>NC_034590.1:85659064-85680314 GCF_900095145.1 Mus pahari | reverse complement strand
TCTTTCTTTCTTTCTTTCTTTCTTTCTTTCTTTCTTTCTTTCTTTCTTTCTTTCTTTCTTTCTTTCTTTCTTTCTTTCTTTTCGCTTGTGAAGCAGGGTTTCTCTGTGTTGCTTTGGCTGTTCTGGAACTCTCTGTAGACCAGATTGGTTTTGAACTCAGAGATCTGTCTGCCTCTGCCTCCTAAGTGGTGGGATTAAAAGTGTGCTCCACCACCATCCAGTTTTTTCAACTCTCACTTTGAATGGTTGTGTTTTCATTTGAAATTGATTTCTTATACATGATCTATAATTTTTGTGTAATGTGATAATTCTGCCTTTTAATTTGGATGCTTAGCCTGTTTTTGTTTAATGAAGTCACTGGCTTGGTTAAGTATCAGTATGTACTCCCTTTTTCCAGTTTGCCACCTACTCATTCTTCAGCTTTTCTTTTCTTTTCTTTTCTTTTCTTTTCTTTTCTTTTCTTTTCTTTTCTTTTCTTTTCTTTTCCTTTCCTTTCTTTTCTTTTCTTTCCTTTTGCCTTCATTTAAATATGTTGAGAATCTTGACTATTTTAATCTAAAACTTTAAAAAAGTGTTTGTTTGTTTTATTAATGTTAGTGATTGCTCTAGGGCTGATAGCAACTCTGTTCAATGGTCACAG
Organism: Mus pahari; assembly: GCF_900095145.1. Lineage (NCBI taxonomy): Eukaryota > Metazoa > Chordata > Mammalia > Rodentia > Muridae > Mus > Mus pahari. The sequence continues at coordinate 85,679,674 of NC_034590.1, read as the reverse complement.
CCTTGGTACTAATGATATCACATACAAAGACTCACAGTGGTGTGGCTTCATTTCTCTACCCTTGATGCTTCCCACGTGCTACAATCCTCATAATAAATTATATTTTTGCTTTGAATTTTCAATAAGATTTAAACAGATATTTTAAAAAGAGGCAGAAGGTGAAAAATACAAACTCTTTTTTATTACTCGTGTGTCTCCTGTAGGATTGTTTACCACTTAGATTTCACTATTATATTGGAGTTGGGACCTGAATCCAGGGCTTTGTACTTGTTAGGCAAACATTCCACTACTCCAAGCCCATCAGCTGCATTTCTAGAAAAAGCTTTCTTTTTCTCATGTGTATTTCAGGAGGACCTTTATTTGACTGTTCTCTCATAGATTCATTGTCCTTTGGCTTTCGAAAACTGTCTGCTGTAGATCCTGTCTGTGTTGCCCTGTATGCAGTGCACAATCTTTGGCTGGTGGCTTTGGAGATTTTCATCACTGATTTCATAGAGTCTTGTCATGTAACTCATAGAGATCTTCTTCACTACCTCTCAATCTTTGGATCCTTGAGATGAGATGTCTGAGGATTTTTGCCTTTCATCACATTAGAAACAGCGTAGCCACTGTGTTTTCTGACATTTTTATTTTCTCATGCCACACTGTGGAGGCACGGTTATACAGAGCTTGAACTTCTTCTGTAGCTCAGGTCCCTCTCTCTTTGTGGTCTCTTTCATTTTGGATTCTTTCTGTTGATATGTGTTCACATTTAATTATCATGTCCTGAAGTATGTAATAGTGTTTCCAAGGGGCAGGGATTTCTAGGGTGGGGATTGGTGGGCTTTCAAGTCCTGAGCTTGAGGGCAAGACCATACCACCCCCAGTTTCTGGCTACTATGAATAAAACTGCAGTGATGTGGTTGAGCAAGTGGCCTTGTGGCAGGATGGAGCATCCTTTGGGTATATGCCCAAAAGAGGTATAATTTTATCTTGAGGTAGATGGATTCCCAACTTTCTGAGGGACTGCCATAATAATTTCCATAGTGGCTGAACAGTTTGCATTCCTACCAGCAATGGAGGAGTGCTTCCCTTTCTCCACCTCCTTATAGCATGAGCTTTAACTTGTGTTATTGATCTTAGCCATTCTGACAAGTATAATTGCAAAGTAGTTTTAATTTGCATTTCCCTAGTGAATAAGGATGTTGAACATTTCTTTAGTGTTTCTCAGGCATTTGTGTTTCTTCTATAACAAATTCTCTGTTTAGATCTGTACCCTATTTTTAAATTAGGTTATTTGGTTTTTTTGGACATCTAGTTTCACGAGTTCCTTATATATTTTAGATATTAGTCCATTATTGGATGTGGAGTTGGTCAAAATCTTTTCTCATTCTATAGACTGCTGCTTTGTCCAATTGACAGTGTACTTGGCCTTACAGAAGCTTTTCAGTTTCACAAGGTTCCATTTTTTTAATTGTTGATCTTACTGCCTACACTATCAGTGTTCTGTTCAGAAAGTCATCTTCTGTGCCAGGCCATTTCACACTTTCTCTTCTGTTAGGTTCTGCATATCTGGTTTTACGTTAAGGTCTTTGATCTACTTGGACTTGAGTTTTGTGCAGGGTGATAAGTATGGATCTTTTTCCATTCTTCTACATCTAGTTTGACTAGCACCATTAGAAACTGGCTAAGTCCTTTTAAGGGATACCCTAGAGATGGTTGAACCTGGTATATTAAGGTCTCTTTCCTATTCGATTGCACTATAAACTGCAGACATCATGGCTTCCTTTTGTTTCTAGCTCCATCACTGTAGCTAACTGAGACCATTATGTTTCTTCTCTGAATAGCAAAGCTGCCATTGCCCCATGCAGTGACACGTGACCATATTTGATTTTCCTGTCTCAGGTTCTTTGTTGCTTTATATCTGTTCTAAAACTGTTGTTTTCATTTTCATTTTATTGGTCCAAATCTTTAGCTGTTGGACCATGCATTGTAAATCTGGTCCACGTTAGTTCATATTGGCTAGAAGCAGAAGTCATCACCTATATAAGGAAAATAACATATGTATCCCATGCATTTTTATTAAGTATTGCTACACTAGAGAGTATTCAATAACAAGACGGTTATTACTGCTGTTAACTGTGTCCTGTTCATTAGTGAGGCTTTAAATAATTCCTGTTTTCCCTTCTTCACATACACTTCAATTTTTAAATCTTCCTTTATTATGACAAAAATCCATGTTACAAGTTTGAGTTTCTTTGTGTCTCTTGAAGTAGGTTCATGGCTTTTAAGCAAGTAAGATCTATCTTGCATTTTTACCTCTGCTCTTCAGCATGTGGAACATACTTTGCTATTTGTTGTACAGATTAATAGTCAAGAGTGCTGAGCTTCTTACAAAATATTCAGGAGTAGATTGTTGACCAGAAAAGAAAGACGAGACTTTGGGAATGTGAAGGCATTCAAGTAAAGTAAAAAATGAGAGGGGAAATAAGATCTGGGGAGGCTAGAGAGCAGCATGAGAGAAAAAGTGGTTGTCTGACTTGGTTAATAATATGAATACTTAATAATGATAATGATGAGGATAATAGTAATAGTAATAAATGGTCCCATTAAGTTGAGAATACAGAGAAATATAAAGTAGAAGATGGGAGAATTATTTCAGTATGCCAATGGAACAATTTTATGCTGTCCTCATCATAGTGCTATGATGACAATCTTGGTATTGGTAGCATTGCATCATTGTGAATTGTGTTAACTAGTGTCACTTGAACTGTTACAGTGGGGGCGCGGGGGTTAGTACTAAGTAGATGGAATAGATGAACCTTAGAAGAGAGTGATAGGGGTGAATTAAGAAGCAGAGAGGGCTGGGCAGTGGTGGTGCATGCCTTTAATCCCAGCATTTGAGAGGCAGAGTTAGGCAGATTTCTGAGTTCAGGGCCAGCCTGGTCTACAGAGTGAGTTCCAGGATAGCCAGGGCTACACAGAGAAACCCTGTCTCAACACGCCCCCCCCCCCNAAAAAAAAAAAAACAAAAAAAGGAAGAAGCAGAAAGGAATTACAGATAGAAAATCAGAAACATATAATTTACCATAATTGAGCATGCTATATTAGAACAGTTAGACCTCAGAGTTAGGTGCGTTTTTATTAGGATTTCATTCTTGTTCCTCTTTGGAAGTGACTACGTAGGAAACCCCCTTTCCCAAGCCTCAGGGACAGCAGGGGGATAAGTGCAAAGAGGTCAAGGATGAGACTCAAGACAGTAGCAGGCAGTGGGTCAAAATTTTCCAGAGACTGATCTTGTGATTTACTTTTCTTACACATTTAAACATAGCATAACTTATGTCCTCTGACCTTTACATTAACAATGAACATTATTGCCTGATAAACAGAGCTCAGGACTAGGGCTTGGAAGAAAGATCTTCTAGAAATAGAAGGATAGATTCTGTTAGTGAAGGATGCAAAGGTCAGGATTAGAACCTGGGCAATGCTCAAGATATTGGAGGAGGAGATCCAGGTGGAGGTTGACTCCTAACGGAATAGCAAAGAATCGCCAGGTTGATTGACCACTTTTCATTCTGGCATTCCAGATGACTAGGTGTCACTCTTTTTTTTTTTTTTTTTTTTTTTTCCATTGAAGAAAATAGGCCCACCTGATTGGCAATCCTGATGTCTCCAGTGCTTATTCTAAGCAGTGCTTCCTACAGGACTATGGGAAAATTGCTATCCTGAGTCTAAAAAATTGCTATCCTGAGTCTAAAAAATTGCTATCCTGAGTCTAAGTTCCCTCATCTGTGAATGAATGTGGCCGTTAGAAAGGATGATATGATAATAAACATTTATTCTGCAACTGGTAGCTAGTGGGTCAAACAACTACTATTTTTAATTTTTTCCAGAGATTTTTTTAACTTTTGATGAGGTGAGGAAAATGTTTCTAGCACTTTGTGGTTCTTCATTAACTTATAATGATCCCAGTGGGGATATTGCTCACTTATTAGAGCAATTGCCTAGTATGTACAGTCTTGGTTCAATCCCCAGTGTTACCTAAATTGATCATGGTGGCATAGCTCTGTAACCCCATCATTTGAGAAGAGGAGGCAGAAGAATGAAAAGTTCAAGGCCATCCTCAGCTACATAGTGAATATAAGATCAGCCTGAGAAAAACCTTGTAAATAGTTCAAGTACAATATATGTGTTTGTAACTGATATTCCCATTTATTAATACTGCCTATATTCATGGTAAATTGCTTTGGGTTCTTGCACTGTTTTGTGGTGTGTCACTAAGAAATAGGTAATGTGCATATCAGAGTTTCTCACATAGTCTATCTTTTACTTGTGCTTAGAACTACTAGAATTGTTAACTAAACTTTATACACAAATTACTACCATAATTCAATATTTTCAGGAATTTTTAAAACAGAGGATCTATCTTTTGAGTTAAGAGAAAATATGAAGATCTGACATATTAAAATTTCCCAAGCATTTATCACATTTTCATTCATCTTTAATTTATTTTGTGAGTGAAATAAGTTTTGGGTTTAATCATTGAATGATATGATATTAGGCTGAAAATAATATTTAGAAACCCTGACATTCCAAAGCAATTATCTTCTAATCCTCAATTAGCTTAAAAATACCATGGCCAATGTGTACTTGCCCATGAACTATTATGTACATCTGGGAACTTGACCATGGTTCTAGCATAACCAACCTAGAAAGCAGTATCCCAGCTTCTTCACCACAGGGAAGGTGCAGCACTTCTTCATTTGAATTGGTTTGTGTTTGTCTGAGAGAACAATGGACAAATAATGATTGGCACCCAGCTCTGAGAGCTGCCTTTCCAGTGTCTCCTGAATCTTTGCATTGACTACATGAATCAGGGGTACCAAACTCGCTGCTGGTCTTCTGCCAAATGTAGACCTGCTTTAGACATCTGTCTGCTTGCTTGTCAACTGCTGTCTGCTAGGCCGGCAAGCACCCACCTTCCCAAGCTGCTGAATTTCAGCCTGGACCTTTACATTTCCTCAGTCTGCTCTGATGGCAGCTTCCTTGGTAAGACCCTCCTTAATTTAGCTCCAGATGTACCACCAGGATGCTTGTAAACAGCTTGCAACACAGCATTTTTGTGAATCTCTGAAAATCTCTCCATAGGTCAAGAACCCAAAGCAAGGCACAGCTAAGGTTGATATGAGTGTTTGGAGGTGCTGTGGATACCCAGCATTCACAGTTCCCCTGGACAAAGTGGTGCAGGCAAGTGGGAAGATAGCTGTAGTCCTCTCCTTTTGGTCTGCAGTGAGCATCTGCATGCTCTCTGCAGGTGAGACATAGGTGAGACGCAGAAGCTGTCCTAGTCTACAGGACTGCCATCTGTGGAGTAAGTCAGTAGGCATCAATTTCCATCTTGATTTAGTAAGAATAATGCTGAATTTTCATAACATATTATGGTTGGTTTGGAGTATTTTAAATTGCCTTTTAGTCCAGAATATTGGATGAAGTGCCCATTCAGATATTTCAGGCAAACACATAGGCTTCACACCAGTAAATGTATGTATTTTATGTATGTACAAGTATGAGAAAGTTGGAAAAGCCTAAGACATGTTAATAATAACAGACATACACGATGGCTCAGTGCTGAGGACATGAAGGTGATTATACACAGTTATTTTCAGCACGAGATAAATATACCTTCTCATATTAAAATGCCTTAGAAATGACACAGTTTTTTTTTAAACATTAATGACCACAGTACACTCGACATAATTTGTGTGGGGTTGAAACAGTATGCACTAGCTGGTGTAAAAGAGCTGGCTCCCTGTGGTGCGGTAGGTAGTTTGTAGATCTGTGTCCTCCTGGTACACATAGGAACCTGTGTGACACTAAAGCACTATTTAAGACAGTGCTGTAGGCTCCTGGGGCCACTTGGCTTTCAGGTAACTGAAGGTTAGAAATGAAGGACTTAAACTTTTACATAGAGAAAAAGTATGCTGTGTACTCCTTGAAGCGTTGAAATCTGTATTAGTTCCTGGAAGTCTCTATTATGACATTTAGTCAATAGTCAAGGGCATATGTGAACACATTTAAACTAGCCAGACTAGTGAAACTAGCCATTCTGGTTTGTCTTACATTGACAATAAAACTAAAAGTTTAGAAAAGCCGGGCGTGGTGGCGCACGCCTTTAATCCCAGCACTTGGGAGGCAGAGGCAGACGGATTTCTGAGTTCGAGGCCAGCCTGGTCTACAGAGTGAGTTCCAGGACAGCCAGGGCTACACAGAGAAACCCTGTCTCGAAAAAACAAAAAAAAAACAAAACAAAACAAAAAAAAGTTTAGAAAAGATAAAATAAGATGTTGATTGTTTTGTCTGTTGATGAAACTGATTTTAACTTTAAATAAAATCAATAGCCAGAGATATATGTTGCTATCATATGTTCATTAACATAAATCATCCAATGGGTGATTATGTCCACATGACATATAGGTGGGAATAATGATGGTAACTTGCCACCTGTGTCAGGAAGTACCTTCTCTTTCCCACTTAGAAATTTTCATAGTTTTCTTGGTAAAGTCTTTAGATCTATAAATAAATAAATAAAAAACAAAGCAAAACACCCGACTTAGCATAGAGAAAGATTTAAGGACATATAGAAGTATTGTGGCTGCCGCAGAGCTTGAGATACTGGTGACGAGAGGCATGTGCAGAAGAGCCGGTCCCCCTTACAAGCTGCCAGGGCTCTTCGTGCGCAGGGCAGGGGGTGCTCACAAACAGCACTGTGCTGTACTGCTAGCCATAAAACGAGGGTTTAAATTAGAGACTAGCTTAGTGACTTTGGTTCAATTTCTCTCCCCTCTGGGGTCTTTTGGAAAGGAAAGCCTAGTACATCCCTGGGAACAACCTGCTTTTTCTCTTGCCCTGGAAAATCATAAAGTCCAACTTGGCTTCTGACACTGTCTGAGCTGCTGGGATTAAGTAAAGCTGATCTTAAAGGAGAAACACTGGATACTTAGCCAGGCCCCACTGAAATTTTGACACACTCTTGGAGCTGACAGGAGTTGCCACAAATTAAATATTACTTTTCCTAGCAGAGAAGCCGGCTAATAAAAGGCTTTGGATATTTTATGAACGGCTGTCCATGCACCCTGGAAGCTGGAACTTGGGGGATGGTTTTCTAAGAAGGGGTGTTGGAGAGAAGCTACTGATGAGGTGTCATATAATTTTACAAGTTGCATAACTGCATTTAACGATTAAACTAGCTCTGATTAAAATAACAATTGAGCTTGTAATTCTTTCTGAACAGCTGCTGCTACAGGGGGTCATTACCTTGGAGACCTGGGAAATAATCATCCTCCTGGTACTCGAGTTATGCAGTCTTGTGTTTTACAGCAAAGCACAAAGTTTAAAGCTTACAGAAGAATGTTATTTGAAAGCTGTCAAACCATGTTAAAAAAGACTGCATCGTCAGAAGGCCCTAGTGGCCACGCTTCTGCATGTAGCCTTGTCTTATTCATTATAAAATGCATGTTTATAAAGTTCCACAGAGCATCCAATTCCCAATTCACTTATATCAGCAAGACTTAACTTGCTCATTAATCTAAATTCTTTTGCAACTTTAATCTACATGTTTAATTAATCATAAAATGAGGCGGTAAGTAATTTCAGCAATGTGTGGCTTGTTATCAGATGCATTTAATCACTCTTCTGTGAGCTCATTTGGAAACACCTGAAGATGTCGAGTGCGGTTTGAATGAGCATAAATTATTCTTTGTCAGCGTACTTCACTCAACTAATAAGACATTAATTTAAAAGGCACTGTTTGTCATTTTTAGATCTTTACCAATATTTTTAACTTAGCAATATAACTCTAATTGTATATATGATTCAGACCTAGTGCCCAGCATAGGAAAGGGTAAGAGTTTAATTTACTTTTCTTATTTACATGTAATTATGTCATGTAATCTTAGTTTTTAATGAGGATTAACCATCTTGTAAGTATTCATATGCTTTTGGAATAAGGCACTAATGAATTATAGTTGCAAAAATTATTTGTTGCTACAAAGACTGATAATTTCTCGGTTTTTTTCAAGGTGAAGGATGAAGAAAGGCAGTGACTTTTGGGGGAGGGCACTGATTTGCAGATGCAGGTACCATCACACAGGGTCATAAGATATAGAGGCTAACATTAAATCCAACAGCTATATGTTGCTGTCTCATATAATAACATAAAAAAAATCTGAGAAGCAGCCAAGAAACATTAAATACTGGCAGTCTTATTTTTCCTAAATTTCTTTTGGCATCCTTTCTCTGTCTTCCTCTGCCTCTGTCCCTCTCTTTCATGTGGGTGTGGTTTATAAGTGCATGCTCATACACATGCACAAGTCAGGACAGAACATGGGGTATCTTTCTCTGTTGCTGTCCTCTTATTTTCTTGAGTCAGGGTCTCTTACTAGATCAGAAGGCTGCCTTGTTTTTTTTTTTTTTTTTTTTTTTTTTTTTTTTTTTTTTGAGACAGGGTTTCTCTGTATAGCCCTGGCTGTCCTGGAACTCACTCTGTAGACCAGGCTGGCCTTGAACTCAGAAATCTGCCTGCTTCTGCCTCCCGAGTGCTGGGATTAAAGGCGTGTGCTACCACATCCAGCTAAAAGCCTGCCATTTAAGCCAGGCTGCCTCTCCTAGCCAAAGGCGCTCTTGGGCGTCTGTCTCTGATTCTCAGTGCCATGTCTACCTTCTTATGTGTGTGCTGGGATTTGAACTGAGGCCCCCACACTTACAGAGCAAGGGTTCCTATTCACTGAGTCATCCTGCCTCATCTCTTAACAGTATTACACTTTTCAAGATGACTTAAAAAGGAGGCAAAACAGCAGCAACAATAATAAAGTCCCACTCATCTTCAGAGGGAAAAAAAAAACTGCCAACCTCCCCCCGCCCCAAAAAACCAAAAATCCCAAACCAACCAACCACCACCACCAAACCAAACCAAACCAAGACCCACCACTAAGACTGGCATGAGTTATGTGTTTCAGCGTCAGGAGCAGGGGGATAAAAATGGCATTCATAGGTGTCATCACCTGTTCTGTTTATGCCCCAAGACTGGTGACACATGAGAAGTTATCTCAGTAGTAACAGATTTATTTACCTGCCTTGGAGCAGCTCCGTCTGTCTGCCTCAGGAGCTTGTCTCACTCACAGGCTGTCTGTGGAGTATCAGTAGTGCACCAGAGGGAAGGAGGACTGCAAAGGGACTATGGTTTCAGCTAAAATAAAGCCAGTCTGTCCATTTTATTTGATGTGTGTCCTTCCTGGAGTCCCTGCTCCTCAGGGACCCTTCATGCCAAGCTAGCTATTATTCTCCGTCTCTTGCCCAGTGCCTCATGACTTGGAAAATATTTTTCTTCCTAGCTTCCTTAATAAGGAAAAATAAAATCTGGTGCCATCTGGTTTGTGCCATTTCAACCTGACAGGCTGCAGCTGCACAGCGTGGGGATCCACTGTCCATGAGTGTTCTGTGAGCTGTGGCATGCAGTTCTGACAGGCTGCAGCTGCACAGCGTGGGGATCCACTGTCCACTCGTGTTCTGTGAGCTGTGGCGTGCAGTTCTGTTCTGTTAGAACACTAACAGAAACTGCAAACGCTGGGTCTTCATCTTGATCAGCTTCGCAAAGGAACATTCTTTTAACTTGATTTTTTTTTTTTTACCATAATATTCCTCCAGCCTCTGTACATTCTTAGAGGATGTATACACATCATCTATCAGGCAGGGTTACTGTTGGGTTTTCTTGATATAAAACCTCAATCTTCCTTAATTGCCCTTTCCCTGGAAAATTGATGACTTTTGAAAAAAATAATTTTTAGCTGGGTATGGTAGCTAATGCCTTTAATTCCAGTACCCAGGAGGCAGAGGCAGGCAGATCTCTGTGAGCTCTTGGCCAGCCTGGTCTTCATAGTGAGTTCTAGGACAGGCAGATCTATGTAGAGAGACCTTGTCTCAAAAAAATTAAAAAAAAATCCTTCCTTCGATCCCTCTGTTGATGACTGTTTTTGTTAGGAGGGTTCTTCTCCATCCTTCCTTGTTCTCATGTAGCCCAGTATGACCTTAAATTCTATGTAGCTCAGGAGATCTTTCAATTCCTGATTCTCTTGCCTCTAATTCCCAAGTGCCAGAATTACGAGACATGTACCAACATGTTCAACTAAGAGCTTATAGTTTAAATCGCCATTGTATGGACTAAGAAAGTATACAGTATTCCAGTACCCACCCCAATACCCACCTCTACTTAGGCTTGAGAGGCCTGTCCTGATGTCCTGTTAGGTACAGTGCTACAAACAATTCATTTTATAAAATGCCAAGTCCTAACTGATTCCTTTTGCCTGTGCAGACATTCTTCAATAGACAAATGATGAACTGAGTTCCATGAATCTCTTGAATGTTCAGATGTTTGAATAAAAGCTTATGTGAAGAAATGCATCTTTATCTGCATCCACACCTCCATCTTCATCCGCATCTTCACTGACACTTTCACTCTCATTCACATTTCTGTCTCCATTTACAAGCATACCTTCTTCTGCATCCATACATTTTCCAGTGTTGCCCAACACACACTAACACACCTACCTTAGTCCAGTCACAAGTAAGGACATATCATTTAAGTGTGCCTCTTTGATGGGAGCTTTATAATTGAACAGAATGAAAAACTTTCAGAGAAGAAACCATTTCAGCAGATGAAGTGGGATGTGTAACCCCCAGTCTTCATACACTGGCAGAAATGCTGAGTAGGTTCTCATTTTCATGAATGACTTTTGTAGCTGACAAGAACAGGGATTAGTGATATAGACAAAGAGGTACTAGAGAAAATGAGGACATTTGCCATGTGGTGTGTACTAGATCACATGCTCTGGGGAGCTTTGTGGAAGTCCTGAGTAGATAGCCAGAGTCTTCAGCTAGTGTGGAATTTCAGGTTGACCAGGTAGCCGATGATGGCTAAGCACGGTTACACGTTTCACTTGGCTTCAGACTGTGCATGTCAATCTTTTACTTATTAAAAACTGAGATAGACATCTGACATTCAGTTAATCCTTTGTGATACTTAAGGAGAAGATTAAATTTCACACACCATTTTCCTAAAAAAGACAGATTATACTCTGTTTTATACTGTGTTTATAGTGTGTTTATAGTGTGTGTGTGTAAGTAAGCGTAGGCCAGAAGACAGTCTCAGGTGCCATCTTCAGGAATGCTGTCCATCTCCTTTGAGACAAGGTCTCTGATGAGCCTGGAGCTCCCCAATTAGGCTAGACTGGCTGTTCAGTGAGCCCCTGAGATTGTTTGATCTGACTTTTTGTTCCTTGTGCTAGGATAACAAAGTGGACAACCATACCTGGCACTTTGATGTGGGTTTCAACTTAGGCCTTAAGCTTGCAAGGCAAGCACTTTACTGACTGAGCCATCTTTCCAACAGAGCTACAGAGCTTGAATTCTGTTTTTATTTTAAATAAAAAGTCTGTGTATTTTTAAAAACACCTTTATAATTTGTGTCCATCCATCCTTGCTTTGAGCCCCAGCATTGCCAGAGCTTTGTTGTTTGCCTTCCTATACAATCTAGTTTCTTTTTACTTTTTTTTTTTTTTTTTTGGTTTTTTGAGACAGGGTTTCTCTGTGTAGCCCTGGCTGTCCTGGAACTCACTTTGTAGACCAGGCTGGCCTTGAACTCAGAAATCCNCCTGCCTCTGCCTCCCGAGTGCTGGGATTACAGGGGCTACAATGTATTATCTGAGGTGTTTATGCTCAGAAGAGAAAAGTAATAGTTTTAGAGTGGTGTACTTCCTCTCACCTCTAGCTCATACTGTGGGCATAAAGTTTTCACTTATTGTTAACAGCAATTGTGTTACAATCCCCAAAATCATTTGTTTATGTATACTTCCTATTCTGTATTTTAAAACCTTAGACTTCATATATAGTCAATAACACTGAATTCTTGTTATGCATTTTTCTATTGTACTTCTCTTTCGGTAAAACATATGATATACTTGAAGGCTATTAATTTCCTGTTTTTATTTTTAATGTTTATCTACATTTTAAAAATATTTTTTTTTGCATGGGAGTATCTTTGTTTCTAAAGTACCAGTAGGCAACATTCTGAGAATTTGTCGTTTGGAGTAACTTATCTCACAGGAACCATATTATAGATGGTTTCTTAGGAAACCTCCTAAGTCCCACTTACCTCATCCTATAATTTATAACTCTAATAGACACCTACTGTTAAATTGTCAAACACTCTTACTTTAAAGTCTAGCTTTCATAACATTCTTCTGATAGTGTCTGGTAGAACATCTGACTAGAGCTTTTTGTACTCCCTAGTAAGGAGCAATGAGAGTAAACCCCTTTGAGATGGAATTGGGAGGTCAGGGCTGCCTCATAACCCTTCTGTGTAAAGAGAGTAACTCTGGTACCCTAGCTGAGGAGCAGGGATGGTGGCCAGGTTCCTGGAATACAGACAGATGTCTGTTTATGCACAGTGGGCATCTAATTGGAGGATTCTGTAGTTTGAAGATGAAGAGAGAGCAGTTCTTAAGCTCACACTTAAGATGTTCAGAGAAGGGGGATACAGCACTTCTCTTCATTTGTGCACCCACAGAATCCTGGTATTTGTATGGTAGGTCTTATACTTAGCCTATCCCTCCTCCAGTGTGGGTTCCTTGTCTTTAAACATCAGCACTGGTGAGAGTGAAGCTTTGAACACTATTGGAAAACATTATTTATCAAGTCTTCTGTGAGATAAAGTGGGCATGCACATAGGAAGTGGCTGAAGTTGACTGGGAATTAAATATTCCTTAATAGATGATCAACTGAGAGCAGTAGCTCATTACTGTTTAAACCACAGTGCATCTGTAACAGCACTGACAGCTTTGGTGGCATCCGAAAACATCTGAATTTCGTGAGTTTTGAATCATGCTTACTCCTTTCATTTTCAATATGGAAAATTATATTTATTTTTATTGCCAAGTGGGGGAAGTATGAGGGAAGGAGAAGCAGGAACAAGGGCTGTCATTTAATAAACTCACTGGATCAAAGCTGCCAGTATAGAAAGCAGTTGAAGGAGTTATAGATAAAACAGTTTGAAAGATGTAGTTCCCAAAGATATGCATCAGCTCAAAGTACAGGACAGGCAAAGTGCTTGCTCTTATAAACCACGCATTATTCCTAAAATGGGATATTTAGGGGAAAGTGTAGAAAAATAGAAACTTACAACTCAGGTAACTTCATGGTGACCAAGTGAAAACTCTGCGCTCCATCATATGGCTACATAGCTGGGTCACTCATAAACAGAGATGTCTGGTGTGTGGGCCGCATGCATTGGCAAGGAGCCAATGGTAAAGACTAACTCATAAGCTCCAAACAGAGCACCCCAGGCACTCTGGCACTGTTGGCGGCACTGCTGGCGACTAGAGCTGTGTAGGCTGCTGTGCAGTGGTCGTCTGATTTACTCAGCTGATTGACTCTACTTTTGATAGCTGACTTCTGAACTTGTTTGGCTAAAATGAGACCAAAGTGAACTAATATACACCATCGTCTTGTCTACTGGCTAATTCTCCCTACCTTCCCACATACATACACGCTATGTACCTTTCAGGAAAGCGGTGGGATGAGACCTCTCTTCAAGCAAAGCTCAGTCATTTGGGGTGCTTTACTTTCCGTTTATCCCACATCTACACTCAGAGGAAGAGGCATCTTCTTGCCCTCTCACTTGTTAGTTCTTGGATATGAAAAGAACATTTTTAAACTCTTGTAATTGCATTAATTTTTCTTCACTTTAAATCACTGCTGGGTTTTATGGTTCCAGAACTTGAAAAGTTATTTAGATCCATTTAGTTTTTCTTTCTTATCTTTAGATGAACTCTGGTAGGCAAATACTTTGGCCTCACAATCTTTTGCAAATCAGTAGATAACCTGAATTCTATGGATCAAGGAGACCTGCAATAAGCAAAACAAACGTGGCTGTTTCTCTCTTTCATGGAAGCTCAGGGCTTTATGTGTTCTAGTTTTCACTGAGTCAAGAGACTTTCCAGCTGTTTGAGTATGATCCAGAATAAAAAATAAATTTATCTGCTGACTCAATAATACACAGTGTAACTGAAACAAAAAGTTTGGTTAATGGCTTTTTAAAATTTATATTATTTTTATTTTTGTGCATTTGTCAGTGTGAGTATAGTGTATACCAGATGTGTAACTGGTGCCTGTGGAGGCCTGAAGGGAGATTTCCGAGAGCTGTAGTTGTAGATGCCTGTGAGCTGTCTGATGTGGGTGCTGCAAACTGAACTTGGGTTTCTGGAAGAGCAGCAAGCTCTCTGCTGAGCCTTCCTCCAGCCCCTGGTACTTATTAGTTGTGACACTAATTGTTAGTACCTGCTTTGTGCTCTTTTCAGTCTCTGTATCTTTCTTAGCCTCCTCTCTCTTTTCTTTATCCCTTTAAAGTTAAAAATGCCAGTTGTTTCAGATAATTGATTTTTATCATGCAGTCAACCTATAGTTTGAAAAATATTGCACCAATGTAAGGAATTTTCTCTTTCTTTCTTTCTTTCTTTCTTTCTTTCTTTCTTTCTTTCTTTCTTTCTCTCTCTCTCTCTCTCTCTCTCTCTCTCTCTCTCCCTTTCTTTCTTTTAAGTGAATACGATTTTAATGTTCTTTTTTTTTATTATTGGATATTTTCTTTATTTACATTTCAAACCCTTCCTGTTTTCCCTCCCTCCTGGAAACGCCCTATCACATACTCCTTCCCCCTGCTTTTATGAGGGTGTTCCTCCACCCACCCACCCACCCACCCACTCCCTCCCTGCTCTCAATTCCCCTATCCTGGGACATCTATGGAGCCTTCATAGGATCAAGGACCTCTCCTCCCACTGATGCATGACAAGGCCATCNTCTGCAAAGTATGCAGCTGGAGTCCTGTGTGCTCCTTTGTTGATGGCTTAGTCCCTAGGAATTCTGGGGTGTCTGGTTAGTTGATAGTATTGTTCTTCGTATGGGGTTGCAAACCCCTTTAACTCCTTTAGTCCCTTCTCTAACTTCTCTATTAGGCACCCTGTGCTCAGTCCAATGGTTGGCTGCGAGCATCTGTCTCTGTATTTGTAAGGTGCAGGGCCTCTCAGGAGACAGCCATATCAGGCTCCTTTCAGCATGCACTTCTCAGCATCCACAATAGTGTCTGGGTTTGGTGAATGTATATGGGATGAATCCCCAGGTGGGACAGTCTCTGGGTGGCCTTTCCTTTAGTCTCTGCACTACACTTTATCTCCATATTTGCTCCTGTGAGTATTTTGCTCTCCTTCTAAGAAGGAGAAAAGCACCCACACTTTGGTCTTCCTCCTTATTGAACTTCATGTGGTCTGTGAATTGTATCTTGGGTATTCCAAGCTTTGGGGCTAGTATTCACTTACCAGTGAGTGCATGCCATGTGTTTTCTTTTACGATTAGGTCACCTCACTCAGGATGATATTTTCTAGTTCTATCCATTTGCCTAAGAAGTTCATGAATTGATCATTTTTAATAGCTGAGTACTACTCCATTGTGTAAATGTACCATTTTTTTTTCTCTATCTGTTCCTCTGTTGAAGGACATATGGGTTCTTTCCAGCTTCTGGCAAATAAATAAGGCTGCTATAAACACAGTGGAACATGTGTCCTTATTACATGTTGGAACATCTTCTGGGTATATGCCCAGGAGTGGTATACCTGGATCCTCAGGTAATATTATGGAAAAATTTTTAAATAAAGCAATAAACTTTGTGTTCTTTGGTTTATAGTTGTTTTCCAAGAACCAAGTCTCCTTCACAGTCTATTAGTTACATTTTCTGTTTTGTTAAAATCCTGAGGAGGATAAAGTTTTCTTCTACAGGTAGCATGTAATTTATTCATAGCACCATGTTTAATTGAATCTGATAATATGATTTTATATATATATATATATATATATATATATATATATATATATATATATAAATTAGTGTGTATGTGTGAGTGTGTGTGTGTGTGTGTCTACCACATACATGTATATGGAGGAAGAGAGAGTGTGTGCATATGTGTGTATGTGTCTACCACATACATATATATGGAGGAGGAGAAGGAGAGAGAATGTGAGAACTTCATTTATCTTATATAACTACCTTGGCAGTTAGAATTAAGGATCATTGCCAGCCCCTGAAGAAAAGCACACACTGGTAGAGCCAGTCTTCAATTTGGGATCATTTTAATTAATGTTCATTCTCTTCCCCTTAGGCCTAATAATTTAATTGTAAACAGTATGTGTCACAAAGCAAAGAAAAACAGACTTGTAATGATGATTGCTGCATTAAGATGTAAATTGAAATTTGTAATAATTTTCTTTCTGAAAAGCAAAAAGAAGGAAATAAAGAAGGGGGTAAGGAAGAAAAGAAAGAAAAATACATCTTTTATAGTAGTAGGCACAAAAACTTACTGCTCTACTTAAATATTATATAATTGAATCTTATAAGATTTTTCTTTTTATGGAAAAAGTAGGTTGACAAGGAATAACATCTTACTCCACAGGTCAGGATATTTTACCAAGCCAAAGGAATACAAACCTGAATGAAATGTGGAATTTTCCTTTCGTTTTCTATAATAGCTATGTTTGTTGAAGAGAAAACGGAGGAAAAAATGACCATCATGCCTGAATTTGAAGAGCAACTTGTTTGTGTGTGTAACACATTGGGGAAATTTTTGGGACTGCTTTGACTGACTATACAGAAATGTGACCACCGAAGTTCTAATCAGTGGGGCTGTTGGATCCCCGAGAGGAACCAAGGCACATAAGAATGGCTATCTGCTAAAGAAATTTGCTTGCTTCATTTTCCTCATCCCCCTTTGTAAAAGAGAAAATATTTAAAAAAGAAACCACTGAATGCAGCCAACTTTTCTGATTGTTTGCCTCTCCCTCTCCCACCACATCCCCAGCCTCCCTTCTAGTCTCTACTTTTCTCTCCTTCTCCTGTTACTTTCTGTCTGATTCTTCTCTCTTCCCCCCTTCTTCATCTTCTCTCTCTGACACTCTACTTTAGTATCCCTCTGTCCCTTCCATCACACTGACTTCTTCGGTGAAGTCTCTATGACTGTCATTATGGCCTTTGTTTTCTAGCATCTTATGAAAAAGGTGTTACAGACTTTGCCATTGCCATTTAAAGGGGTTGTCTAGAAAACATTATTCTCTCTGCCTTTTCGTACTTTTAGTTTTCTCTCGATACCACACACAGTTTCAGAAAGAAATACTGTCCTTTTTCTGCAGATGTTGGTATGCTGTGTTCTACTCCCTGTCTCTCACGAATGAGATTTGTCTATGGATATCGTATGCTCATTAGAAATGAAAGCAAAAAATTCACTCTAAAGCTGGGCTGGCTCAGATAGTTTTGCCTCTCTAAGGAAACCATCAAAACACACGTTTGTAAAGAGATGTACTTGTTCTGTTTGTAACCACAGAGGGAGTCCTGTCTAGCTCCCCAGCTGGGAGCAGATCTAGGCCTGGTTGAAGTCAAGGCTGGGATTCTAAAACCACCCTGTTCAAGAGTATTCAGACAAGGTGTAATGATGAACTTGGGAGTGTGTTACATAAACACTCTCCAAGGGACAGAAAATGAGAAGTACTTTGAGTGATGATAGAAATACTCATAATGCAGTCAATGATAGGGATACTGAGGCTCCCTAGATAGCCAGATCTGATTCATGAATCAGGATGTGAAAATACCCTCAGACATATGACTGGACAAAACTGTAAATTATGGTATAATTTGAATAAATTCAGATAGCCCAGTTAGATGTGTCTTGGATAGTGTTGGGGTGAAGGAGCAGTGGGGTATTTGTGAGCTGATAGACCACACTGGTTACAGGGGTTTCATGAATTCCAGACTTACTGACCTAATGTTGCCTTGCTATTAATTAGTTCATATATTTTAAGCATCTTTACATAGAAACTAACCCTATACATTTTAAGGTATGGATTCCATTAATGATTCAGGATTTTTCTGTGTCTTAGATCATTAAGATATCCCCCTCATATAGCAAACTGAGACTGCAGTAGCTATTTAGGACACTTTTGTGATGGGCAATGCAACAACATGGTGAGTGTGATCACTATACAGCTATTAATTTGCTTTGTTGTTTTGACTTTGGCCATCAATTTAACTATGGTCAGCAATAAGAAATTTTCCTGGCAATAGGAAAAATTGGCAGAGAAATGAGCATATTTCTAATACTTTGTATTTCTTACAGATACTTCAAAACTAAGCAAAACAAGCAATAGAGCCTCTTTATCTCTTAAAAAGTGCCAATCAGGCTTTATCAGGTTTTTATAGTATTTTATTTAAATATTGGCAATCATCATTTTGTCTGCATATCTAGATACTGCTAACAGAGACCCACAGGACTTTCCCTCTCTTTGACCTCATGTTAAATAGTTTTGTCAAAAGTGCAGAATGCAAGGGTGTCCAGTGTCATGTTAGAATGAGCTGTCCATCAGGGTTTCTGGTGGTGGTGGTGGTGTTTCAGTGTGGCACAGAGGGAAGGGAGCCCACACTCACTGAATACCTACACATACGGTGTCCTTTACTTTTTACATTGGCTTCATTAACTGAATGGTACATTTACAGAGAGTATTTGGAACCAGGAAATGTTACTATAAAAAGAATGAACTTGCCACAGGTTCTCCTGGGAAGGACTTTATGTTATAGACCCAAGTGAGAAATGAGTAAGATAGAATAAACATGCCTGACAAAATGGGGGAGATAGGGCGAGCAGTGACTTCTGCCATGCTCACAGTGAGTTCTCAGACATAGTGGATGCAATCGGTAAACAACAGAGCAGTCAGAGCTACTTGAATTATTTATTTATTTATTTATTTATTTATTTATTTATTTATTTATTTCTGTGTAGCCCTGGCTGTCCTGGAACGCACTCTGTAGACCAGGCTGTCCTCGAACTCAGAAATCTGCCTGCCTCTGTCTCCTAAGTGCTACTTTATTGCATGGCATCTCAGAAAAGGTGATGGGTTACTCTGCTGTTCAAATAGGTAAAGAAATGTCAGAAGAACCACAGACTAAGTTTTAATTTGTGCATTTAATTTGATTCCCAGGAAATGTACCTTTTGATGGTAAAGAGACTTTAACTTAAAAAAAAAAAAATCCTAAAATGGCTTAACATTTTTTTATTGTTTCTACTCCTTAGTCTCATATTCCAAATCTCATTAGTTAAATTACCAGTGTTTAAATAAAATACTAAAAAAAAACAACAACAAAATAATACAGAAGCCAATTATTTAAAAATCATAGAAGACTTTTTGTCTGTTTGTTTGTTTTGTTTTGTTTTATATGATTGTATTGTCCAGGCTAGATTTTAACTGCTGGGCTCAAGTCATCCTCCTGTCTCGTTGTGAGTCACCAGAATTCCAGTCTTATACCACCGTGCCTGCTGTCATGCCTAAGTGAACATTTGTGTAGACTTTTGTCTGACACTTAGCCCCACGGATGATCTGTAGCAGTGTATGTTACAGAGATGACTGTGGGAAGAAGTGATACAGGGTCTGTATTTGCTTATGTATTGTCCTATTTATATCAACAGGCCATTACCAAGAGTGTACTGTGTTCCAGGAAGACATGCTAAGACTGAAGTGTTAGTATACTAAAGCCAATTTGAAATACCTTAAAACACTAACAGAGACAGGGAAAGAGAGAAATTATAATGGCATTTTAGTACTGGAGTCAAGATATGAATGAGGTGAGAAATTTGAAGTCTTCCAGGGTGAACTGGGGCAAGTCAAGCCACTTCCATTCAAGAGAATTTTTATAGGAGTTGGTAGGCTTTTGTCTGGAACCACATGGAAGCCAGTAGGCCATTCAGAGTAGAGGAGTTAGAGTATCTAGATACTAAGAGAGCTGGTATGCTTGGTACCTGGAAATTCACCATGCTTTCCACATATTAGGTGAGAGAACTGGAGAGAAGAACAAACTAAAAAGCATAACTGAGATATTGGTAGTATGCTGATTTCCTTATAGAAGCTTGGAAACTATTTAATTTTAACTTTTTGGTAAACATGTAATTTTCTTTTGCTAGTTTTTATTTTATTATTTTTTTTAAAATATAGGTTCTTGTTATGGAGCCAAGGGTGGCCAAGAGTTTTTGATCTGCTCACTCCATCAGCCTCTGGCATGCAAGGAGTTCTGGTGTGTACCACTATTGCTGGCCCAGGACATGTGTTTTTGTAGTGATTTTCCTGTTTTATTAAGTCTCTATGATAAGTGTCTCTTAGTGCCATTGCTGAAGTATGAGAGCTGTAGCACATTAGATGAACCAGTGGTGCAGAGAGCAACTCAACGTGAAAGAACCTTCAACCACTGTATTGGAAAAGCTGCAGGTCATTCACTGGAGAGAGTGCTCAGTGGTTTTTTTCTACCCAATCCGGGAATCCATCCCATCATCAGCCACCAAACCCAGATACTAATGCACTTGCCAGCAAGATTCTGCTGAAGGGACCCTGATATAGTGGCCTCTAGTGAGGCTATGCCAGTGCCTGGCAAACACAGAAGTGGATGCTCACAGTCAGCTATTGGATGGAACACAGGGCCCCCAATGGAGGAGCTAGAGAAAG
>NC_034590.1:85647481-85658799 GCF_900095145.1 Mus pahari | reverse complement strand
AAAAAAAAAAAGAAAAAAGAATGGGCTGTTTGGCCAGACTCTTTGAAATAAAGATTCCAGGCATGGGAGAGAGGCTCACTCTCCTGATAAAGCGACTCTTTCAAGGGATCCAGATTCAGTTCCTAGAATGAGGATCACCATCTTCAACTCCAGTTACAGAGGATCAAATGCCTTTTCCTGGCCTCCATAGGTACCAGGCACAGGACACATGTGGTGTGCAGATATACATGCAGTCAAAACACCTATACACACAAAATAAAATAAAAAAACCTCTTAAAAACAAACAAAACTGATGGTCAGTTTTCCTTAAGTTATTTTATTTTATTTTATTTTATTTTTAGTTGCTCTTTGATCCTTCCTAGAGTTTGACATAAATTCACTTTATAGACAACTTGTAGGTCAGTGAGAGTCTAAATTCTAAGGTGTATAGACAGTGGATCTTAGCATGGTACTTAGGAGTCACAGTTTTTATTGCTGTCTTTAAAAAAACATTAATACACAAAATATACAAATATGTATTATCACGATCACTTCCTTGTGACTTTGGCATCTTCCTTTCTGTGAGCCACATGTGACTTCTATGGCTGAGACTTTCCTCAATGCCCAAGTTTCCATTTTGAAGGGGGAAGATCAGGCTCTGCAGTCTCTGTTATTAGTTTGTTTTCCTCCAGAGGAATATTTCAGGTCTCCACGCCTCCTTTTAGTGACATCATAGTCCCTTTGACCTGAGATGCTTGGGTAGGTTGCTGTCAGAACACAGCAGGATGTGTTCTCCAAGTCAGAAAGTTGTCCACCAAGTCACAGCAGCAGCGAAAATTGTCAGAGAAACAACTAATTAATCTCTGCTCCTTTACAGCTGCTTAATGCAATGCATAACTAAAAGTCCTGTTAAATTAATTAATGATTTCAATTATGAACTTTTCTTCAAAATGTTATGATTCGTATCAGGCTGATAATGCAGTGACCTGAGAGTGTGAAATCTGTGTTAGGAAGAGAGTCGCCAGTTAATTGATTCACAAATTATTTAAAGTTTGTTGCACCCAAGGGAGTGCTCTGTTTCACGACAGTCATTTCTTAAAGTGCACAAACTCCTTTTTCACCTTAAGAATGTCTTGGGTGATTAAGACTGATAACACCGGCAGGTTGTCGGACCCTAGAATGAGTAGGTGAGTATGTAGAGAACCAGGCTCACGCTCTCTCCTGTGGCAGCTTGTTACTGCTCTCATTTTAGTAATCTGCAATTGTTTTCTAGCTATCACCCTTTTAACTTTTGCAATCTGCTAAATATTGAATGTATTTCACATTTGAAGACAATGTGAACTAGTATGCCTCCTCTGGGAGCCCCAAATGGGCAATAACACAACACAAATTGTTGTGATAATTGCCAATTGACGTTTGAAGCATTTGGGTTCCCAGGGAGTCTAAGATGCCAGCCTGAAGTTCTGGAGAGGGTGCTGCTTTCCCAGCGCAAGCAGTGTGGATAAGACACTTCAAGGCTTTTGAAAAATAGTGTAAAAGAACAAATTAAAAGCGCCATAAACACTTGCTTCCAGTTTGGTTACTTCACCCATAAGTTAAGTACAAATAAAAGTATACATATGTACAAGCAGGAGGGGAGAATCAATACCATCAATATTTTATAATACATTTATTAAAGTTTTATTACGTTTTTATGCTGGACTTGGGTGGATAAGAAGGCCTTAGGAGAGAATCCTTTCTGAGAGCCCTGAGACTTACTAGATTGAGGACAGGATTCTTAAGCAGACATTCAGGGTGGCCGGAAGGTCCCGTGGCATTTATTAATAGTAGGTGTGAGACCCATTCTTGTTCCACGTACAATTGGGCTCAATGGATAGTTGAAAAGTCATGTGACTTTTGGTTGGCTTCACAATCTCCTTCTCAGTTTTGCTCCAATTTGATAAGCTGTACGGAAAAGGTATTTTTAACTTCTTATGGAAAGCAAGGTTTCCTCTGGAGCCTGTCTTCCCCATGCTCAGTGGGTAGATGCATTTACAGGTTGGAACAGGAAGCACATCCTGACAGACTGCTTACAGCATCCCCATCATCCCCATGTCCTGGTGACTCTTAACTTCTTCCAGTCATTTTCTTGACCCCAGAAAATTGCCCAGGGAGAAGACAGAGAGAGACTGTTACAAACAATAAGTTTATCTTTGTTGAACTTGCTTCAGGGAAAAAAAAAGAAAGAAAGAAAGAAAGAAAGAAAGAAAGAAAGAAAGAAAGAAAGAAAGAAAGAAAGAAAGAAATGGACTTGAAAGGGGAGTAAATTCCTCCTAATTTCCCACTGTAGGAAGTGCACTATTTTAGACCCTGACTGACTGCTTCTGTTTTCTAGAATCAGGGAGCCTATAATCTCAGCACCATTAACAAGTGCTGTCATTCAGATACACAGTGTCTGGCTGATTTAAATAAAATGAAATGAAGATAGTTGTTTCTGGTCCCTTGGCTTCACTCATTGCCATAAACATATGCTCCGCGTCCCGCTTCTTCCATCTTATTTATGACTTTAATTTGTTGTGTGGGCTGCGCTAGAAATTAAATTTAATATAATTCTCCAAGGGACCCTGTCATATAATAACATGGTAATTTCTGTGTATCCTTTTGAAAAATGAGGAAATTAATTCTTCCTGACATGTTCTAATTATTCCAGTGTGAACGGCAAATCCGTTTTTCCTAGCCCCTGAAGTGTTATAGGCAAATGGCTGGTGTTCAAAGCCGAAGTGCTAACGCTGACCAGCAGTGCGTTTAATTTGAAACATGAGCAGACACCTTTCAACACACCTTTGTAATATTGGAGCACTTTACAGGAATTAATTCACTACTTATTTGGCAGCTTAGCCTTGGGGTTATGTTTTTTTATTCATCAATACTGTAGCCACGGTTAGCATAGTGTCTCCCATTCCCTTTAGAGCTGCGGCTCTGCCTGGAACTTACTGTGTTCAGTGAGGTAGCTCAGCTGTGTGAATGCAGGATTCCCCAGTCACTGCAGAGATATCAGTTGTATGCCAAATTGTGTTTACACTTTAAGGAGAGGTATAGCAAGGTCTCAAGTGCTAAGCTTAATTATAGTCTGTGGTTAGCAGCTTTGAACTGAAACCACACAGTGTAGGAATTATCAGGACAGCCCTGCTGTGGGAAGATACCGTTGTTGCCCTGCTGTATGCTTCAGTTGTGAAAATCCAGTTTTGTGTGGGAAATGGTACCATGGGCAGTTCATTCTAAGAGTTATGAATTAGGCATCTCAAGATCTTGTCTCTGTCACAAAGGAAGCAGGGATACCTTGGAAAATAAGGGCCAAGAGGCATTTTTGTTGCTACTGACAGTGGGACAGTCTTCAGCTAGAGCAATTGGAAGTCCTGTGCAGCATTCTGTGCAGGATATTTTTATCTGTGATCTTCATTGTAAACTGGCTGCTAGGGTCCTTTGTTTTAGTGAGCAGCTGATAAATGCTATCACATGCTGGCCATTTATTGTTATCATTAACAAGAAAAATGAACACACAAGATACTACTTAAAACAGAAGCTGGAAATACAATTAAACTTAAATAAAAGAAGCAGAATTGTGTCTGGAGTGTTGTAATAAAGGCTATCTGTTTTTGTAACTCCATAGAGCATTTCCTCTAAGTTTTAACTTAGAATTGGAGACGGGAGCATAATTATCCTGAAAAATAGCATTAATATTGCACATACATTTTCTTCTGACCATTCAGTTGCTAGATACCTAGTCTGGTTTTTCTCTGTCAGTCTCTGGAGGCTTAAAGAGAACTTAAAGAGGTTTGATTTCTTTAAGCTTTCCTTTCTGCTCAATGGATGGAAGGAGTGGGCTTCTGCAGGCTGGAGACTGGGGTGAGCACAATAGCACATGCCCCTCTGCACAATGCCAGGGGGAGGTCACTCTGTGGCTTTGCCTGTGGCTTGGTAGCAGAAGCTCTGAAGACGTGCTGGCAAGTAAGGGGGCACCACAAGCTGCAGGCCTGCTAAACCTTTCTCTTCATGGGCTTCTCCTGGTGCCTTCAGAAAGGGAGGGTCTCTTCCACTTCACTTGGCTTTTCCTTTTCCTCTTTTGTTGTCTACTGAAATTGCAGATGGATTAACACTCAAGGCCTGAAGTAGGTCATGGTCTAAAGGACAGATCCCTTTCAGAGTGTGACATCCCCCTTCTGTGAGCTCTAAGTAAAACCAAGGCTCTCTCTCCTGCTTACTCTGCCTTCCTGACAGACTTCAGAATAGAGAACCCACCATCAGTTACCGACCAAGGCACAGAGAGCTTGGCATTGCGGGGATTCTGGGTCTGCTAGGTTTGTTTTCTACAGGGAAAGACACTGCAAATGGATTTTTTGTGTTTCTATCAGTGTTCCCAGAAAAATGAGCAAAAGAGACAAATATCCTCCTAATTGCAATAGTTTTTCTTCATAGTGTCACTTATGCTGCTTTGTTCATTTTAATCTCTAAAGTTCTTTTATTATAATTAAAACCTAATGTCTAGAAAATATGTTGTTTATTTCTCAATATTCTTTACAGGAATCAAAGCAACTTGAATCATATGTTAAATTTTATTTAAAAACAGATAAGTGATAGTCCATTATTTATTCTGCATATGTATGTGTATATAAAACATAAATACACACATAAACGCACACACACATATTGAGACCCAGACTTAATTAGTATTTTTTGGATAATCTCATCAGTACTTTCTTTTGCAGCAGTATGCTTGTTTTCTGAATCAAATCCTTTTTTAAAAGGTATTTCTTTGTGTTTCTTTAGTGTTTCCTTGTATTTCAGTAGTGACAGGAGCTAACATATTCTTCCCTTTACTTACATCTGTATATGTTTTTGTAGCAGTCCCAGCAGTTAGCATTTATTATGTATCTCACAATAGCAGGCATTCTGGTGATCATTTTATATTTAACATTTTCATGTGAAACCAGAAAAACTTCTTTGAGGTAGCTGTGTCTGTATGTGTGCATATAGAAAATTGGCTACTTTGGATTAATTTCTATCTAGTTAGCTTTCTGTTGCTTTGAGAAACACCATGAGCAAAAGCAGCTTGTGGAGGAAAGGGTTATTTCACCATAAAGGGTAGAGTCCATCATCAAGGGACAGGATGCCAGAACAGGACATCAACCAGAGTAGACACTCAGGAACCCAGAAGCAGGAGCTAAAGCAGAGATGCTATGGGAAATGCTGCTTACTGGCTTGCTCTGACTGCTGCTTACTGCATACAGGTTCCTGTTCAACAGCCCTTTTTATACCTCCCAGGACTACCTGTCCAGAGTGGTACCATACACAGTAGGCTCGGATGGGCCCTCTCACATTAATCGTTAGTTTAAAAAAATGTTCCATAGACATGCACACAGGCCAATCTGATGTAGGCAATTCCTTAAATGAGATTTCTTTTTCTTAGGTGATTCTAGTTTGTGTTAAGTTGATAAAAAAAAAAAAATCAACCAGCACAGTAGCTATTACTAGTAACTTTTGTGATAGAGTGCTTGTGTGTCCTGAATTTCAACCAATATTTGCTGACTCTCTTCATTATTGTGTTAATAGAAATAATTTTGGTCATAGAGAAACCAGACTAGCTGTTCTAAGATCCTAGCCTGTGAACCTAGTACTTGGGAGTTTGAGTCTTACCTTGAAACCCTTCTCTGAATGCTCTTGTGAAGCTTGCTTTGGGTGCTAGGAGGTCAGGAAGTGCTTTTGTTGCTGTGTTGTTTTTAGGGAGGGTGGCTATGAGGGAATAATAGATAATCCTGGGTAGAATAGGATTAGTTTTAAATTTTAGAATAATTTAGGAGAGAATTGCCATGGCTGTTGACCAGGTTTGTGTTTTGTTTACAGATGCTAGCATTCTGTGACCATTTTGGGGATTGAGCATGATGTGGTGATGTCATAGTTAGAATCCTAATTGGACTGTAGGAAGAGGTGTGGGCAGTTGACACTGCAGAAAGGTTGAATGTACTGAAAATTTCCCATGGAAGAGGCCAGAAAGAGCTACTTACTGGTCAGAATATGTTTCTTCATTTCATTCTTCCAACAACCTAGAAAAAGATATTATTAGTGGTAATATTATGAGGCAGGTTACAAACCAACAAATCCCCAAGCTAGATTGATAGACATGAAGGGAGGAAAGTGAATTTGGGCTCAGTCTTTGAGGTTTCAGCCCATGGTTGGTTGCTTCTGTTGCCCTGGGGCCTGGGTGGAGGCAGCACAGCAAAGAGGGAGTGGGCTGTGGGGCAAAGACCCTTTGCTTAAAGGCTGTGATGTGAAAGTCAGGAAGGAAGAGGACTGGGGTTTCAGTGTCTCCTCTGAGGGCACACCTGCAGAGATCTAAAACCTCCCACTATGCTCTGCCTCTTAAAGTGTCTGTCACCTCTGAATAATGCCAAGCCTTTAAACATGGGAGTTGGGGGGCATTTAAGGTCCAAAATACAGTGCTTGTCAACACTGCACTGTGTGAAAGTGTGGCTGGCAGGGGACTAGGTTTGGTAGTTATTTACAAAGGATTGTAGTTAAAACTATCTAATCAGAAGACATCTCTTATGTTCACACACACACACACACACACACACACACACACACACACACACACACACACACTGGGGGGGATGGAGGGAGAATAGAGTAGAGAGAGGGAAAGAGGAGACAGAGAGGAGGAATGTAGAGAGGGAAAGACAAGGAACTAGGAGGAGAGAGGAGGAAACAGATGAGAGAAGGGAAAGAGGGGAGGAAGGAAGGAGAAAGAGTCCTAAAAATGGAATTATGGGGGAATGGTGAAAGGGAACAAGAGCTTGTGGAAGACAGAGGAAAGACTGAAAAGTAAACTGGGACTTTTTAATGTAATGGAACACGAACAAGACTACAGAAGGAATTGTGGCCCCAGTTGCGACTGGTGATTAGATAAGGTGTGAGTTATGCTGAGAATCTTAGAAGACTCTAAGGAGAGAGCATTTGCTACTGTACAACCCAATATTACCTATGACTGAGAAATCATCTGCTCTGCCAATGCAACTAGTCGACAGCAGTTTGTTGCTAAGGCCATGGATGGCCAAGGACTGCTGTTCAAGAATGATGAAGGAGTCATGACAGAGAGATGGAATCTGCTCTGAAACAAGTGAGTGAGGGTCCCTTAGTGGAGAGTGACATTCCCTTTAAATATTTTTTATTAATTATTTATTAGTGTGTGTGTGGTGTGGTGTGTGTGTGTATGAGTGTGTATGGTGTGTGTGTATGTGTGTGGTATATGTGTGTGTGAGTGTGTGTGTGTGTGTGTGTGTGGTGTGGTGTGTGTGTGGTGTGATGTATGTGTGTGTGTGTGTGTGTGTGTGTGTCCAGCATCCTGCAGTGCAAAGGACAGAGGACAATTTTGGGAATTGGTTCCCTTCTTCCATGGTGACCTCAGGACATCTGGCTCATGCAGGGTCCATGTTTACTTACTGAGCTGGCTCAGCACCCCTTCTTTTCCTGAAAACCCAAACACGTTTATAAACAAATATGAAACAATTAGGAAGAGAGGGGAGAGAGAAAGCGGAAAGAAGACAGTGGAAAGAAAGAAAATAACACCCCTGTTTTTGAATTACTTGTACTTGAAAAAGACTTCTGCTAGGAGTGTGGGTTTCCTACAGTCGTTAAAACAAAGCACTGAAGGCTATGCGGCTTAGAAAGATAGTCATTTATTGCTTATCACTACTAGAGTCTAGGCTTCAAAATCTGGGGGCTGGAGGCTCACATTCCGCAAGACTTTCATTGTCTGTTTCTGGCTTCTTACAACTTGGTGGTATCACTGGTCCCAGATCTAACATTTATAGTTTATGTTCTTATAGGAAGATGTGTATTAGAGTTCATGTTTGTCTGTTATGCATGAAGTCAGTGTTTTGTATATCATTATGTGCAAACAGCTTTAAAGATGATTTGGAATTTTCAAAATATATAAAAGCAAACAAAACAAGTGTAAATTATATTTTAAAGAGCTAGACCTGCTAATATACACCCAACACTCAGGAGGGTGAGGCAGGAGGTTCTCAAGTTTAAGGCCAGCCCAGCTGTATAGTCAGATCCTATCTAAGAAAACAAAAACCCTACAAAAATACAATAAAATGAAGAAGCAACAACAACAAAAAAATTCTAAGCCTAAATTTTCAGTTCTTGAAACCAATACCTTTTAAGAAATTTGATTACATTCTGTGATGTAACAGCAATAAACACAGATATAAAGTTGTTTATAATCCATACAACCATTGGTATTTGTGTCATTTTCAATTAATACTTAGATTGAATTATGACTATTAATAAGTCAGCAACAGAACACTGAAGAATTAATATCTATAATTCTACTGGCAGAGCAGAGGAGCTCTCAGTTATAAATAATATCAAATTTGATTGGGGTAAATGCTATTCTTTATTCTGTATGATAGACTGGGAGGCACATTTAGCAGCTAGTTCAATCTGTAAGAGAGGGTGTACTAACTGATATCCATTGTGATATCCAATAGAAACCCAAAGATTGGAAACTATCTACATATTCATGGCCATCACTTTTTCTGTACTTATTTTATGAATTAAATAATGTGACTTTTCTCCTAGGTATTTTAATGTATAACTCATATGGACCATAAATATACCACTTCAGATGAATATTTGATGTGGTTTTCTATAGGTTAATAAAATGTTTAGTAAGTGCTTAGGAACCAGGTATTCTCCTGGGCTAGATCACATCTAAATACAAAAGGGCTTTCTGTGTCAGAGTTGATGATTTAGAGGGGAAGATGATCTAGATACATAAATGATTGTGGTGTTATACAGTAAAGGTCTGTATAAAGTGCTGTGAAGGAGATTATCAAAATGCATTTAAATGAAAATGTCATCAAAACAGCCACCCCTGGAATCAGGTAATGGTCACAGAAATCAAGGTCTAAAATACCAAATCTTTCTGTGTTCTAGCTTAAAATTATTTCAGACACATAATCAAAGCTTTAGCAGCACCATTTTTATCTGCTGTGAGGGACATGATCGACTAAGCTTATTCCCAGGGGCAGAAACATCAGTGACAGTACTCAGACATATAGACACAAGCTCACTACTATGGCTGGAGTGAAGTGTAGAAGGAAGTCTACAAAGTGTTACAAATGTGAACAGAAACTACAATTGGTTCTTTAAGAAAAATACTTTTTAGTCTCTGGGGATGTCTGCTAGGCAAGTTCTTTACTGTTGAGCTACATCCTCAGGCTTAGACTTTGAATCTTATCTTCCTCTTAGATCACGTTGGTGATAAAGGGTCAAATGCTGAGTGCTTTCCCACTTTAATATACAGCCAGTGGGCCTGTCAACAGGGCTTAGTGGTAGGTAAATTCACTTGGTGCTAAGTGGGAAGACCTGAGTTCAATTCCTAGAACCCACAAGGTTGAAGGAGAGAGCTGATGCCTATCAGTACTGTAATAAAAAATAATGCAGCCAGTAATAAGCTGAGGAAGTAGCTAGTTGGCAAAGACCTTATCTCGCATGCACAAGACCCTGGATTTGATTCCTCACACTCTAATAACCAGGCATACATCTGTAATCCAAGCACTTCAGGGGTAAGGACAGGAGGATTATCTTTTGCTATATAACAACTTTATAGACAGCTTCCAATGTATGATATCCTGTCTCAAACTATTTCGCAATAATTTGTTTATGTAATATGACCAAATGGACTATCTGATAATATATCCATCCACTGGAAAACATGACATAAATTTTTGTCAGTATTTCTTTCTTGGTGTGGACATGTGATGTGTTTGTGACTAGAAGGATTCAGGTGGTTAAAATGCGGAAGGACCTTGTATAGCAGAAATGTGAACTATCCTATTTGCTATTGGGAGCTGATAAGTATTAGTTAGCTCCAGAAAATTCATCACCACTAAAGGAAAGGGACAACCAGTCACATATAAAGTAGAACTTATCCTTTTCATGATCCCTTATTGTACAATCTGCCACCCCCATCCTGCTCATCCTGCTCAGTTACTTGGTTGCTCCCTCCAGATGGGGAGCAGACCGCATGCACCTTCTGCCCTGAAACACAGTGACCTTTCCTATTTGACTGTTAAGGGTATGTTGAGTAGCACATAGTAACAAACATATTTTTTGGTGGTGATGGGGATAATAAAAAATTGAACAGCTGCTATTTCTAGGACTAATGCATCAATGACTAGAAATGTAACTAGATGTGACAAGTGAGGACTGCTTGGTGGGTGACTAAATGCTGATTGAATTTTTATAGGCCATGTTCCAAATCCGGTGTACCAAGGGAGGTCCTTTAATGACCCTCAAGTTGTGGGTTATACCTATGAGCCTAACCCTTCCTGCACAATGATTTACAAGCTGTGCCCTGGGTTGTCTGTGGCATGAGAACATTTCAAGAACTGCAACTTTAAGTCAAAAATATTGTTGGGTGATTGGATTCATCAAAAATATGGAGACCCTCACTGTCTTAGAAAAAAGACTGATTAAAATTTGAGACTGTAAAAAAAAATAAGATAAATGTAAAACTGAATATCAGGTTTAGACAGTTTTATGGCCAAATATATCTGACATCACTCTGACACTGAAATCTCCCCTTTTACTACTGGTTGTAAACGTCAACTTCTCAAGAGTGGGATGGGTGTTGGTCAGTGATGCTGCGGGCTCTACTAAAGCTGAGGGTTCAGTCCCCAGCACGGAAACAATAGCAATGGCTAGTCCCCACTGTTTCAGTGTTAGTCACAAACTGCTTTGAATCCTTGACAGTTCCTACCAGTCTACATTGGACTACAATTACATTGGTGTATGCCTTTTAGCTAAGAGCAGGAGTTCTGAACTCTCAATAGAGCCTTGAAAGTGGTGTTGATTCTTTTTATTGTCCTTATGTCACTGGGTGACATACGGACACCTTATGCCAGATATTTGTCCTAAATGAAGTGATATTAATTAAATGTAGTTCTTTGGCTCCTTCAATTAAGATAACTCTAAACCTTTAGTTGTTAGGCTCAGAGCGATCAGAATCAGAGGTGCCCTGAAAGTGCTGTGAACTTAATGCCAGTTGAATAAAGCAGACAGGATAGGTGATGGTTGGTTTGCTAACGGTACTTAGGGAAAATTACCAAACAACAGCATTTCCTAGTTTCTAAATGTGTCTGTCTTTACTTTCTTTCCTCCCCCCCTCTCTCCCTCCCTTCTTTTTTTTTTCCTTTTTTATTATTATTTTCTTTATTTACATTTCAAATGCTATCCCGAAAGTTTCCCATACCCCTCCCCCCACCTCTGTTCCCCTACCCACCCACTCCCAC
>NC_034590.1:85636963-85647470 GCF_900095145.1 Mus pahari | reverse complement strand
GGTCCCTCCTCAGCAGTCCGCTCTCCCCGGCAGCGCACTGGAGTCTCCCTCCCTTCTTAAGGTCTTATTATGTAGCCCACCTTGGCATCAAACTTATGATCCTCCTGCCTCAGCCTCTGAGTGCTGGGATTGCAGGCATGTACCACTATGTTCAGCTTTCCTCTTCTTTCTTGTCCCAAATTATTCCCTGACTACATTACTATGGGAGGTATTTGATGATGCCTGAGGGGTACATTACATTTATAATAGTAAAAATGTCAGAGTTGGAAATTCTTTTTTTATAATCCAAAACAATGTAGAAAGTTATCTATGATGAATACTTAAACATAAGATCTGTGTCTCAATGAAGCAATTAAAACAATAGGAACTTTAGTAAATTTAAGCTAACAGCTGTTACCACCGACATACATCACAGTTGTGCAAAAGGTACATGTGCAGTGCTAAGTGGCAGGGTGCTTGTTCAGCTCTCGAAAGGCCTTCAGCTGCTCTTGAACCACACCCAAAGTGCACCCTAGTTTTCATTTATAATCTCTTGCTACATGTTACACTTCCTTGGGTTTCCTTTTTATCTAACTCATAAATGTGAATTTCATTCTTTATTAGGACCTGTATCGTAATTCTGTCTTGAAATGAAATTCTCAAAGGGTATTGGAATTTTGCCTAGCTATTATGAAATAACTGGATCTTTGTTTTCAGCTGTCTAAATTGTTTGCTTTGAGAATTTATGAGGCTTATTCCACAGACATTATCACGGTAGATGTAGGGTCTGTGGTGTGCCAAGTACTGTTTGAAGCAGGGTCCCTGTATCAGCAAAGAGAAGTCTTTGCTCTCATTATTTATTCTAGTGGTTGAGGCAGCAAAGGCATTACAAATGAGAAACATGGGGAAGAACTCTTGTCTGTGGAAGAGATGAGTGTTAACAAGAAAGACCGAATGGGTGAAAGAGGTCAGGAGGCCAAAGTACAGACTTTCCTAGTTTATTAGAGCGAAAACAGTACTGCCTCGCAGAGAAGGTGGAGTTTATATTGATGCTATGAGTGAAGGGGTGACTTATGGCTCTGAGGGGAGACTGTCAGGAAGGGACATAGCATCCCACCACAGGTGTGAACTGAGGAGTGAGGGTCAGAGCTGCAGAGGTCAGCACAGTTGTGTATTGCGAAAGGCAAGGCTGCATATGACTTGAGCCGTTGTGAAGAAGGATGAAGGGAAACCAGAGACAGGTGGGTTCGCAGTCTTCTGTTTCAAGCAATGTGCACTGCCTGCTGCTGACTGTGGACTGCATGATAGAGATAACAGAATGCCATAGCCCAAAGGGCTTATAGACAAGAAGTACTTATCTCTCAGAGTTCTGTAACATGGGAGGACCAAAGCCAGGCACAGCCCATCCATGTGACTAAGAGCCTGCTTCCTCACACATAGCTGTCTTCTTACCCTAACCTCTCATGGGGGAAGGGGTAAAAACTCTCTCCGTGGGCTTCATATAATAACCCTACTTAGGACTGAATACCTCTCAGAGATACCCATCTTGTAATACAATCACCCTAGGGATAAGGGAGGACTCTATGGGAGCACAGGCATTCAAACCGTAGTAGGAGAGTTGTGAATGACCCAGATAACAGTTAATGGTGTCTTAGATCCTTGAGTGATTGACCCACTAAAAAAGACAGTGGTCTACCTCTCACTGTGAACAAATGTAACTTGTGTGAATTGATTGATTGAATTAGGTAAGTCTTCCCTGAAGAAGTAATGGTTAAGCTGTAATCTCAAAGAATAGGCAATAAATAAGATAAAAGGGTCAGGATAGGGATAGCACAGGAACATACTGTTTTACACAAAAGAAAGGGCATATACAAAGGTCCTGTGGTGAGAAAGTGTAAGTCACGTTCCAAGAGATGGTGGATTTCTGTTGAGACAAAGCTCAGAGTGCTGACATCTGAATACTAATGCCTTGACATGCTCCATTTTTTCTCCTATATAGTCTGAGGGAGTTAGGTTCTGTTAATTTTTTATTTCAGAGTTGAAGGAATTGAAATGTACAGGAATAAAGCCTCTTGCTCAGATGGCTAAGAAATAGAAAGACCAAACCCTTGTTCTCTTCATCAGAGTGGTGATTAAATGAGAGACCTCGTTCATCTGAAGTTGTGGCCCTAGGAACAAGAACTTTTGACAGATGCTCAGTATTTGTGAATGAAGGAAGGGAGGAGGGAATAGATTGGAATCAAGGTGTATTTCATCCAAGATCATGGTTTGAGCTGACCCATGTCTGGGACCAGGCCCAGAAGCACCGGCACAGAGCTGACCTTTTGGACCGTTTCTTCTAGAGAAGGGTTTGAAAGGGGCCAGTGCCTGAGGCCAAGGCAGTCCAAAGAGGGAAGCAAAGACCTTGCTGGAGGGGACAGAACTCTGAGGGATGAGCACTTTCAAAGCAGCTTCCTAGGAGCTAGAGCAGAGGAAGAGGGTGAGAGGGCTCTGCTCAAGAAGACGACGTGACCTGTGGACCTCTCTGCTGCACAGCAGTCCAGCAGCCAGCACAGCAGCACAGCCACACATGGCTTTCACTGTCTGTCCCAGATCCTGTGGACTTTCTCACAGGTTTCCTTTAGTGCTTCCCTTTCCCCAAATATTTTCCCCATAGTGTTCTCTGGTATCTTGAGATACACAGAACTTTGACATGTGGTTCCTAGCCAGCATCTGTGGAGTGTGGCTTTACATCTGCCCAACATAAGCTTTTCTCAAGCAACACATGCAGGCCGCAAGCCTCCCGCTCTGCTTTGCTTCACTTTCGCAGTGCAGTCCCTTCAATATCTCAGCCATTTTCTTTCATCTTTTGTCACAGAAGAAAAACTTTGCCCTCTGATTTTTTTGAGGAGACATCTTTACTTGTGTTTTTACAAATTCCATCCCCACTGGAGATGCTCTTGTGTGTTTCTGAAATTCCTGTTTTGCCTCTTTTTGGCTTTGGTCAAATTAACTTGTCTTTTAAAACTCTATAGTTATTTTGTTTTTAATTAAAATGTAACTGTATCATTTCTCCCTCCCTTTCCTTTCTTCAACCCCTCCCAATGTCCCTACTTTTTCTCAAATCCATGGCCTCTTTTCCTTTAATCATATTGTTATATATATATGAGCAATATACAAGTGCAACCTGTTAAGTCCGTTTAGTGGTGCTTGTTCGTGTTTACAGGATAGACAAATTGGTATTGGATGACCAACCAGGGGATCATCCTCTGGGAAGACTAGTTCTTCCTCTCCTGGCAGTTATTAGTGGTTTGTAGCTTTTCATATTGGAGAAGGGCCTGGTGAGATTTCTCCCATCCACATTAGCATGTCAACTGGTGTTGGAATTGTTCAGGTCTTGTTTAGGCAGCCATATTTTGAGCTTTCATGAGTGTAGCTTCTCTGCCATGTCAAGAAGATGCAACCTCACAGCAGATTTACTGGTCCTTGGTTCAATTTTCTTTCTTAAATAAACATTTTTCTTATTATTTTGTTTTAAAAAAATTCTCTCTGTCTTTCTCTTCCTTCCCCTCTCCTCCCCTCTCTGCACCTGCCATGGTAAGTGTGGCTCAGGAATTTTTGCAGAAGAGGAAGCAGAAATAATTTAAGAGCCACAGATGGTGTAACATTTCAAAGCAAGAGTGTTTTACAGATATGGCAATGTAAACACACACATGAACTCTAGGAGGTCAGCTCTTACTCCTACCTTGTGGTTTCTGGGGATCAAACTCAGGTCGTCAGTCTTCACCGAAAGCACCTGTACCCGCTAAGCCATCTTGCTGTACCTTTAACATACAACATACAATTTTTCCTGCTAAACTTACTTTTGTAGTGAATCAGTATAACAGTGCCTATGAGTATGCTTTATAAGCTGAACAAACATTCCAGTACTGACTGTGATCACTAAAGCATATACACACAAATCATTAATATTCCTTAAGATAGTTTTCCTCACTTATGCTAACTTTCAGGACATTTTCTTTCTTCCCTGTATGATTAAAACCTCTTAAAAATTATCTTAGCATTGTATCTATATTTCCTTACTCTCTGTCCTAAAATATACCTCTAGAGAATCTGCTAACTTTAAGACTACTGAATATCCCTAAGTTCCATACTTATTGTTTTGATTCTCACTTCTCATCCCTTTAATTCAGTGGTTATTGATATTATTGGCTAAATGTGGCTCAACATAGTCCTCAACATGTAGGAGATACTCAGAAGGTTTTAGTAAGTGAATGTCTTAAATGACTTTATTTATTTGTTTAAATATAGACATTTTCAAGTTTAGATCTCACTCCACTCTTTTCTCTCGATGGCCATTCATGGATCTCTGATTTGTCCTTGTGCCTTTTAATGCTACATGAATGAATCTCACACCTCCAGCTCCAGCCTGAGTGTCAGCTCTACCTGCTAAGGGAGAAAGTCAGAGTCAACAGAGACAATGAAGGGAAGTTGGAAGTAATATCAGAGAGATAGCTGGTGCCTTGAAATGAGCCCCCAGCTATGACCATGATGGCAGCTTTCATTCTAAGGGGCATAGGAAGTCACTGAGGGTGTTGAAAGAGAAAGAAGATGTGATATATACATATATATATTAAAGTAATTGTCCTTTTATAGAAAAAATAGGCTATTGAAGAGCAAGTATGAGATTTGGTCTCCAACCAGCAGGAAGAGACAAAAGAGTTTAGATGAACCACCACCAGACTTGTACGGAACAGGAGGAGTAGGAAACAGTGTGTGCTGTGTGTGTATAGATTCGAAGGAAAGAATCCCTTCTGGTGGCAGACACAGTCCATCCCATTGGGGCTGGGTGATTTGGTAAACTCTTTCTTCCCAGGTGCCTTCTTCTATGGTAGCTGCCATCCATGCCATGGTTCAGTGAGCAGCGTGCCAGCTAGATTTGCTATGACTCCCTATTTTACTGGACATTCTGATATAGTAATTAAGTGAAATACTGCTGTGTAACCATCCTGAATAGGAGGAAAGTGAATGATAAGATATTCACTTTAAAAAGGGTGTGTGTGTGTGTGTGTGTGTGTGTGTGCGCGCGCGCGCGCGCGCGTGTCTGAGAGCGTGGAGGGCAGAAGATGAACCAGGGGTCCTTCCTAAGGTGCTGTACACCTTGTTTTTTTGTTTGTTTGTTTTGTTTTGTTTTTAAGGAGAGTCTGTCATTGGGGTCTGGATGGCAAGTGAATCCCAAGGATCCATCTGTCTCTACCTCCCCAGCTCTGAGATTATAAGTGTATATCATCATAACTGGGTTCTGGGATTGAACTCATGTCCTCATGCTTGGCAAACACCATACCATTGATATATCTCTATAGTCTGCACCATACCTCAAGACAATTTTTTTCTACTATTATCATTCTCATCCAGGTCCTTCTCACTTCCCATGCATTTACTATCTCCAGCTGTATTTTTTTTTTTAAGATTTATTTATTTATTATATGTAAGTACAGTACACTGTAGCTGTCTTCAGACACTCCAGAAGAGGGCACCAGATTTTGTTACAGATGGTTATGAGCCACCATGTGGTTGCTGGGATTTGAACTCCGGACCTTCAGAAGAGCAGTCGGGTGCTCTTACCCACTGAGCCATCTCACTAGCCCTCTCCAGCTGTATTTTAAGACCAGGATGACTCCTTCTTTGCTCTGATAGTGTGGTGGTTTGAGTTAAAATGGCCCCCATAGGTCCATAAAGAGTGGCACTACTAAGAGGCATGGCCTAGTTGAAATAGGTGTGGCTTTGTTGGAGGATGTATGTCACTAGGGGGTGGGCTTTGAGCTCTCATATGCTCAAACTAGTTTACTTTCTGTTGTCTGCTGATCCAGATACAGATCTCTCAGCTCTTTCTCCAGTATCATGTCTATCTTCACGGTACCATCCTTACTGCCATGATGATAATGCACTAAACTTCTGAACTGTAGTAAGCCAGCCCCAGTTGTAACAGTTGTCATGGCCATGTTTTTCTTTCCAGAAATAGAAACCCTAAGACAAGTAGTGTCCAACAAGATACACCTGTTATTGGTACTTCTTGATGGAGACAAAGACCAAATTATTTCATTGTAGTCTCTTTACACATATCATTATAGTCAATTTCTGAGGCCAGACAGTTCATCATGCTAGCAGGAGCTAGTCATCACAGCTTATTTCTATAGCTAGGAGACCTGAGTTAATGAGTGTAAAGCCACTGAGTGACTTATATACCTTGAAAGTGGATTTGGGGGACTTTGTACACTGTTAGTGTCATCTGAGAAGCTGATTGCCACAATGTGTCTATGCTTAAGTAGCTAACCTAACTACAAGGAAAGCTTAAAACATCCTTACTCCTCCATTGGGGGCCCTGTCTGCCATCCAATAGATGACCGTGAGCATCCAAATGTAAATGAAGAAAATATGTAATAAAAAATTGTTTAAAAAATTCCTTACTATTTCATTTGTACTTATTTCAACAACTCAAGTTGTATGTTGCAATGGTGCAGTGTTGTGGATGAAGCCAGTCCAGGGACTGCTGCCAGGTCCTCTTCAGCAGCAGTGCGGAGGTAGGAGGTCATGGGTTCCTCTCGCAGTCTGCAGGCCACTGTGCTAGGGGCGCTTTCAGAAGCTCTGCTAATTGCCAGCTTGTTTTCCATATGGTTCTGTTTTAATGAAGCATATTTGATACAGATGGTTGGAAAGTAAGCCGGGCGATGTCTAAAGTGCTCTGACTGATCACTACCATGCTTCCACTGCAGCACCAAGTGCCTCTGTAAGCTGTCTCCATTCTTAGCTTCTTTTAAAAAGTTGAAATGGGGCCCAAGTTAACAAAAAAATTTTTTTTGAAATTTATTCTTGGTCTCTGAAAAAGAAAGAGGGGGAAGAACAATGACATTTCTACTGATTCTAAGTCAAACCTACACTCTAACTAAGGTTGTCTGTGGGGTCTCTGCATCATTATTATGGCTCTTTCCTTTCATGCTAAGGTGAAGTCATGGACATTTTAAAAGATTGACCATTCAGACTGGGTGTGCCATTGCACACCTTTAATCCCAGCACTTTTGGGAGGCAGGGGCAGGTAGATCTCTGTGAGTTCTAGACTAGTCTGGTCTATATAGAGTTCCAGGACAGCTAGGGCTACATAGTTAAGACACTGCCTTAACAAGACAAGACAAGACAGGACAAGACAAGACAAGACAAGACAAGACAAGACCAACAAAAAAGATAACCTCCAGGGATGGGAACCCCAGTAACAAATGTGGAAATTAGTGTTGTTCACATGAACACATGTCGACATTTTAAGAAAATAGAACAATTGGAGTTTATAAGCATATTGTACATTTTCTTTTAAAATATTATTTCTTTTTATGTGTTTGGGTGTTTCTGATCACATGCAAGCCTGCACATTGCTTGTGTGCCTTGTGCCCTAGGAGGCTGGAAGAAGGCACTGGTTCTCCTGGGGTTGCGTTTACAGACAATTGTAAGCTGCTTGCTACTTGGTGCTGGGACTTGAATCCAAGTGCTCTGGAAGTGTAGCCACTGGTCCTAACACCTAGACACCTCTCCAGCTCCTGTACATTTTCTATATCATATGCAATAAA
Source organism: Mus pahari (assembly GCF_900095145.1). Lineage (NCBI taxonomy): Eukaryota > Metazoa > Chordata > Mammalia > Rodentia > Muridae > Mus > Mus pahari. The sequence goes on along the minus strand of NC_034590.1, from coordinate 85,639,896 downwards.
ATTATACTTGCTAATTGTTGATATTAAATTAGGGATGACATTAGAGATGAAAATAGAGATTAATAACATAAACTGCCCAATAATACTACAATTTTTTTCTTTCTCTCTTCTAAGACAAGAATTATAGACATTGTGTATGTGTTAGAGCTGTGGAGAGAGTTAAAATCTTGCTTAAGACTGATAGGCTGCTGTTCTCTGAGTATTTTATGTTGGGCTATGTATAAAGTAAAAGTGGGCAATGATCTTCATATTTGCTCAAGAATATAGATAATGCCCTCATCAGACTTGAGGCTGAATTCTGCAAAGCAAAAGGGAAGACACGGTCCAATGGGTCTGCATCCATTTTGCTGGTTTTTTCCTTCTTCTTCTCACATTGTCACTAAGATATTCTCTTTGTTATCTGAATTAGACATCTGCTGACTGGTGGGGCCTCATCACCTGATTGTGTGAAAAGTCTTGGCTGAATCTGTTAGGCCTTGGAGGCCCAGGAATCTGCTAAGTGCCACTGAGCTTGAAAGACATAATGTCCTTGGTCTGTTGTCTCTTCTTATGGATACCTTTGATAAATAGCACCGAAGTATGTATGGAATAAGCCAAGGATCACTATATTGTAATCAATATGTAGCCCAAAGGATTAATTAAGTCTTACTAAGAAATCACTCCTCAATTTCAGAGAGGTTGAAATGCGATACAAATTTAAATTAATTTTTTGCTTGGATTGTTTTTCTTGGTACAGAGAGAGGATCTGGACATCGAAGAGAAGTCAGTTAGAAGATTCCCCTTTGCCCAAGAACCCTGTTTGTCAGAACTCTTCTAGAGTCGCAGTCCTGACTTTCCTCTAACTCTTACCTCAGCTATCTTTCTTTAGACAGGCCAGATAGCATTTTCTCCAAAGTACATGAACATGTGCCAAGCACACCCTTCTGCCACGGAAACTGTCGCCTTAAATAAATGTCAGAGCCAATGTTGAAATTTTATGAGGACTGAGAGAAATGTTCACATATTTTCATTTTTTTTTTTTATAATTTTCAGACTTCCCTTTGAAAAACCTACTCTGTCACTGTTGTCTCCTGTTGGAAGATTTTACTAAGTTCTCTTTCGTTACCCATTGAAAGCAAATGCCATCCAAAACTAGATAAGACAAAGCGGCAAACCACCGTCCTTTTAAAGATCTTAATAATCGTGGCCTGCCAGGCACACTAGTCTTAGGCATTTTGGTTTCTACCATTCCTTCAGCTTGCATTTTCTCTGGAGATTTTCTCTACTCTTCTTCTCTTAATCATTTTATTTCAAACATGGCTTAACTTTTGCTGGAGCCAGAGCTTAAGAGGTCAGAGTAAGAAAAGAACAGTCACCCCATGACAGCTGTCAGATAGCTGAGCCTTGGTGAAGATACAGTTCCTTCCCTAATAATGTTTAAAAGCAGAGCTGGAGAGTCACTTTCCAGTTGGATGAACCTTGAGAAATCCCAGAAATGTTTCAAAGACCCATTCTGTGGCCCCTTTCCCCTTCTGGAGGAATACTTCTTAAATTCAAAGGGAATTGCTCATTGGAATATTTCTGACTGAATTCTGTGTTGAACAACTTTTCAGGTACAGGGACCTCTCCATCGTGGTGGGCAACTTGAAAAACCATCACTATCATTCATGATACAGTAGTAACAGGGTGGGGAGGACTGAGATGCCATCTTGTCCAAACAGCAGGGGAAGGACCAGAGAGACCCATTTCCTCAGGGGGGATGTCAATTGCCTTCAGGTTGTTGTTGTTGCTGTTGCTGTTGTGTGTTCCTCTTATTTTCAGGGGACTAATACTCTTGTTTTAGATATAAAACAAGATTTGGTTAACCTTTGTATTGAAAAGTTTTTTTTTAAACCTCATGCTATAATTTACTCTTCTTCTTCTTCTTCTTCTTCTTCTTCTTCTTCTTCTTCTTCTTCTTCTTCTTCTTCTTCTTCTTCTTCTTCTTCTTCTTCTCCTCCTCCTCCTCCTCCTCCTCCTCCTCATTCTGCCTTAATTTTGTCTTCAAAGAAATAGCAGAGCTCAAATTTTCATTTAATTGTAATAAAATATTACCTCAGAGAAGAAATAATTATGTTTTATTTTTACTACTTTATATGGAAACACATATAACTATAATAATATTTTAACTATAGTTTGTATAGACCACTCATTTGAATGCTGTGCAAATCTTTGTAACTTTAAGGCAAACAAGCTACAAAACCATAATGTGTGGTGTGGTGTGGTGAGCACATGCTGTAATTGGATAATCATCCTGGTGAGTTTATCGTATTATAGGCAGGGGAGAGCCACAGCATCTCACATAGAGAAATATGCAAGTAATCTAGCAGCAAGCAGTCCTCCTCTAGAACACTTGGTGAGGGAACACACTGGATGGCTTCATTTTATGTGGAATTGTAGTGGTTGATAAGTGAGGATACTAAACTAGCAGAGATTTACATTCTCTTACTGCATGGAGTTGCTAGAATTCCCTGCTGAACTTGAAAAGTTAGTGGAAATACTCCCTTTGTAGGGTGGGAAGTGTGATGTGCAGACTCCATGTGTTAGGCCAGGCCCATTTCTACTGTTTAGAAATACTGGAGTGGGAGGATGTCTTGAGTGAAAGTGACAAGAGGCATTTGTTTAGCTGGCTGGCAGTACAAATATGCCACTTAGAAAGGACTGATAGTTCATCTCATCCTGGAAGCAGGTGCCAGCTTGTAAAACATTTTGTTGAACTTCCCATGTTAGTTGTAGGTGATGAACTTAACTGCCAGAAGCTGGCCATCCAGCTTCCTTTTCTCCCTGATCCTTTTCTTGGCCCCTCCTCCAGCTTTATCCTCCTCCTCCTCCTCTTCTTCTTCTTCTTCTTCTTCTTCTTCTTCTTCTTCTTCTTCTTCTTCTTCTTCTTCTTCTTCTTCTTCTTCTTCTTCTTC
>NC_034590.1:85631215-85636858 GCF_900095145.1 Mus pahari | reverse complement strand
CTTCTTCTTCTTCTTCTTCTTCTTCTTCTTCTTCTTCTTCTTCTTCTTCTTCTTCTTCTTCTTTAAAGGTTTCACAGAAATAAATGAAAGTGAAAGCCAAGGATATCTGGCCCACTAAACTCTGTTAAGAATATGTGAAGATGTCTGTCAGTTAGAAGTCAGGCTGGAACCACACACATTTCTTTCCTCCTCCCAATTCTCTTGCTCCAGGTGCCCTGTTCTTAAGGCTCCCCGTTATATTCTGCTTGACAGTGGAGGCATCCCCATAAGGGGACAAGCTCCCTGTGGGGCTGCCCTGTGGGAGTTCCAAGCTCTCAGTATTGAACTCTCCAGTCTCTCACAGGTATTTGTCTCTCAGGCTCTTTTCTTTCCTTCTCCTCTTTTAACAGAGGAGTGGACACAATAAGGATCACCACAACTTGCCTAAAATGATTGGTTTTACACATTTTGATGTAAATAAGGCAAAGCCATGTGCTCTGTCTTAGGAGTGCTGAGGTGAAGAACCCTGTGAACCCTGTGGGATGTGATTCCATCTGGGTGCATCACACACTAGCTGCTTAACCAGGATAAGGTGCTGTAAGAGGGGGACAATGGTTAGAAATGATGATGTAGGGATTGAAGACTTTTGGCACTCAGCAAGCATCGTGATGTTCAAGGACCACCTGGAAGAGCAATCTGGGGAATGTACAGTTTTCTCATTTTCTTTAAAATGTAGTGGCATCAGGAATATTTGAGTTTTTTTAAAGAGCCTTTAAGATATTTCACGATAGTCTACCCTTTTGTGAGTTAGGCAATAACAGGCTGGCTGGGCTCTTGAACATTGCCTGTCCAGAGAGTCAAGTGAAGGAATCTCTTCCCAAAGAGGTGGAAAATAACTTCAAATTACAGGCAATTTCTGTGTACTAATATCTGTACAAGGTCTAGGGTATTGTGACCCACAACTATATTAGTATTTCTTTTATGAGAACAGTTGGGATGTTTAACATTTTAAAAGAAAAATAGATTCAGATATGATAATACTTATACTAGAATATATCTTTTCTTTTCTAAATTAATTCGTTACAAATTTTCTGTAAAATCTGTTTCTTCTCTCCCTCAACTGCGTTCTAGTCTTCATCTGAGTCTGTCACTCTTTGGTTTTGCATTGGTCCTTGGGGATGAGGACCAAGATAATGTCAGGCAAGAGCCTGAGTGTGAACTCCTTACCCTACCACAGTGGAGGTAAGGTTTTTCTGAATTTGTTGTATTCTAGCACTGTGTCTGAGCCTTTCAGATAGAAAACACAGTGTATTGCCCTTTGATGGGAAAGGCAGGGTGTGGCCGGCTAGGAGGCAATGCAGGTACAGTCTGAATGGGATGCCAGGTACACAGTTTGCCATTGTCTTTCTTGGTCATTAGATCAGCATGGTTAGTCTTAGAGTGTCAATACCTGAATTTTTCAAGTACAATTAGATTGAAAGTGTTTGCTTATTTGGTAGTGTCTTTGCATCTCTATGATCTTCTGTGTTCTGTGTTGTTGCTTAGCTCCTTGTCATCAGAAGCAGCCATGATATGGAAGTAGCTTATAGTGACCAAACATATGTCTAGCATGTAAGGCATCCTGGGTTTTATCCCCAGTACGTCATAAATAGATAGATGATAGATGAGTAGATGGACAGACAGACAGACCAGCTCACTTTTTAAAATTCAATTAGGAGAATTCTTTATATTTCAGAGCAAGCCCTACATTAGGGTAGGTGAGTTTGTTCATTATGAAGCATCAGATTTACATAGGGGGCTTCAACACTTTATGGTCCAGTTCAGAGTAAGGCAGACAGTGTTGTTCCTGTATTATCTTGGACTCCTTGTCTTCTATCCTGGCTACCTTACCATCAACTTAGACTCAAAGTGTTTGGTTATTTGGTAGTGTCTTAGTATGATATTATGATATTCTGTTATAGATTATATAGCCCCCCCAAAAGAGAGAAAAACCCAAACAACCCCCAAAACTCTGGTTCTTTGCTGCTTGGAGTGCTTGGCAGATAGTAAGTATCCAATGATTATGTAGTCAGCGATTGACCAATGAGTGAGTAAAGTGTGGAAGGGTATAGGAGAATAGTGTGGCAGTTACAGAGGCAGCTGGTGCTGCTCACACCTGAAGTCTAAGTTCCACAATTAGCTGCCATTTATTAAACTGAGGCAGCCTTTTCTTTTTTTCCATATCTTAAATAATTTTATTTTTAAAATTTCATATGTATGTATTGTATTTACATCATTCCCCTACCTGTCTCTTCTCTCTCTACCCCATTATACTCTTTCTCAAATTTAAGACTCCTTTTTCTTGATTGGTGTACATGTGTGTGTGAGCTTGTGCACATATGCAATACAGTCATAAATACATATATAAATACAACCTGCTGAGCCCATTTAATATTGCTTGTGTGTATTCATTTTTAGGGTTGTCTATTTGATGTTAAATCATCAGTTAGAGGGTTCATTTCTGAGGAAGACTGATTTTCCCTCTCAGCAGCCATTAATTGCCTAGAGGTCTTTATCTAGCGGTGAGGCCCTGTGAGATTACCCCATCCACACTGAAGTCAGCTGGTGCTGTTATTGCTCCGGTCATGTTTAGGCGTCCATATTGTTGAGATTTCATGAGTATAGCTTCTCTCTCATAGGCACAATCTCACAGGGGAGTCCCTGGTCTTCCGGCTTTTATAGTCTTCCCACCCCCTGTCATGCTGTCCCCTGTGCTTTAGGTGTAGTGGTTCTGGTGTAGATATATCTCCACATTTTGATGTAGCTTTCAGGTGTAGCTTTCTGTGATTTGAGCAAATTTTTAAACTTTTCTTGATAGCACAAATTATCTACCTCTTATCCCCCAGGTGTTTTCAGTTTTCCAAGTGTGTTTTATGATCAGTGAGATCCTCTAGAATGTCACAGGCAGTACCAGACACATCTTGGAAAATTCTGTATATGCTACTTTGCCAAAAAAAAAAAAAAAAAAAAAGAGTTAGATTCTGGTTGATGGCCAGTGGGAAGGTCACCATTTCTTGTCTACAGNTCTTGGAAAATTCTGTATATGCTACTTTGCCAAATTGCCAAAAAAAAAAAAAAAAAAAGAAGTGTTAGAGACAGGATGTTGGCCAGTGGGAAGGTCACCATTTCTTGTCTACAGAAAGGTTTGCAGGAGTTGGTGGTGAGTTAATTACTGGTCTGCATATGCCATGTGGCTCTCAACAGACAGGTGGGTTTTCTTCAGGCTTACCATTGGAGGGAGTCAGCCAGGGTGTCATCATTACATTGACCTATTTCCAGTGCTCATGGGTAAGTTTGGTGACTTGCTCATTGCACATGGAGAGGATGCCACCTTCTTCGAAGAGCCACTTGTTAGGACAAATAAACAGTGAAGGCTCTTGCTAAGCTTCCCATCGAATATTTAAAAAATCAAAGACTGCCCCAATCTCTGCCATGTTCTTCATGTTTCAACTGTTTTAATGCAACAACTGGTGTACCCAGGAGGCATCTTTTCTTTCTAGATTATTTTCCTATTATTTTGCCCAGTGCAATGCCATTTAGACCATCAGAAAACCTGGAGGTTTTCGGGAGTTCCTCATGATTGATAATTTATTCTGCTTACCTAGTCCGTGGTGTATTTGTGAAAATGGTAGATATTTTATTTACTGGCCACAGGGGAACAGAAATCTTGTGGACGCCCAGTTATTTTTATGGTGAGGCGGTATAGATTTTACCTGCCCAGTTAAGCAGATAATTTATATGGCCTCTCAAATATTAAAAGTACTTCCCATTATATGTAGGAGACTTTCCTCATATTTTATTATTCATTTACTAAAATGTAAATAATAAAGAAGAACATATATCTTGAGTATTTTTGGCATGTAATGTTGGCCACGGATTGTATATGAAAAGTTCCATTCTCTATATATTGCAAATATTTTGACTGCCATAGCATTCTAGCATGTATTATTTATAGCTCTCAAAATCTTCTAGTTTTGAATAATATAATGCATTAAAAATTTAGGACATTAAAAAAGCTTATATGTACATGGTATCTTCATCCAAAATTCTCTTGATACTTAGAACCAGCTAGTATCAGAGGCTTCCTGTATTTTGCAATGTGTTTCACACTAGCACATCTTTGGATATTTCTGACAAACATGTTCATTCACTTGTAGTGATCTGGTGTGTTGTCTGAGACCAGCCCCTGGTATCTGAGATCTTGCTTTATCTGAGCTCCTGCTGTGTTTTCTCTCTTCTTGTGCTCCTCAGAATTGGTCTTTTTTAGTGTTTTTTTTTTTTTTTTCAACAGTCTTTTCTTTCTGTTTCTGATCAAATTTCTATCAGGCAGGAATATTACATCTAATCTATCTTAAATAACATATACAGTTATATAATTCCTACTATATAATTCCTAATTCAATAAGCACACAATTTATAATTATTGAACAAATTAATGAAGCATTATTCTAAGATACTCATACACATAAACATTTCTATAATGCACCAAACTCAACATTGCTTATCTTACATCCAGCTTGGCTTACATGCACTGCTTGCTTTTTCATGTTATTTCATGTAAAGAAGTCATTTGCAGATGAATTGAGCAAAACATCTGTAGAAATGTAAAGTGCTTTATATACCATGAGATGCTGAAGAAAATCTGGGGTTTGTGATGAAGTGGGGTGGGGGGAGAGGAAGAACTCTCATGTCAGTCTCACAATTACACTCTTCATCCTGCTCGAGGATCAGGGGCTGCATCATGGGCCATGCTGTTTGTACCCCATCAGCACCACAGTGTGCACTCATTGATGTTAATGGAAATCTTCACTGGTCCCTTAGCAAGCCCTTCCTTCAGTGACTTTAGTTTCCTCAGACTTTCTTGCATTGCACCATGCCGTAACACATAACCTTCCTTACACAGGACTTGGAAGACCGCTCCAACTCAAGGTATAAACAGTAGTTTAATCTTTTACATTGCATTTTTATTTCAGTGTGTGTGCCAGATGGCAACTTGCTGAAATCAGTTTTCTCCTTTCACCATGTGAGTCCTGGGAATTGAACTCATGTTGCCTGGCTTGGAGGCAGACACCTTTATCTGTTAAACCATCTCACTGGCCCTAAATGCTAACTTAATATACTGTTCTTTTGTGGCATTTATATTTAAAAGTGTATAAGTCTTTCAATTAAAAATTAAGATAAGTGTTCAAGGCCAGCCTGGTCTACATAGTAAGTTCCAGGTCAGACAAAGCTACATACTGAAACCCTGTCTCAAAGAATAACCACAAATGGTTAGGTTACATGAACTCTTCATTCATTCACAGTAAAGGTTTGCTTGACATCAGAGAGAAGTTTCTAAGAAGCTTTTGTAGTTCTTGGAACCTATGATTAGAAAAATTTCATGATGGCAGTCTGTTGTGGTGGTGCATGGCTATAATCCCAGAAGAGGCAAGATGATCAGGATTTCAATGTCAGACTAAGCTATAGAGCCAGACTCTATCTCAAACAAAGAAACAAACAACTCCCACCCCCAAACAAAAACCCAAACCCAAACCCAAGATGAACAGAGACACACACACACACACACACACACACACACACACACACACACACACACACATCTCCGTCTGTCTGTATATCGCTGGC
>NC_034590.1:85608870-85631185 GCF_900095145.1 Mus pahari | reverse complement strand
ACACACACACACACACACACATCTCCGTCTGTCTGTCTATCGACCTACACATGTATGCCCCTGTAGATCTTTGTGTTGTATAAATCTAAACTTAGGACAGAAGCAGTTTTTTGGAGTGTTCATCTTTGAATCCGGAGCACAGAACTGAAGTTATCAAAGCAAGAACTGTTGGTTCATAGTTGTGTTCTAAGGACTTTATGACACAACTCAAAGAAGCCTTTGCTCTGCAGCTACTGTTATGATAAATAGTTTGGGTCTGCAGTCCCACCCCCATTATTAGAAAAGCATACTCTTATGTACTATGTTGTTTCCTGAGGTTCCTATCTAGCACTTCCCTAGCTTTCTCCTAGGAAAAAGCCTTTCATATGCCCCAGGTAGCTAAGGTGTAGAGGTCCTGACCTGCCCAGTTCCTAAGGAGTGGGCATTCCATTCCATGTGCCTGGACACAGAGATTAACACAGAAATAAGCTTATTGTCTAAGTCATGACAGAAGGACTCAATCTTGGGGTAATTAGTGAGAAGAAAGCAGTATCTTTCTACTGAGTTTACTAACATAGAGATGCAGGTAGTCATTTTTCACAGAGGGAAATAGGCCTGAAGGAGAAAAGAGGAGAGGAGAGGGGAAGGGAGTGGAGGGGAGGAGGAGGGAGATGGGAAGAGAGAGAGAGACTCTTAACTTAGATCATCTTGGGACTGAGTCCCACTATCAGAAGCCAGGATTCCTCATTTATGTGAACACATAGGTAACTTTTATTAAAGCCACTTGAATTGGTGCTTATCACTTGAAATAAATGGAACCAAAGCCGGCACTCCTGATGTGGGTGACCTCTTGGAACACCGTTTTGGTGTTGACATACTCACCCCATATTGTGGTGTATTTACTATGCTTCCCTTTCTAGCAGTGTGAGGGAGTGTGGGTGATGTAATGAAAGTCATTACTGTTTAAACAGCCACTGCCAGATGATTTTATTAGCATTGTCAAAGAACAGAATGCAAACAAGATGATATAGCTAGATAAATTTCAGACTTTCAGCTTATTTGAAAATAGAAAAGTTTATGGATTTTTTCCTCTTTGGTTAAAAGTATACTTCCCTTTCCTTAAGGAAAAGAAGTTGAAATTTGATTATGTTTTGAATATTAACTTCTGTTTCAGTTTGACATTTTTGTTAGCTGTCTGCCTTCTACAAGGATGGGAGCCCTGTACTTCATTTGCCTATGTGTGACATTTTCATATGCTAATCCTATTCATGACTATATATTTCTAGTTAAGATCAACTGCAATGGATTTGCTTCAAGTTACCGATCTTACTAGTTTAAAAAACAAAACAGGAATAGGTACTGTAGTACAGATTTAATGTTTGTCTGGAAAAAAATAATCTGCATTTGAGAGGAAAATTACTCTCCACATGTAGCTATGGGGAGTCTATTCGTTTTTTAATAAACTGTATTTAAAGGGGGATGCTTTTAATATATATTATTTACATAGCCTTTTAGGAGTTGTCCATTTGTGTGTTTTAATAAGACCTGAAACACACATGTATTAGACCAGGCTAATACGTGCTTCTCTTCAACAGACACTGGGCCTTTCTGTTGTATGATTTTATTGCTTAAAAGTTAAAAACATCATCAGAAATAGCATCCTGGCTTTCCTGTTTTTACATCAGTACATCCTTAATCAAATTCTCTCTCTCTCTCTCTCTCTTTTTTTTTACCCTGCAAGCCTTCAGTGCCAGTGCTGTAGGTTGGCCATTTTCTCCCTGGGCCTGAAAAGCGCAGCCTTCAGATCTGACAGTCTCAGACAGAAGTCTCAGGGGTGTAGAGGTTCCTCTGGGACATGATCTTGCGCACAGTTTGGGGTGCTGACTACTGGTTTAGAAGACTAACACTCACACTGAAGTGATTTGGGATCGACGCATCCTGTTCACCCCTCCCACAGCACGTTTGGAAGACATTGTTCCTGAGCCACAGGAGTGTCTTAGAGACGGGATATGACGCTTTATTTCTAGCCATTAAGAAGAATTTACCCTTTACTTAAATGACCCAGAATTTTAACCCAGCCCTGCGCTGACAGAAGTTCTTATCCTCTCCATTGAAGCTTTTTCTGTTGTTTCCTTTTTTTCTTCCCTCACTATCTGTCTTTCTCACCCACAAACTGCTGACAGGAGAGACTCATATAGCAAGACTCTGCAGCTTTATCATCATCTCTGTTTAAGCATTAACACTGCAAGAACGAGGAGAAAAGAAGAAACCTTGTGTACCGTGCCACAAGCTTCCCTCCGCCCTCATGTATGTGACACTGCTGTCGCTTCCTTTCTTGAGACAGTCTCAGATTCATAGTCCCAGACTGATCTCAGATTCTCTGCAGTGCTCCTCCTTCAGCTTTCAAGAGCTGGGATTGCAGATGGGAACCACTACTCCCAGCTCCAGTTTGTCTTTACACAAATCATCTAGTAGTGATGGGACTATGTCTGTGATTCAGCGCTGCTTTTTACTTAATGTTGTACACTGTCTTTTACCAGATTGTTCACCATGTTCATACAGATGTGCATGGGAACCCAAGTGTATCTTTCCTTATATTTAAAAACTAGATAAGGTTTATATATTATTTTTAAAAATTCATTTAGCTTAACAAGTTATACTTATTTGCAATTTGGGAGAACATGTCAATATGTATGTACTGTGAAATGTTAGGATTAAGCTAGTTAGCATACCTGTTACCATTCATTCTTATCATCTATACCTTCCACCTAGTCAAATGTGGTCTTTTGACCAAAAACTATTTCTTTTTCTTTTTCTTTTTTTTAAACTTATTTTATTAGATATTTTCTTCAAAAACTATTTCTGCACTGCATTCCTACTCTGTGTGCACACTGTTCTGCTTCTTTACTGTTAGTGTTTTAGATCCCCTGCAAAGGAGAGAGAGCATGTGGGCTTTGACTTAGCAGTAAGGCCGCCTCTTCCCAAAGGCCTTAGGGTGCTCCTTCCAACAGGCATGTGAAGATTTGTTTCTTTCCTGTCTTCTGTGGGAATACATGTTGACATTTTCCTGATAACTATGAACTATTATAAAGGCCTTTTATATTTTCTTAGAATTTTTCTTTGATTTGTAAATATGCCATTACTGGCAGATTTTCTGAACCATGTAGCAGAAATGACATAGAAACTACCTTCTTGGGCTGGAGAGATGACTCAGTGGTTAAGAGTACCGACTATTCTTCCGAAGGTCCTGAGTTCAAATCCCAGCAACCACATGGTGGCTCACAACCATCCGTAATGAGATCTCTTCTGGTGCATCTGAAGACAGCTACAGTGTACTTAGATATAGTAATAAATAAATCTTAAAAAAAGAAACTACCTTCTTTCAGTTTTAGAATTGGTTAAAATAGAAAAATGCTTTGCATCTGTATTCATAAATGAGATTAGTCATAATTTTCTCTTCTTATAGCATCTGAATTTTGCTTAGGAATTAAGAACACTCTAGCCTTGTAAAATATGTTGAGGGTCATATATACCCATTAGCCTGCAAAGGACTCCCAGGTTACCTTTCCTTGGAGGACTTTGCAATTTAAATATATGTAACTGGGAGAGATTATTTTATCCTTAAAGTTTTTGGAAACATCAGCTTAAGATATTGTTGGTGTTGTCATCGGGCGGGGGTGGTATGGTGCGGGACACAGAGCTGGAGGAAGGTGCAATAGGGAAGATGGAGAAGTCGGAATGTCTCCATTGGTCCAAACAACAGCAGGGCTACCCGTTCTGCTTCTGCCTTTGGTTAGCTCTCGTAAGGCTGTTAGAACAGTCAGATCGGAGTATGAGAACAGCAGGTTTAGAAATGTCAGGGAAGGGTAACTGAAGAGAAGGTTCCTGCACCTAATGGGAGTTATACTGAGCTCCTCTGTATACAGTGGAAACAGTGCAGCTTTTCTTTCAGGCCCTCCCCTCCCAGCTCCTGGTCATTTTGAGCCATGTATGGCACCCAAATCCCTGCAAGTCTCTTCTTGGGGCCAGTTTCAACCCCATTTTGCTTCTATGTCTGGAGATGTAGCTGTGGTTCCTCTCCTTTTGTGAAAAAGCTAACTGAAAGTTAGGGATTTCGCTCAGGTTTGGGCTTCATGCATGTGTGCTGTGGCCAGTGGTTCCTTACAAATGAGCAAATGTGCTCACTCTCCCGAATCCTTTCCTATTCTAAAAGTGTGACAGTTTTAATCAGTGCAGTATTGGGACTTGTGCTATATGCCAGGTACTGGATACTCAGAGGTGACTGTTCTTCCATTTTCCACCTTTTCCTCTATGGCTCTCTCCTTTTCTGATACCACAGGTTTCACATTGCCTGTCTGTCAAACCAAAGAGCCTTTTAATAGGAATTTCAAGTTTCAGTCAAGTTCCTTCCAGAGAAGACCTGCTCCCAGCTCGTGAACGAGGCTTGTTTGTTTGTTTAGAACCCAGTGTCAGTGAGGACATAATGGCACTTGACTCCTCTGGGGACTCCCTTCCTCCTCTGTTCTGTGGGCCTGGATTGCTGTCCCAATGGCAGAAACTCGATGAAGGTGAGAGGATGGAGGATCAGACCATGGAAAGCAGCACAAGCTGCATGCCTGTCCCATGCTGTCCTTGTTGACAAAATGCAAACCATAACTTAGGGCTTTGATTTAAAACAAAATCCTCATTGAAATAAGTTCTTAATTGATGGAGAAGAGCAAGAACACTTACATGGCTTCACTGTGCTTCCCTTTCCACTTGGGTGAACTTCAGCAAGCACTGCCCTTTTATTTTTATTTTAGATGCAGTAGTGGGATTTGCTGGTCTTGCTGTATTCTAAATAATATCTTAGTTATTTATTTGAGAATTTTATACAATGCATTTTGATCATCTTCACATTCCCTCTTCTCCTACTTGTCCTAGATTCCCCCCTTGCCTCTATGTCCAGAGAAGTTGCGGAACCCCACATCTTCCCCTCCCTCCCGCATTCCCCAATTAGTGTTGGCCAGCTACTCTTGTTGTTGTTGTTTTGTTTCTTTGTTTTGTTTTGTTTTATTTGGTTTGGTTTGGTTTGGTTTTTTGAGACAGGGTTTCTCTGTATAGCTCTGGCTGTCCTGGAACTAACTCTGTAGACCAGGCCACTGCAGCATGGGTAACACCTCACAAATCTGGGAACTTGGGAGCATGTTTGCATCTGGTAGGCATCTCAACAGGTTGGAGAATGTTCTTTCCAGGCCCCTTAGTTGGTCTAAACCTCTTCTGGGCACTAGGCTGGTTTCTGCTTCTCTAGGCATTTGGTCTGGTCTCAGAGTCATCTTTGCAGCTTTGCTTGACTGAGAGTCTTCTTTGCAGTTCAGCTCCATTTCTTGTTGCAGTTGTTTCTTTACATAAACACGTTCCTGTACTATCTCAGCCTCAGATGCATCTTCAACTGCATAGGACAGAGGACAGGCAACCTTTCCTGCTGCTGCCAATACTCTTGATCTTTGTATACAAATCTCGAAGACTGGAAGATTTCCTCTAAACCTTTAACTGTTTTCAGGGTGTTTCTGTATTCACAAGGTAGATCCCATTCACCAAGCAGACATGCCACCCCATACCACATAGATGAAGACTGCCATTCTGGGATTCTGCCCACAGATACCCCTAATCCTGATGTTTCAGCTTTAGTTGCATATCTCACTACTCATAGTAAGAAACATGCAACTGTTGTCAAAGCACAAAGGCACACGAACATACACTATATAGGAAAGCACAATTCTATCGGAATATCTTTCATAGATGCTCTTCCCTCAGGGTGCTCAGCAATAGCCGCAGTTGCTGCCCATAAATGGCCAGGATCATGTAATCACTTCTCTCCAACTCATCTTTTGTTCTGTTGTGTCCCTGTTCAGGTGCCAATTATGTTGTGTGACAAAACTTTTTCTAAGGAGACAGAATACATACATCTATTCACCCCAGAGAGTAAACCCACAACAGTCCAGATACCACCAAAGTACAGCTTGGTGAACCGAAGAGTGTTATTAGGGTTACTTAACAGGAGCAGAGATGACTAAAAGATAGCTGCTTCACCAAAGCCTAGTCCAATATGGGTGACAGCTCACAAAGTGATCGTCTGCAGGCAGCTCAGCAGGTTGGAGAATGTCCTTAGTTGACTTAAAAGTCCTCCAGGCAACTCAGCTGGTTTCTGCTTCTTCCAGGCATCCAATCTGGCCTCTCAGTCTTTGTAGCTCTGTTCCTCTAGTCTCAGAGGCTCTCAGCTTTTACACATTACTCTAACAGGGAAGAGTCTAGTGAATCTGGTCAGTTTCGGGGACTTCCTGAAGCTATTTTGACTTGTTTACCTTCCTGTTTAAGGATCTTCCTTGCAGTATGGAATGTCTTAATTTTTGAGGAAACTGTTAATACAACAGATCATAGTGTGAAAATAGGGACCAAAGCAAGATCAAATAAGGCAAACTCCAAATCCTGGAGCTCCATGTCTGATGTCAGAGGGCTTAGATAGCTCTTCTTTCCAGTTTTGCTGCCTACAACATACTTCTCTCTCTGGGGTTGGTTCCCCTCTCTGTTTGCAGCTCTCCATGGCAGACACCCCACAGCTCTGACACCTTTGATGTCTTAGAGTCTCCAACACAAAACAGGCTTCACTTTGACATTTTCACAAAATGGCCTCTTGGGGCCTCCATGCAGGGACTTCTCTGCCATATCTTTGGCCTCAGCAGCTTTTCCTTAACTTTGGAGAAAGAATCCACAACCCCATTATCATGTTATCGCATGACTCTAAAGCTATAACTGCATGGAGAACATTGACAAATTTGGCTACCCACTTGAGATAATGAGCCTACACCCCTTACATCACATTTGCAACAGCATTCATTGCTTTTTGGAGCAGAAAATTCCTTAAGTTTTCTCTTTTCCCAAGATGGAAGCTTAGCTGGGTGTGGTCTTGCCCTGAGGGCGTCCCTTCCTCTATCCAGTGAAGTCAGGCCTATTCTTAGTCTCCTTATCTTGTTCAGCACAAGCCTTGGCTCCAATATCAACTTTTCTTGGTGCTCTTATAGTTTTCAAACTGTACACTTTGTATTCTTTTTGCCCTGTTTGCTCTTTTTTATTGAAGACCTATATGAGAATGATTACTAATAACCATACAATACAGTCAATATTAAGCTATCTTGAAATCTCTTCTACTGAAGAAATTAATCCATTGCCTTTCAATTTAACCTCAGGAAAATTGTTAGGACAAAGGGCAGTAGATAGTTACCTTTTTTCTTTTATCTTTTTAAAATCAAGGAATCATCTCTGGACTAGTTACTGATATTGTTCTCCTCTAAAACCTTTTGAACTGGGCTTCAAATCCTACTCCACAACAAGTCTTTAGCAAGCCCATACCTCCTACTCCATCCCCCAAAGTTCCACCAACTGGAGGCTGAATATTTAAACATATGAGCCTATGGGGACCATTCTTATTCAAGCCACCTCCCTATCTTTCACAGAAGCTACCAAATGTCAGTACTCCTCAGGGAAGGGTGGGGTTCATTGCCCACCTCCCCTGAGCCTATGCTAGGATTTTGTCTTGCTTGAGCTTACAGAAATCTTGTGCATACTTCCACAATTGCCATACATGCGTGTGTCTGGAAAATGCCATTTTCTTGAAGTCATCTACAGACTCTGGAACTTACAGTCTTTCTGTCCCTTCTTCTGTGAACGGCCAGAGCCTTGAGGAGAGGGGAATGATACAGATGTCCCATTTAGGTCTAAGACTCCAAAGTTTTTGCTCTCTGCATGTTGTCTAATTTTGGTTCTCTGTTTCTACTATAAGCTTCTTTGATATGGGTTGAATGATGTATTGTTCTACGGATATAACAGCAAGTCATTAGGAGTCATTTTAATGTTATGTTCATTTAGCAGAGTACTAGTAGCTTCCCCCCAAAGGCCCATGGCTTATCTGATCACAGGTGTTTTTTTGTTTTGTTTTTTGTTTGTTTTGTTTTGTGTCTCTGTAATACAAGTGCCAGCTATGGGGTCCATCTTGTGGAGAAGGCTTTAAATATAGGTGGAAAGTGGTTGGCTACCTCACAGAGTTCACAGCTGGGTGAGATTGGTGATTACCTTTCTTCTTTAGTTGTGTGCTTAGCCCCTCCAGCACTGTGAAGGCTAGCTAGTAGGGATTATGCTTCCAGTTCACTACCCATTTGATTTTTCCATGTTTATGACTCAAATATGTGGTGTCTTCAGCAATAGGATCTCACATCTCACTGTTAACTTCCAGAGGGTAATAAAAAGCACTGGAAATAGCCTGTAATGTTTGGAGGACTCTGGGACCCAATGGGCCAAGGGCTCAAAAAAAGGTAATCCATTCCTGGTATTGGTATTTTTACTTGCTAGTGTGTGGTGTTTAGTTGGGTTTTAGCCTCCCATTATATGATATATATATATATATATATATATATATATATATATATATATATATATATATATATATATATATATATAAATTTAGGAAACTTCTATTGTTATAGGTTTCTATATGAATTTTTCAAAATGTTGATAGCAGTAGTTATCCCACCTATGTATTCTGTTTTCTACTCTTCCATCTCATTGGCTTTTATTTATTTATTTCTGGCAGCCTTTATCAGCTCTGGCTCAGAGGGATCAGTGTCTGAATATGTTGGATCCTCACTTTGCTGTTTTAGTTGCTCACAGGAGAAAGTATTCAGTAATGCTATAGGATCTGAGTTCCCTTGCCACAGGGTTTAGTAACCCTGCATAGTTATCACTCCTACTACTGGTAGGTATTTGTGAGTAGATTTACTGGTGATTGGCTTTAAATATGATACTAGAGTTAAATAGTGTCTCTGACAGATCAACTTGAGGAAGTGAGCACAGTCACTATGGCTACCTTTCTTACTCTTTCACCTCTAAGATCAAAAACAGAATTTACAGAGTGCCAACTTGGCTTCTTAATTGTCTTCAATTGTCTTGTGAGGTGCCTTAGGTCAGTTCTCTTTGTTCTCCTTTATCATAGTTGAAGATGCTGGAGGAACAGTAGGTTTGGGAGTGCTCTGGACTGAGGTTTAAAAGCAATTTAAACAAATACTACTTAATTTTGATCTTGTAGTTTTGAAGCACTATATAGTAAAGGACTACAATTTAGCAGTTATTTGGGTTGTTTGTTTGTTTGTTTTCTTAATGTGGAAGGAAACTATATTTTTTGAAATGTGGAGCTGAGGAAATAGATTCATCTCCTGTTAGGTCGATGATTCTCAAACTTCCTAATGCTGTAGCCCTTTAATACAGTCCCTTATGTTGTGGAGACCTGCAACTATAAGACTGTTTTTGTTGCTAGTTTATAACTGTAATTTTGCTATTGTTATGAATTACAATGTAAACGTGTTTCCTGACAGTCTTAGGAGACCTCTGTGAAGGGGTACTTAGATCTCCAAAGGGCCCACAACAAACAGGTTGCAACCTGAGAACCACTGTATTATATCTTTCCATAGATGATAATACGTGTAGCATGGGAGATTCAGATCAACAGAAGTTTGTAGTTTTTAAATCTTCTTTTATTAAGGTATAGCTAGTTCAAGACCATCAGAACATAAAAATACATATTGTATAGGCCACATTTTAGGATTGCCTTCAAATTTGATGTTTTCTCACTGAGAATCAGTGGGGACAAATGTGAGAGGACTGTTTGTTCATTGTTTGTGAAGAGCTTTTTCTCACTATCAAAATGGAAATTCTGTCAATTCTGAGCAGCTGTCTAGACAACATTAGTTAGAATGGAATGAGTTGGAAGCTCCTTCTACAGAGCTTTAGGCATAATTTAAATGACCTTGACTTCTTTGCTAGTGTTGACATTTTAAAGACCTGATTATTTTCTATTCGTCTTCATAGTCAAAGCCTTTGCCTTGAAATTTCACAGTATTCTTTTTCTCCTGGGAAGCATTAGTCATTTAACTTTCTTTAGCTAATGGGATGTGAGCAAATGCCTCACATGAAGAGGCTTGCAGACTGGTCAGATAGAGCTCTACTAATGAAGGATGAGATGTAGGGAGTGTAGTTTAGAGACCCCATTTTTTCCTACCATGCCATCCTAGAGCACCAAAAACCTAGCCATTCAAGGTAAGTTTATGATTCATCTAAAATCAGATGGCCTGCAAACACATGAATTAACTTATTTTAAGCTACTAAGTTTTGCAATGGTCAAACTTTTTCATTGTTCTTGTAGCCATAAATATTTCATATAATCTCAGATAACCCATCTCTGAAGTATGTAACTCAACTACCCTCACTAATGATACTGAACTATTCATTTCTTGCTATCCCACTGACAATTTGTTTCTTGTTGGCCGGGATGTGGTAAAAGGGAACATTATCCACTGCTGGACCCAGGAACTTCAGAGAGCAAAGCATTCGGTGGTACTAGTGTGGGATAAAGTAGTTATTCTTTTTGTGAAAATTTAAAGGTACTCCCTCCCCAGTCTGTGCATGGACCCAATGTAGAGTAGCTTTCTAGAACATGGAATTATGTAATTTTAAAGAATGACACAGGTAAGTCATCAAGTTGAGTACATACAATAGGACACATGACATGAGTTACAGGCTTATGATGGCTGTCTGTATAGTGAGAGATCCTATGTGTGCTAGTGTGATGTATAACCCCATGAGATGACTGTTGCATCTGTGATGTACAGCTAGGCAACTCCATGCCCCTGTCATTGTGTGACACATGACTGAAAATGTTTAGTCAAGAGTAACTTTAACCAAGAACCAGTTTTGGAGAGAGAGAGAGAGAGAGAGAGAGAGAGAGAGAGANGAGAGAGAGAGAGAGAGAGAGAGAGAGAGAGAGAGAGAGAGAGAAGTAAAACCCACTTTATCTCTGGGCCATTTGAAGATAGCACAGTGTAGATGAATACTATGACTATAGACTGAGCTATTAAAACTTAACTCCAGACACAGCAGGTCTAGCTTACCCAAGAGAGGTTAGGTTGGTTGACAAGAGGCGGAGCAAGTTTTATTGGGCACATGACTCTACTTTGCACTTTGACCTTGCAAATCAGAAAGCTATTGTTTTTATGTGTTTTGTACAGCACTGCTAGTTCCTTTCCTTTTCTTTTGTTCGAGAAAGAAGTCTGCTTTCATTTCTGTGATGAAATAAAAAGGTGCTGGCTGAGAGTCCTCTGAACATTGGCAGAGCCTTGCAGAATGCTCAGAAGCTATGGCCTTCTGTTTCTGGAGCTGTGCTTGAGGAACATGGGCTAGGTCCTGCCCTTGGTAATCTCACCCAGTTCCATGGGAAGGTCCTTACTATTTATCCTGTAGTTAACTCACCTAGTTCCTTGGGAAGGACCTTGTTATTTAGCGCTGGTCACCTGGCGGTAGGTCATTAGCATTTTTTAGTCTTCTTTTCTTCACAACAATGCACACCATGCTAATTAGAGGATTTTGAAAGCTAAGTAACCTGTTTTAAAATCAGACATTTTAATTTGCAGCTTTAATGGCTGTTTTTATAATAACTGGCTTTATTGGGGGTAAAAGCACTTCTCATGTTCCACTAGCAAGGCAAAGCATAACAGAAGCTGACAAAATTAAAAACCTCATAATGCGACCTTTGCCTGGGATAAAAGGCTGTTTCATAACAATTTCCTTTTGTTCTTTGTTTAAGCCATTACTCTAAAAGGAGCCTCCGATTAATCTGAGTAAATGCATCATTACAGTACTAATCCATGTCCTTCTGTCAGTGTCTGTTTTAATTAAATAAGAAATGCGTGCAGGAAGATAGCACGCACAAAGCTGTGATTGGAGAAAGAAGCACCGGTTGATGAGGGAAAAGATTAAAAAGGGCTTTATGTTTTTTTTTTTTTTTGTCCATTTGCATAGTCCCAGATGCCACAGGGTTTCAGGATGAAAAGGAAACTTACAAAAGTCCTGACTACATTGCACTCATAGATTTAAAATAATGGGACTGACCAGTGCGATTCTAATCATGCATTTATCACATGCTAGACATTCCAAAGCGAGGGGTGGAACAGTGTGGGGTGTGTCTTCTCAACCTTCCATGCAGCCTCACGGTGCTTTAGGAAAACACACCTGCCAAATTTGGAAAGTTTATTTTAGGTGAAATGTACAGTGAGACTTGGTTGTGGGGTGTGTGTGTGTGTGTGTGTGTGTGTGTGTGTGTGTGTGTGTGTTTAAAGTATCTTGCACCTTTCAGTTTAGTTTTTCTTTTATTTGGAACTGGTTTTCTTATAATATATTAAGGATTTGGGTGCTTAATTGAATGTTAACTCTCTAAAAGGCACACCGAATGAATACTTACAGGAGAATCTTACTACACTGATACCTAGAAACTCTCCCTGGCCCTGCAGTTGCAGAATTCCCGTGGCGAGGGCATTCTCCACATGCCCACCATTATCTGATGTAATGAAAAGAGAAAGTGTGCAGCAGTGAGATTGTTAATTAATTTAGCCTAACAAGATGAAGACGAATGAAGCAGAGCACAGGCTGAATGAAGTAAGAGGTCTTATTTACAATGTAATACATTTTTTTTTACAATATAATACAGATTTTACTTGCTTTAAAAATAGACCCCCCCCCCCCAATACTATGAACAAAATCAATCCCCACCCCACCATTCCACATGGAGCTCCTGGCCTGACCTCACAGAAAGCAAGCCAGGGCTCCATATGGAAGACACTTCTCCAATGTGTAAACAGGGCTTTTCTTCTGCTAAGAATCCTACAGTAGTTAACCTTTAACTCCAGGGTTTTATTATTCCTGCTGCAGACAAGAGGCGAGCACAAGCACAGAGACCTGGAAGCCTTTAGGTCTCTTGTCCTCCAGGTTGCCCCAGACATGTGGTCTCTGTTGTTTAATAATCATTTTAGTTTAATTGTCTTTCACTAAAGCAGGAATCTCGAGGGCTGGGGGTGGGGTGGGCAGGGAGGAAAAGCTGCGTGCTTCTTCCTTGCAGTTACACAGGGTTCTTAGACTGGCATTATTTTAAAGTCCCCTCTTCAGAGAGTAATGAGCTTTCTCCGGGATCTGACCTTTCATCATTTCTGCTTTCTGCTCAGAAGTACTTCCTTCCTTCCTACTGTAGCTAGAAAAGACAGTCTCTTATCTCGAGTAACTGTAGGCAGTGGTGACAGGACTCCACAAATGGTGGTATTATGATCACTGTGTTTTTATCTCAGGGGTCAGGAACAAATGTATGCAACTGCTTCTAAGGATTTCAATAAATAGGACTTTTTTTTTTTTAAGTCCAGACAATCGCCTTTTATGTTACTTTTAAACAAAGCTACTAGTCCATCAAGAGTTTGAAAAGAAAACAATTCCACAGAGTGCCGGTATGGCCACAGACCAATCATCATGGCACCCATTCTCAAGTCCTTTATTTTTCAAGTCCACAACAATAGGTTGTTGATTCAATGGACAAGACCAGAACAATTAAGTTCTCTGTTTAGCAGCAGTGCAGCATTTTAATGCCCTTCTCTAATAATGCTCTCATTATTGTTATTCTAAGACTGGGCCTCAGGAGGAGGAATATTTGCTGGAGGTACGTCATTATTTTGCAAATTTCGATTAGCTCATCATGTTGTCTGTAGTGTGAAAATCGTAGCTAATTAGGGCAGCCAGTTAGACGACCAGCTTTTGAGCTTATGAGTTAAAAGGTAGCATACTTGATAGGCCAGCGATGTGAAAAAGGTGGTAAAAAGGAGGATTAGAGCAGTTGCCTTAGTAACTCCAACTTCCATCTGGGAGGGAACAATGGACTTGTGTTTCTCCCCCACCTTGGTGTAAAAATTGGTTTTGTTTTGAAAGGACAGGGTTCTTTTTATGACAATCTGGAATTCAGCCCAACTGAGTGCAGTTTTAGTTGTTAGGAGAGACCATTGGGGTAGGAAAGATGAAAAGGTCATGGTGAGCCTCAAGGACATGAAAGGTCGTTGTCTGGGGAAACAATGGTAGATTGTGTTCTTTTTTTCTCCCTCTCTCTAATATTTCAAGCCAGCCAGCCCCTAAGTCAGGTGATGGGACAAATACCTACAGTTTAGTCAGGTGAAACAGGAGGGGGGGGGATTTGGGGGGAGAGAATTTGTACTATGCGAAAGAAAGAAAGAAAGAAAGAAAGAAAGAAAGAAAGAAAGAAAGAAAGAAAGAAAGAAAAAGAAAGAGAAAAGAAAGGGGATGTCTCCAATCTGTTTCAGTTAGAGAGTAGTATTTCTTTGTCACCATCCTGAGATTCCAGTGTGCACTGGATGGGTTGCTTCTGTGGCCAGCACATCTCTGGGAACCTCTCCAGCATGTGGAGCTTGATTTAAGCTTTCTCTTCGAGCTCCCGGGAGGACCAGTGATGTGATACTTAACAATAAATTTAGTTGTTGTCGCTTTCTTGCATTATTGGTACCCTTAAAAGGTTTTCCTTAAAATGCACACGGAATAAAATGAATGATAAATATGAAAGAAATTTGTCTCGGCACTCCACAGGGTTTTACCATAAATTCTATGACTTCCATCACAGAAAGTTTACAGGAAACTGTTTAGATGTTGCTGCAATAGCAGTTCAATTTTTTTATGTACATAAGAAAATGCCACAATTTTAGGATCTACTAGGGGCTTTGTATATGGGGATGGTGATAGAAAAAGACTGAATACAGCACCATTTCTTTAAAATCCTCAAAACCAAATCACCCTTCCCAGGGTCACAATACTTGTAGTTCAGTGAAATGAATGACTTCTCTTTTCCTTCTATATTAGTCTCTCTCTCTCTCTCTCTCTCTCTCTCTCTCTCTCTCTCTCTCTCTCTCTCTCTCTCTGTAGAGCTAGAAAGAATAAAGGAAGGACTGTTGCAGTTTATAAACAAAAAAAGACTGTTTTTGATGATCTCTGACACCTTCATTTTTCTTCTCTGTTGTATCTAGTTGAAGCTGAACTTGGTCAGGGAGTGTGGAGACTCTCTCTTATCCCAGGTCTCCCACTGCCCAGCATGCCCTCCTCCCTGTAGTCACCACTGTTCTTTGGAGAAGCTGTATTCCTTTTGTTTGTTGTACACTTGATATAGCTGAGTCATGAAACTCCAGAGTTGTAAGACTTTTGCCACCAGTTAGTTGCACTTCTACATTTGAAACATGAAGAAAGATGGAAATGACTTGCCCAAGGAAGTCCAAGCTTTTTAGAGCTAAAGGGGATGCTATGTTGTCTAAATATGAAAACCTGAATTAAAAGACAGAGAGAGAGAGAGAGAGAGAGAGAGAGAGAGAGAGAGAGAGAGAGAGAGAGAGAGAGAAAGCATTATTCAAACAGGTTTAACTTGCTTCCTGGTTCTCTGAGTGGCTGAGAGGAGGTGTGGTGAAGCTGGTAAATCTGGAATGCTAGTGGTATTCAGAGAAAAAAAAATTGATAACTATTGAAGTTCTATTTTACAGAAATGGAACTTCCTGTACCAGGAACAAAACAAATATGGTAGTACAGTTTAGGATTCCATCTCTGTAACCCTGGGGGATGAGCTTTGCTTGGAAGGCCTGGTTACCGGGGTCCTGAGGCTTTCTTCATCTTGCCTTTTTCTGATGTGCTTTCAAGTTATTAGTATAACTGATGGTTTTAACACTTTCTTTATACAGTGGCAGAATTATTACTTTTTTTCTTGTTTTTGTGCCTGTAAAAAGTGGCCTGAGGTTATTCAGTTAGCTGTTTGGAGACATTAAATTTGTTACATGATTTCAAAATGTAGTATAGATTTGGGAGATTATGGCTGTACTGTAACTTTGTGCTATATTCAAATACTCAAAAGCAAATATAGAATCATGGTATTTAATATGATCAATATAAATGCTATAGTTTATGTTTTGAATCATTTAAAAAGTATTTAGAAATTTTTTGCTGAGTGCGGACATAAAAGGGAATGACCCATGTCCTTACCTTATTATTTCATATTAAAGAAAATTTACCCCACCATGACATTAGGTATATTTTATTTCAGCCTTTTTTATGCCTGAGTGTGAGAAGAAAGAACATGGATAGTTATTTATGTTCTGTCTCTAATGCTTAGTGTGGTACCTGACTTATCCTAGGCACTTGGCAAATAGTTATTGGGTGGAAAAAATTGCATGCATGGATCATACTATAGGCACATTTTTAATACTGGAATCATTTTATTGGATTCTTTTCATGTTAATAATTTTTTAGGACTTTAAAATGACTTCCTCATGTGCCTGCACACAGTAGTCCACCATACTGTGTTTCACCATGAAATTAATTATTTTTTTAATTTTCACTGTCACTCAGAAGTTAATTTGGAAGACTCTCTTCTATTTATTTCTAACACAGTGGTTGTTTTCCTTAAGGAAACAACCCCTCTTGTCTGCAGTAGCCCATGAACTCCTGTCACTTCCCCTTTTGTTATTCAGCTGTCCCCTCCCTAGTAGGTTCACCTTGACTATCCTGTTTGCACTGCATCCCTGATTTTCCTGGTGCTATCTATGTTTCTAGGCTTCATTGGTTTTCAGTATCTCCTGAACTTCTTAACCTTCTTTCCCATCAGAATACCAACTTTGTGGTAGCAGGGGGTTGTGGGTAGTTGTAGTCATTCATCCTTCATGCGTAGAACACCATTTCTGAATCTCAGTAGTAATACTGAATGAATTAACTGAAATTTGAAAATAGACATGCTTATTTCATGGATTTCAAGTTAAGCATTTATTACACACACTAGCAACACTTATAACCAATTAGTACAATGATCAAGGACTTCCAGTTTTTCCCAGTTTTTAGGCTTATTTTTGAATGTATGCATATGTGTATAAGTGAGCATGCATGAGTCTATGAGAGCCATATACTTGCAGGAATTCCTTATGAACTGGAGTTACAGGCATTTATAAGCTGCCAAGTGGGTTCTGGGAAATGAACCCCATCCCTCTGCAAGGACAATAAGCACTCTTAATGCTGAGCCACCTCTCCAGATCCTGTTTTTCCAGTTTTGATAATACTTATTATTTAATTGAGTGCCATCATTAATATTTGTCTGTGTTGATTACTGATCAGGTTTTCCTGTGATTCCCCACATGAGGTCATCTGAACTCTGGCATTAGGTAGATGCTTTTGTGTGTCAAACGCTCTCCCTGTCGTTTCAGATCATCCCTTTGTTCATCCTCAGCGTCCTCTGAGAAGCCTCCTAAGGGTTTTATCTGCTTGCAGTCTCAGATTCTCTGGTTAAAATTTGGGATGATTTTACTATATCCTGCTACTAAGTGATATTGGTTCTTTTTTCAACATTTCTTTGGGATGAACATTCCACTAGCTCCTGCTTAGTGTTTTTACTGGGTTAATTTTATACAATCCTTAAAATAATGTAACATCAGCTAGGAAGATGGCTCAGTTGATTAAGTGTATGCTGCACAAGCTTGAGAGCCTAAGTTCAGAAGCCCAGGAACCACATCCAAAGTCAGATGTGATAACACATCTATAATCTCAACTCTAGAGGAATGGGCAGAGAAAATTTGACTCCTGAAGTTCATTGGCCAGACAACTTATCCTATTAGGTGAACTTCAGGTTCAGTGAGAGACCCTGTCTTAAAAAAATAAAGATGGAGAGAGATTGAAGGAAGACACCTGTGTTCACACTTGTGCATGTTCCCACATGTACAGATATATGCACTCACACTAACAAGTACATATACCACACACATACATGGATATAAACATATCACACTATGCACATGTACATCACAAACATACTATATTACATATTTATCCCTTTCACAATGATAGTAATATGAGCCAACAAAAACAATTCTTTATGTCCTTTGTGAGTATGTTAGTTATAATCTTTTAAAATCATAAAATATATGACCACTTATTAGCTACAATAGCTATATCACATATTTATATGATATTTGTAATTTCAAAGTTTTTCATTTACAATGATCATGATTCCTTAATCACAAAAATGCAGCAAAAGATGCAAAAGACATGGCTTATTATATTAATTTTGTAGGTGACTGAGAAACAGAAAAACAGAGAGTCTAGACCCCCAAATTTAGATACTGGTAGAGAGGCATGGGAATTCATGTTACTTGGGTTCTACTGGGTCAGCACTGTTTGAGTCAATTTATAACCTTTTCTCTGAATTAAATCTTTTTTTTTTTTTTTTTTTTTTTTTTACCAACCTTAGTAGACCCCACGAAAATAATAGCAAATGCTTACAATGAGACAAGTTTAAAATCTTACTTGTTTTTTTATTTCTGAGACATGATCTTGCTATGTCCTTTGAGTTGTCTTTGCAGCCTTACTCCTGCTGCTTGGGCTTCTGTCCTACCAAGGGTCACAGGCTTGGCTCGAGACCAAGCTCTTGGCTTTTATTTTCCTGGGGTGGTCACTTCACTTCCCAAGAACATTAGCTGCTCTTGACTGTCCTTGTTTTTCTTCATTCTTACCAGGCTTTTATCCACCATGCGAACCTTGGTTGGTTGTTTTTCACCTTCTAAGTAGTTAGTTGTTCATTTCCATCTCTGGATGTGACTATACATGGGAGCAGGTACAGAGGGGCAAACTAGGCCCGGAATAGCTTTGTAAGTAAGTTAGCGCAGTAAGCACAGTGTGTCAGCTAAGAGATTGGGCAATAGACACCAGCAAGTATAGACCATTATGGAAATGAGGCACAAAAGAGGAGTTAAAGTGTTCCATAAAGCAGACCAAGAAAAAAGTCTGTCTGGAGCTAGGACCACTGTCAGACCTTAGCCACCAAACAGAGCTAAAAGATAGATTCTAGATTCTGGGTGGTCTGCATATGGACAGCTGCCAATACCCTAGAAGGAAGGGTCATGGTATCAGACAGCCCATTTACACATAATAAAGCAAGGTAGAATGTCAGGGTCTAAAAATCAAGGCAGAAAGTCAAGGTCATAGGGCTGGAGAGATTGATCACTGAGTGATTAAGTATTTGTACTGTTCTAGCAGATGTCTAGAGTTGGTACCCAACATCTATGTCAGGCAGCTCACAACTGCCTGCGACACTGGTTCAAGGGGGTACCCTATGCCTCTGGTCTCCATGGCACTCCCAATGGTACACACAATAGAAAAAAACCATAAAAATAAATCTTGAAAAGGTCAAAGTCACACGAACAGCAGCAAGAGTAACTAATTTAATTCTTAATCTTCAGAGTTTGTGTTGGAGTCTCTGACAGGAGGTCAGAAATGGTTCCTCTAGTGAGTTTTCTAAGCCTTTAAAATCCCATGAGAACTTCCTGGCATGTTAGGACTGGAGACAGAGGGCCCAGGTGTCTACATTTTCACAAGCATCCCAGATCAGAGTCAAGCGTTTGCAGACCACATTGGGAGAAAATTGCCCTAAATTGTCAGGAAGCACTTATTGTGGGATAGGGGACCTAGTGGCTACTGCTGTTGGGAGAGGAAGAAAGCATTTAGAATTTGAAAGTCAGACCTTCCTGCTAAAAGAAACATGCTCAGGAGTCCAGTTGTGTTTATCTGCATGCAAGAAAGCAGTAAACACGGACTGGTATGCACTGGCCTGTGGTGCTATAAACTGGCTAGGTTTTTCTCAAGCTTCCTGTGTTTATGACCCAAGTGCTTTTGTAATCCCTAACAAACATTTATACCTTTTGTGAAAAACTGGAGGCAGATGGTTCTTTTTGGCCTAATTCAAAGTGTCCCTCATTTTTTCTTTTCTCTTTTTTAACTTTCTATTTGTCATCTGCATGATTAATTTTTTTCTTTTCTGTCCCACTTCGTAAATTGATTAGCTTGAGCTGGGCAGGCAGACTGCTGTCGTGCTAAGGGTTAACCAGAAGAGAATTACAAATGAACTATCTAGAAAGTTGATTATTAATCCAGCTAGAGAAGAAATATCCTTTTACTTAGCAAGAATGAGTATCCGAAGAGTGGATAATATTGTTCAGGCGGTGGGGTGGAATGGCAGAGCTTGGTAAGTAAAACATAGCCTTTTATATTCATTTCTGAACAGTAGAATGTTGATATATGTAAACAATTACGTCTAATATGAATTCAAAAGCCGCTAGAACATTCTAAGAAGTTCCAAATGTTCTTGTCGATGAGATAGATCCCTGTACACTCTGTCAGTAGAAGGTCACAGAAAGTGTTTGCATGAGTGGATAAATATATTTAATTTTGAAAACACACGATTAGATTGATGATTAAGAACAAGGAAGTGGGCATGGCGGAATGATTAGTAAGATAATCGAAGTCCAAACCTCAAGTAACATAAACTGAAGAATCCCCAGTGGCAAACGTACTTTCTCTCTCTCTCTCTCTCTCTCTCTCTCTCTCTCTCTCTCTCTCTCTCTCTCTCTCCTCCTCCTCCTCCTCCTCCTCCTCCTCCTCTCCCTTCCTTCCCCCTCTTCCTTTCTGCCTTTCCCCCCACAAGAACACATGCTGGACTCTCTGGCATTAAATACAATTTAAAGTATAACATTCACATAAAGATTCACTGAGATATTTTCCAGACAATGAGGCAACAAAAACTGTCATAGATTTTGATATTTTCAGGGTCCTAGGACTCATTTCCTTGCTGTGTTTAATTTAAAGTCCTTTTAAAAGACAGCTTTTATTGTATCTGTGAATTGGAATGGAAGAGAAATGAGAAGATCTGTGCTATTTGTACAATGGAAATTAAGTGGAAAGGTAGGATTTTAATAATGTTCTTCCACCAAAGACTGCTCCTGTTGAAGAAGAAATTTTGATGTCAATATTCAATTCTATAAGGTTGAAAATTTTCCTGATACTACAGAAGTAAGCCTTTAAAATGTAACATGGAGCATAATGAGTATTCTAAAAAGCTTGTATAATAAACAGTTTGAATATGAGGCTATTATGGTTAGAAGTCAATTACCTCAAAATGCAGTTGTGTCCAACAAATGAACCCTTTTTGAAAGTATGTTTTTAATGATAATGATATCACTTCAAATTAATATTTTATCAGTCAATTCCTAAAATGAGTACAAAAGTCTTCTTTTAAAAAATTATGAATTTCAAGTTGGAAGCATATGCTATGTGTGCGCGTGTCTGAGTGTATCTGAATGTAGGCAAGAAGTATGTGTTTAGAACGCCAGAACACCATAGAGCCCCACATATTTGGCTTGTGTTTATTTCTCATGTCCTGGCCTATATTTAGGGTTGGCAACAGCAGAGCATAATAAATGAAATAAGAATATTAGTTAAATGTTTGTAGTTCTTAGAGGTAAGTGAATGTCTTAGCTCACTTAATCCTCACATTAGCACTGTGGTTCTTGGGAACTTGCTAGGATTAAGGTAGATGCTAAAACAAAAGTCAGGCTAATTAACGATTCCTTAGCATCTGATAGTATAAGTCTATAGAGTCAGGGTCAGGAACTTGGATGTGTAAGAGGGGAAATACCTGAATTTGATATGCTTGTCTTGAAATTCAGGACCAGTGAAGAAGGGGAGGGAACTAACCATGGAGTTCTCTGCATTTATTAATTCTTTGACAAATGTTACTGTGGAATTTCAGCCATAAAATGAGATCAATTATGTCACATAGCATATTAAATATGCTATACATTTATAAGAAGTGAAATGTCACTCCAAAGTCTAAGCCTTGCTCAGTCTTGCCGTGTCATGCCAGAGGCAGCCACTTTATTAAGTTGATGCTTCATTTTGTTTTCTTCCTAAACTTGACTCGTATTTCATATTCATTGTGTAGTACTGAGATCCTCACTTATCGATCTTTGGATCCTTGACTTCCCACAATATTCTCATTCAAATAAACAAAACAAAACAAGCAACAACAACCAAGCATCAAGGGCCTCCTGCCCAGAACCTGCCTTGGCTGCAGCTCTAGCCTTTCCTATCCAGCTTCTGTACCAGTTTCCAGTTACTTCTTGTAGCCTCCAATGTAATTTCAATTTTTGAAAACTTTATTTTTAATGATGGTTTAAACACCCCCCACCAGAGACAGTGGAAAAGAAAAGATAGCGGGGTCGGGGGTGGGGATTGGTGGGGAGGAAAGTGGACCTGTTTTTAGAAAGGTTCCTTGAAGCAGTTCATTCCTGTCTGTGTTGTCTGGAAATCAGCAGTTCAGTTTATAGTTTAGCAGCAGCAGCTCAGTCCACTGGCAAACACTTCATGGATATACCAGTAGTCTAGTTTGGTAGAGTCAAGATAACAAATCAGCAGTGGTGGCACTACCTAGCAGAGACAGCCAGGCCTTGGCTCAAGTCAACAGGAGGGACCCAGAGGGA
Organism: Mus pahari; assembly: GCF_900095145.1. Lineage (NCBI taxonomy): Eukaryota > Metazoa > Chordata > Mammalia > Rodentia > Muridae > Mus > Mus pahari. Next base: position 85,608,968 of record NC_034590.1, on the reverse strand, counting down.
TGCCAGGGCAAGTTCTCAGCTATGTGTCTCTGAGTGAATCCAGAGACCAACAAGTTTTCCCTCCCTCCCTCCCTCCCTCCCTCCCTCCCTCCCTCCCT
>NC_034590.1:85590810-85608750 GCF_900095145.1 Mus pahari | reverse complement strand
TTTCTTTCTTTCTTTCTTTCTTTCTTTCTTTCTTTCTTTCTTTCTTTCTTTCTTTCTTCTTTACTTTGAAATAACCTACTTTGTTGTTGGATTTTTTTCCTCACATGTAATATATGTAGTCTGGCATATAACAGGCATTCTGTAAGTACCTGTTATTATCAGGGAGGGGAAAGTAAAGAAAGAAGAAAAGGGAGATGGGTATGAAGGACGATAAGTCTCTGATGGTGAAGCCGGTGGTCTGTTGTTCTGTTTGGACACACTGTGTAGTTTGGTGTCAGCAAAGAATGAACTGAGGAGGTGGTATAGACAAAGGAACTCGGCTCCCACATTATAGGCTTATAGGGTAACTCAGCAACTATAATCCTATGTAGAAGTGCTCTAAGAGACTTCTGAAATCTGGGAGAACTTAAGACTCAACTGAGGAAATAAAAAGTCTCAAGGGGAGAGTTGTCATGGTACATTTACACAGCTTTGGTTTTCAGGAGAATTGTAGGTAACTTTTTTTTTTTTTTAAAGAATAAAGAAAATGAAATCAGGTAGGTAAGACTTATCAAATGTCAGGACATAATTATGCTGTGTTCTGCATAAACCTTTGCTGACATTTATAATTAAGGTCCAAGGCTTTGAGATTGTGCTCAAATGTGGTTGTTATGGTGGTAAAAGAAAGGTAAAATCAAGATGGTAAGGAGACTTAGGTCATGTTTTTAAGTAAGGTTTTATGTATCGTCTTATACAATGAAAAATTTTATTCAATTTAATATTTACTTATTATTTTCTCTCTATTGTACTTTTATTTAAACAGACTTTTAAATACAATATATTTTGATTATGGTTTCCTTTCCTGAAACCCTGCTGAGACCTTCCCCTTATTATTATTTATTTACTTACTTTTTTCGTGTTTATGCCACAGCAAACACTTGGTGGTCAGAAGATGATGTTAGGTTTTGCCTGCCATTGTCTGGTTCCCTGGGTTCTTTTTTACTTGGATTGTCAGGTTGGCAGCAAGCACCTTTATCTATGCAGCCATTTTACCAGCCCATCTTATACAATTCTTGTGATAACCTTGTGACATAATGACAGGAAGGCTTTTGCTGTCATTGTTTCACAAGAGCTCAAACAGGATCCAAGACTAAACTTACTTTACAGAAATTCCTAGACACAGCTGTCTACGCAAAAAGAATATTCACTTACTACTGAGCCTCCCTGAAGGCTTAGGTCAAAGGATGTGTTTAGTGGCTTTGGTTGATGTCTTCTATACATTGTCCTGACTTGAAAATTTCTTTTTCTCTTCTCACTTCCTAGAAATGCTAAATGGTTAGCAATTTTCAACAAGTGGAACCAAATTGCCTGGCTGCTTGTAATCAATGAAGATACGCCACTGAGCTTCCTTTATGTTAAGGATTACTGAATGAACTTTAATGGTCAGGTCCCTGCCTAATATTTTAGAGCTCCAAAATAAGACACACATGTTACTGAAAAAGAATGAAGCAGTGGACCCTTGTGATGTCATAGGCTCTCAGGTGCACACCTAAGTGTTCAGTGGCAGGTACTCATTTGGATGACTTTAAAGAGGACATGAAGATTATATGTGTTTATGTCACATATACACACATGGGCAGACAAGTGGCAAGTAGCAAATGGAGGTTTTTTTTTTCCAGACAAATTCCAGGAACTATTTGTAATGATTACCTGAAAAGTTGTTGTGCATTAAGAAGGCCAGACTTCTGTGTTTCAATTGGACAAAGGCTGAGGAGAAGTGTGTCTGCTCATGCTTGTTTGGGTTTGGTGGTAGAAGTTTCCTGAGGTGAGGAGAACCATGCATGCTATCCCTCAAAAAAAAAAAAAAGGATTTAAGAGAATGTAAGAGGGGATGTTACAGCCCTGTAACCCCAGCTACTCCAGAGCCTATAGCAAGATCCCATGTTCAGGCCTTTTTGGGTTACTGAATGAGTTCAAGGCCAGCTTAGGTGAACCTAGTGAGACTGATGCAAAATAAAAGTAGAAAAGAGGGCTGTGGATATAGCTCAGTGATAGAACACTTGGCCAGCACACATACCTAGCATACATGAAGTCCAAGTTCAATTCCTACCCAGACAGAGTGAAAACGAGAATACAATTCTTAGACAGCAAGGATGTGGCTAAGGATGAGAAGCAAGGATGAGAAGAAGTGTATACCAAGTGCACCAGTGCACACGTCCCATTGAGCCATGGCCACAGCATGCAGAAGGAAGTTTGCAAGCTATAGTTGGTGAAATACAGTGGACTTCCTTGCTGTGGTAGTGAAGACCTGGCTACCAAGAGGAGAATGACTAAAATACTGAGCTATAGCAAATGAGTTCAGGATTAATTCTTAACACAGTGATCTTTTGTGAGTCTCTTAGCTCCAAAGGGAAATGACTTGACCCAAGAGACTTACATTTATGTTACTTTCTTCTATGTGAACTTCATGATATCTAAGTTTGCCTTCTGGGTTGTTCAATTAATGAATAAAAAAACATGGTATGTATTTTTACATATAGTTAGGCAGGTGATATCTGCCAGTAGCATAAGTGAGGATTTTAGATTCCAAACCACAAAAGAGTGGGCTAGAGAAGTGTGCTATGAAAAGGAGACAGGAGAGCCGGGATCTCAGGGCTGGGATGTAGCTCAGGGGTGTGCAATGAAATGCCAGGCCAGAAGCTCAGGGAGCTCAGGCCTCAGCACCGGCGTGAAAACAATCAAGAGTGTGTTTTAATATGGGTGAGCCAGAGAGATTCAAAACAAACTCCTCTATTTGTGTGTTAAGAAGTCTAAGGATCCCATTTTAAGTACCTTACATTATTCTGTTATTTCAGCTTCCCTTCATAGAGAAGCTATTCATAGCCCAGTGAGTACTATCATAGACTAGATACAACATTTCCTCTAAATCATCAGACTTCTTAAATGAATAATTATTAAAAAAAGGACAAAAAATGTCTTTAATGTCTCTTCAGTATAATCTCTTTTTCCTTCCAAGAGTAACTACTTTCTCATAACTGCTATTTTCAATTTGTGTTTTCCTCCAGATTTTTTTTATATAACCATGTAGAAATATGTACGATTATTTAGAAACACACAGTTGTATTTGTGGGAAGGTAACACTTCTCTCTTTTACAGGTACTGGTTTATTCTTTTCACATTTTTTCATTTAAAAATTATGACTCAGAGTACTGTTTGTTTACAAAGCTTTGCCTCTTATTCTTCTACACAATATTTTATGCTATGCATATACCATTGCTACACTTGAGCTATCCAGCTTAAAGATCCTCAAATAAAATTTTAGATATTTAAAAGTTGGGAAATGGTAAAATATAAGTTATCTTTAAACTATATAAGTAAGGCATAGAAGATGTAGACTGGAAAGTGTCAAGATAATCCTATGGATAGATAAGGGTACCTTGGACTTGTATACTCAGGGAACATCATCCTTCCCTACCACCCATCTTTCCTTAAGTAATTTGTATTGAAAGAATATGGGTATGCAATTGCCCACAGTCTCATTTTTATCTTCCCACAGATGTTGTTTGCATGGCTTATTGAATGTCTGATCCTTGGTCTAAAAGTTATTTAAGGTAATGACTCAGGGCCTTGTTCCCTCTTGAAACCATCCATTCACTCATTGACGACACATCAGGTTGTGGCTCTCTATCCTAGGCATCAAGGAGATGATCACCACTTTCTATTTGTTTGTCTCTGGCTCTGGCTCTCATTCTGAGGATGGAACCCAAGTCTTTAAACACATATATTTAGAGTCAACCCCTGAGCTGTATCCCCTGCCCCTAGACTCCAGGATCTAGATGACTTCAGTTTATAAGAATCTCACACATTTGTGGACAAGCCAGACACATAAACTTAAATATATAGAGCAATGTGATAGAAGACTGATTAAATCAATGATGAGAGTAGTTGACTTGTATACGGTAGTCATAGAAGGTTTAAAGATTCACTATTATTTAATTGAACAGACAATAGAGAAGACATTGTAGGAATGTAAGGTGTAAGGGCTCTGAGAAGTGAATAAAGCAAGGTACCATTTAATCTCTCATTGAGAAAAATAAGATGTCTCTATATAGAGGGTGGCTGGTAGTGATAAGACCACTTGAGCCCACTGAAATTTGCTTAGGAGCTGTGGGTAAAGAGCTTGCTATGAAACCATGAAAACCAGAGTTCAGATAGCAGGTACCCATGTAAATACCAGGCAAAGAGTGAGTGCATTTGAAACCCCAGCAGAGGTAGGTATGAGGGGAGGGCATACACACACACACACACACACACACACACACACACACACACACACACAAATGGAGTTCATTTGTGTTGGTCATCTTTAGGGGGAAGGATTTGATATAGACATTCCATTAGAGATGAGTACTCCAAGATCTGTCTGCATATTGTCCAGTTGTGGATTTGTATGTTAATTACCATCAATTGTAAGAAGAAGCTTCTTAGTTGAGGGTTGCATGTGTCATTGGGAATTGTTTTATTGCTATGTTCTTTTCGAACAATAAGGTACATTTTTGTCTAGGGATCTATGTAGTCATAGGTTTTTGGCCTCATAAATAGTGTTAGGTGTGGGTCCCATCTCTTATTGTAGGCCTTACATCCAAGCAAAAAGTGGTTGGTTACTCACATAAAATTTGTGCCACTGTTGCACCAGTCTATACTGTAGGCAGGTGGCTGTTGTAGGTCACAAGGTTTGTAGTTGTTGAGACTGGTTACTTTTCTCCTCTGGTTGTGTGTGTAGAGCCTTCCAGCACTATGAGCACTAGTTAGCAGGGATGAAAATAATTGAACACCTGCTAAATTTCTTAATGTTTGATGCCATGGTAAGTGGTGTCTTCAGCAATCGGGCCTTACCATCTTGTGAAGTGTAACCAGTGACACTGGCAATGGCCTGTAATGTTGATGGCATCTATGGGGTTCCTTTAGTCAACAGTTAACGAGATGGAACCTATTACTTTGATGAGAAGTTTTACTTAGTAGCCTATGATGTATGTCTACCTGGAGCACTGACTCCACCATTGCACATAAACTTCATTTAAATTCCTTTTATATATGTTCATAGTTCAGGGAGCTTCTAGAGTAGTGGGTTTCCACATGGCTTTTTAAAGGGCCTTTTGTATTATCCCTCCCTAGGAGGGATGCTTAATCTTGATTGCTGGTCAGCAAATGTGAATTGATAAACTCCAGGTTCAAAAAGAGATATTTCCTGAAAACATAAGGAGGAGAGCAATTGTGAGAAGACCTGGGTAGCAATCATCTAGCCTGATTCTCAGTCTTGACTATGAAGAAATCTAGCAATTTTGCTTTCTTTTTGTGGTGTTAAAGATTAAACCCAGGGCCTCACACATGCCAGGCAAGCGGTGCCTCTGTAACACAACTCTAGATACTTGCAATTTTTAAAAACAGTAGCCCCATGCTTAGGCTACCCATTAACCAAGCAAATCAATTTTTGGAAATGAGATATAGGTATTGATATTTTTAAAGGTCTTTATCTTATTTCAAGATGCACCAACATTTGAAACTACTGAGTGGTGATGATCTAAGATACAAAGACATTGCTTAATATGAGCACAGGTGCCAGGAAGTGAGACCAGTAAGCTAGCACCCAATCAGGTCATCATGGGATGTAGGTTTACTAAGAGGTCCTTGTATAGTAGATGATAGAAAGATAACAAAACTCTTAAGGCAGGAGGTTAACATACTTAGGTATTGTTTTGGGATCATAATGCAGGTATTAAAAAAATGTCCCCCCTCACCTCTTCCACCCCACCCGCAAGAGTTCTCAACTTGGAATCAGGAAAGAAAACTTTAATTTTGTAGTTTTTAATAGACTTAAAGATTTCTCTAATTCTTATTATTATGCTACTTCCAAAAGTAAAGGCAAATCCATATACATGTAAGAACCAAATAAATAAATAAAAATAATTGTAAGTAAGAAAAGCATATCTCTCCCAAGACCCTTATGCATGCGATACATGCAATCTTCCGATGAGTTTTGAATTCTGCTGGAGATGACTTTGAAGTGAGGCCAGGAGCATGAGAATCGCACTCAAGGGTTTGAGCTGAAGAACAATATGACTCCAGACACCACAGAGCTCTGAACACACGAAGGCCGCCCAAGGCGACACCACGTTGCTGACATGAAACTCTCCTCTGGGTGCCAATGTGTATTAGCTGGTGGGAGAGGAAGTCGAGAGAGAAAAACTGCAAAAATTTAATTAAATAATGTTTTACATATTTTTTCCTTTCGACTCAATTCAGTCACAAATGAAATAGCAGTTGCCTGGGATTTCTACAGCATTAATTAATTCAAACAAGGAAAAAAATGAATCAGAACCAGAAACTTATTTATTATGCCCTTCTTTCCTTTAAGGTCTCAAAAGTCTCAGGGTCTCCTGTGATCTCAGGAGTTTGCATTTCTAAGACTTGGGTATATCCAATTTAAAATGGATTAAAACATCCTCCCAGACATAACAGTAAAGGGAAGATATTTGTTTTCATTAATTTTTCTTTACCATTCTTTTAGTGGAAACTTTTTTTCTTTTAAATGACAGTAATAAGACTTGAAAATAGTAACATGGCCAAGGATGGAGCACCTCTGAAAAAACCTTATAGATAAATTGGGTTTAATCCTCTTTGCACCATAAAATGTGGACGACCTGTGTTTAGAGATGGTGTCCATCACCTTTAGTCTCTGGTAAAGGAGAAAAAGAAAGGAATACCTGTCCATATTAGCTGAGTCGGCTAGAGAGCAGCATATCCGGGGAAAGCATAAAGGAGGGAATTGAACAGTAATTGGAGTGGAACACACAGATTCTAAGTTCAGTCTCATGGCAGATGCTTCCTTCAGCCCATCTCCACTCTGTATCACAGTGTAAAGCAATGTTGGTGATGTGTCAGTGTTTAAAATCACTGAGGTTTCAGGGTCCCACACCTTGTTTTATTTATCTTTTCATTCTTATTCACTTATCCGGTATTCATACTTTTCTTTCTATATTCATTCATATATCTCTGAATAATGAAGAAGTGGAAATGACTTGTACTTCCAGGAAGATTCACAGTTTTTGAATGGAAACATCCTCTGGTGTCTGCTATGTGTCTCTGGTGCAATCTCTGCTGGACAATTCCAAGAGCTGCTGTGGGTCAGAAATGGGCACTGTTGCTCTGGCTTCCCTCCCCATAGTGCAGTTCAGTTTCTCATTCTCCTTTCTCTGTCCCCAGTGCAACATCAGTGATGGATGGCTGTACCAAAATCTGCTAAAGCAGTGTAATTTCTTACAGAAGGTAACATGCGTTTTGTTTGTGAAAATGAAGCCACAACTTTCCCACTTTATCCATATGTTTTGTTCGTTCCCTAGGGTTGTTTAAACTTTTTTTTTTAAACTCTCAGACAGAGACACTCACACATGTGCCATAATCTAAGCTCCATACTCATTTTGACTGATTTTTTTTTTGCATTCTTTTCAAGTGAATTTGTCAGATAACATTTTTTTCTTAGATAACACATTTTTCTTTTTTTCTTCTCATTTTTAAATGTCACTCACACTTTGATTAACCTTTGTTCTTATAGGGACAGTGCAGGTTATGTGAGAGAAGACTAACAGGCAGAGAGTAATCACTCTGTCATTCATACACATGCTCCTTGAGCTTCTAGGCATCTTTAAGAATCAGCCCTATGTTTCACTGTGTAACTAAGCATGCTGATTTCCTAAGCAGTAAATACAACGAGTTTGTAAATACAGACTGTTAACACAGATAATTACAATTATCTGCAACTCCAGTATTAAATCGGCTCCTGGCTGGGTTGGGTGGCTTAGCATGTAAGAGCTTCCCAAGCCTGAGCACTCGAGTTCGAATCCTAGAGCTTCCAATGGAAGGAGGAGAGTACCAACTCCTGAAACTTGGTTCAGGTGAGCACTGTGGTACGTCTGTGGGTGTACAGTTACATACACAATAATAACAATGTATAACATTGAAAAGGAAGCAGCCCTGTGACTGTTAGGTGTGATTTGTCTGCAGCTGATGTCATATCATAGTTTTATCTTCTGTTTTTTTCAGTTCCATTTCTTGCTAGCTTATCATGGCTCAGAGTGGTCACCATGACCATCCAGTCCTGAGCTGTCCCCTGAGCTGAGGGTCTGCTGGTCTCTTTACTTCTCGCCTTTGTACCACAACTGCTGTGCTTTCCAAACTTTTGTATCTGTGTTTGAGTTTCCTGTATCTACCTTTGTTTCCAGACTCAAAGTTGTTATTTCTCTTTGCTTGCTATTTTGGACTTTAACAAGATCAGTTCTCCTATACTCCAAGTTTCTACTTACTTTTGACCATGAACTGCCAAATTAGATAAAAATAGGGAAAATATCATTAAATGGGCTTCTTCCATTGCCAAACACTGACACAGGTGTTTGTCCAGGAATTTCATCAGTTATTTTTCAATACTTAAAACATTTATTTTTATTTTTCTTAATTATGCGTGTATGAGCTCATGTGGATATATGTATGAGAATGCAGTGCCTGCAGAGGCCGGAAGCATCAGAGACCCTACCTCTGAAGCTGGAGATAAGTGGTGAGCCATGTGGAATGGATGCTAGGAATCTTCTGGAAAAACAAGTGCTCTTAATTCCTGAGCCATCTCTGCAGCCCTGCTTTTCAGTTAACAAAGAACTAGAGCTAAGAACTCAGCATTGACAGACATTGTGCTAAGCCCATTGGGTTTGTTCCTGCAATAGTCCAGCAAGGTGTAGCATTTCTACGTTGTACACATGAAAATTCATAGGCTCAGAAAAGTTGAATAACCAGACTGTGTTATGATAAATATTAGAAGCTGAATTTGAACCCAGGTGTGGTTCTCAAGAAAATAGAAAGAATACAGTGACATTTAAGTAGAGTAAGTAGATTGTGAACTGAGAGGACTGTCTTTTAAGGAGAGAAATAAGCTCTAATCATATGACCTTGAGATATTTCTTTGGGATCTGCATCCATTCTGATTCTCACCATCACCACAGTGTTACTGCTGGTACACTGTGAAGGGGTGTCAGCAGCTTGGTATTCAGGACAAACAGATCCTGAAAGAACCTTCAGAGCCCTTGGCCAGGAAGTAGTACCCTCCTCCTATATGCAGCATGAAGCTTTTTAGGACTTGCGGATCCCAGAATCCCAAGTACACCTTTGATGTGTTCTCATATCAGGCATATGATTGATGATTTGTGAAGAAGCGGATGATCTGTAGTAGCACGGTACTGGCTGTAACAACATGCTTCTCAGGGAAGCAGATGTGAACCTCTTTATATGCATCTACATGAGACAGGATCTCAGAGAGTGGTCTCTGAAGTTCCTCTTTCCAGGTTCAAATCCTAACTCACTGTGGGTGTATACTCAGGCAAGTTCATGCATGTATCTGACTTCTCTTTTGAACGAATATTAGGGATAGTGGCGATAAACCGGCTCCTAGGACTTATTCCTACCTGATTTGTTTTTAGAACCAAAGAAGGTAATGTATGTAAAATAATTAGCATTAAACTTGTATAATATGAGTTACAAAAATTAGCTGTTAAGATTCGAATTTGATAACAACAACAACAACAACAAAGCCAGGCAGTGGTGGTGCACGCCTTTAATCCTAGCACTTGGGAGGCAGAGGCAGGTGGATCTCTGAGTTCAAGGCCAGCCTGGTCTACAGAATGAGTTCCAGGACAGCCAGGGCTACACAGAGAAACCCTATCTCGAAAACTAGCCCCCCAAAAGATTCTAATTTGAACTTTAAACCATTTTTAAAAAACCCTGTCTCAAAACAAACAAACAAACAAAAAACTCAATGTTTGTTTTCTCAGTCTCTAAAATGCAGAAGCTTTCATTAATCAATATATTTCATTTTTAATCTAACAAATAATGAACATCATTTCTCATTTCTGTTTTTCCTTTTCTTAAGATCTACTCTCAAGTTGAGAGTGACCTTACTGTGAATTCTTTAATTGTTTTTTTTCGGTCTATTTCTTGGACCTAAACACAGAACTATCTAAAGCTACAAGATTTTGTTTAGAGTGGAGCTAAGCTCCAGGTGAAGGGTCATGAACAGCATGTTTTCACCCTGGGATAATATCCTACATGATATGAGCATCTCCTGTACTGTCAAAGTGTGACCTTCCATTGGACAAATTGGATAAGAGTATAGTCTTGTTCAGCAGCTGACTTAAGGTGTTGAACCATCATTCCTTGTTCATCTGCTACTCTACTATTGGAAGAAAGTGGCAAATAGTACTGAACTACTCCCTCCTCTGTGGTGTGAATGTGCAAAACAAAGATAAAAGCTATGTTTTCTTCGTGGAAGGGTGTGGAGGCAGACAGTAATTTCAAATAGAAATAATGAGGCTTCCAATTGCAGTTGAGGCTTCCAATGAGGACACTGTGGCCATCAGAGGAAGAAGGAAAGAAGTTCATTCCTGAGAGAGAGGTATTGGAGTCAGCATTTAGACTATGTTGCATGTACAGGTACCTGGGATGCTGCTGTTAGTGGTGATGTGACTGTTTGACAGATTTGCTGTCTGTATATTTCCATGATGGCTCCAAGAGGAGCAGCACCTGCAATTAGCAGAGTAAAAATCCAGTCATTTGACAGACAAAGACTTTTGCTGCTTCGGTCTGTTGCTTCTCTGTTATACCAAATAATTTTGAGAGTTGGCTTATTATAATAGTGATTTATCATTTTTGACTAATGACATTGACTTAGAGCAAAAGTTACCAGATTCTGATGAACATGTATAGAGCTGTTTTATTGCTCCAACTAACCTCCCCTTAGCCCCTACCCCCACCCCACCATGCAGCATTGTTCAATCTTGCTGTTACCTTTAGGTGGTAAACATTTATTTTTAGGAGTTTGTCTCGGTGTGTATATAATTGTGAGTGTTCCTGTGTGCATCTGTGTGGGCATATGTTTGGACTGGGGAGGGACGGAGAGAAGTGAAATTTTGAGAGGATAGAAGTTAGTGATATTTGATACAGAGGGGTGGAAATTTAAACTGAAAAATAAAGGTTTTCAATGTTTTCTTCCACAGTTAGAAAATGAAACTGGCTGCAGGATACATATTTCCACAAAGTGTATTTATGAATATAATGTGGAAATTATAAGGGCAATCAAACTTTCTAGAAATGGGAGGAAAAAAGATATGATTGAAAAAACTAGGCAGATGTAAAGAAGACACTTTTGAACATAATTTGAAGCATAGTGCTCAGCTGGGATAGCTTTAACAAAACTGGCTTGGCCATTTATAGATTACAACACTTTTAATTTCGTCAGTCTTACAAAGTGTTGATGTTGATAAAGAATTTGCTGATGCTCTATCAGTTTCTCCATGTGGAGAAGTGCTTCAGGGTGATTAGCCTACTTGGGGCTGGCAGCCAGAAGAGAGAACCTGGGTCCCAGGCTTTCTGAAATAGGAGAAAGTTGCCAGTGCTTACCTTTTACTTTCTGTAGAGAAATTCTGATGTCCAAGGGTAGAAGTTCTCTTCACTTTTTTATTTCTTTTGAAAAGTCTTTAGTTAACATCTTTGTGTCTGGTTGATTAAATTAACACTACTTTCAAAGTCATGCCAGGGCCTAAAGTCGCCTTGCTGTATACAAATTTGGGCAGTAATTTAAAAGCTCAACCATTTGATGTGTTACCTTATGTTTCATGTTCAAGGCTCTAAGACCCAGAGGACCTACCTGGTGTTCAGGGAGGCATGCTTAGGGGTCAGGCCAGGACTTTGAAAAGCAAGGCCTCCTGCCAAACAACTGGCCCTGGCTGAGGTTTGCTTTTTTGTCCCATGTACAATGACTTCTTGCCAGCACAGTCTGTCACCTATTGCGCCATCTCACAGTAGTCTTACTCATCCTCTGCCTTGCTGCAGGCAGTTGACATGGGTGACCGTGGTTGGCCTCACCTACGTACAGCTTGATGTAGCTGGAGGCTACATGGAAGCATGTGCGCTGTACTTTAAGTGAAGGTTTTTGAAATGATCTTTCTCTGTGTTTTCTGTTACCATACAATCTAACGTGCTTCACTGTGTGTACTTTGTTACTGTGCATCTCCTTCCCTAACAGAACGCACCGATACATTCCTGAACTTCGCTTTGCTTAGAACTGTCATTTTGTGGTATCAGTTCGGCAATAAGTCAGTTTGTTATTTAATTTTTGTTAGTAAGTATAATTATGGGCTTTTAAAAGTTAGTTGGAGGAATAGATTTGAAGAAAAGGATAAAATACAGTCTTTTTCACGGATTAGTTTCCACTTTAAAAATGTTTCATGAGCTAGGCATGGTGGCACACGCCTTTAATCCCAGCACTCGGGAGGCAGAGGCAGGAGAATTTCTGAATTCGAGGCCAGCCTGGTCTACAGAGTGAGTTCCAGGACAGCCAGGGCTACACAGAGAAACCCTGTCTCAAAAACAAACAAACAAAAAACAAACAAAGATGTTCCATGATTATTAGGGAAAATTAGAAAATATAAAAAGGAAACTAAAAATGAGGAAACTACTAGGGTGATATTGAGAAATAGTACAGTGTTTAGTAGAATATATTTTAGGAGATTTTATACTTAGGTATTCATATTTATAGAAGAAAATAAAATATTATTGGGTATTGATATTTTGTAAATTTCTTCAATTTTAAAAATAAACATTGTTCTATGCAGTTACTGTGAAAGAATTATAAATTATGGTAAAAACAAAAATAATTTTAAAATCTAAAGTTAACTTCTCAGAGATTTTAATGGCTATCATACTTTATTCCTTCCCCTTGCAATTTGTTTTAATAATTTTTTTATAAGTTGCCTTGGTCAAGACAATTTATCTTTTCTTTTATTTCATTTTTATTTATTTATTTTTTTGAGACAGAGTTTCTTCCTGTAGCCCTGGGTGTCTTGGAACTCAGAGATCTGCCTGCCTCTGCCTCCTGAGTGCTGGGATTAAAGGTGTGCACACCACCACCACTCAGCTCCCCTTGCAACATTTATATTATAAAATTCATATAACTTCATCCTTAGGCCAGGTGACAGCATTGACACTATTTCATAATCAGCCAAGTCATGATTCTTTGTAGTTACATTACTTTGTAATTTATTTATTTATTTTTTGTGAATAAAAATGTATCCATAAGCCCACTACCATGTCCAAGGAATAGAATTTTGATAACAGCACATATTGCCACTAGGTGTGAGCTACTTTTTGAACATTAACACCTCATTAGCATTTCCCCACACATTACTAAAATGTTCTTCCTCACAAATGTCTTCTTTTCTAAATGAATGCATAATCTGTATAAAAGTAACATGAGAAGTTCAGAGAAGGTATAAAAAGTCAAGGAAAACAACCTGCTTCCTTGGTCCCATTATAACCATCTTCAGGCATATGCGTGTTTTGATTTGTAAAATTTCCTACCTGTCTTATCTGTCTACTTATCAAACCCACCTCTCTATCTTCTGTTTATTTATCACCTATCAATCATTTACATTTATCTATACTCTATATATTTATTTTAAAAATAACAATAGGATCAAATAATAGGAAATGTTTCATTTTCTTGTTTTACTTAACAAGCTTTTATGTCCAAGATGCTACATGTTCACTGGCATGATGATAGTTTTCCTTCTAGTAAAATAAAATTATAATTTCAGAAAAGCCCCATTTTGTGTGTGTGTGTGAGTGTGTGTGTGTTTGTGTGCGTGTGAGTGTGTGAATATGTAGAGGTCAGAGGACAACCCGAAGGAGTTCATTCTCTCCCTTTGCCTTGTGGATCTGGGGGAATGCGCTCAGGTTCTCGGGCTCAGTGGCAAGTGCTTTACCTGCTGAGCCTTCTCACCAGCCCTACTTGATTGTTTTTTAATATCTCATGCTGCCCTATTGTGGGCATTGCACAGGTTTGCTGATAGCTATAGTTAAGTTACTTCTAATTTTCTGTTGTTATTAGCAACATCTTGTTAAGCCCTACCACAGCTCAATTGCTGCACACACCTGCAATTATTTCTTCAGTTTAAGTTCTCAGAAATGCATTGCTGGCTGATCCTCTTTACAGAAGTCTGACACATATTTCCAAAATGTTCTCCAGAGAGACTCAGTCAGCTCACTCTTAAGCCTAGTGTGTGAGACCACTTCACCATATCCCTACCAACACACTGCCACTGTTTAACCACGGGCAGTGTAACATGTAGAAAATGACAGCTCAATTTTATGATAATTTACATTTGTCTGATTAGTAGTTAAATGAGTACTTCTTCATTTTTTTTTGGACTGTCTGGATGTCTTTATTTTAAAAATACATGTCTTGCTCATGTGTGTATGTCATCAGATATTTCAAGGATCAGACGAATAAGTACATATATACATATATGTAAATATTTTGGAAAGCTGAACACAAAGAAATATGTTAGTCCAACGAATATTAGCTATTGATTCTTTTTTGTAAGAAATATTTACTTGTATGTTAAAAATCTTAGATGGTGAAGATGGTTTTGCTTTTGTATTTTTCTTTTGGAGGAAGGGTCTCACTCTATTCCTAGATGGCCTGGAGTCCCTGGGGTCAGGGGATGTGTCCACTTCAGACTTCTCAGTATCTGAACCGTAGAGTGTACAATCCATGCCAATTTAGAACTAGTTGGTGACTGATCCAACCAGATTACTCCTACAACCTTTTTTTGTTTTGTTTTGTTTTGTTTGTTTTGTTTTGTTGAAACAAGGTCTCTCCATGTAGCCCTGGCTGGCTTGAGACTCACTATGTAGGCCAAATAGTCTTGAAATCACAGAGATCATCCTGAATGCTGGGATTAAAGTCTGTACCATCATGGCTAGCAAAATCCGTTTTTGCAGGGTTTCTCTGTGTAGCCCTGGCTGTCCTGGAACTCACTTTGTAGACCAGACTGGCCTCAAACTCACAGAGATCTGCCTGCCTCTGCCTTCCATGAGCTGGAATTAAAGGTGTGTGCCACTATGCCTAGTGTATAATCCATCTTTTATGTTACATTTATTATAAAGTTCTTAGAGGCATTTGGATCTACTTCTCAATTTATTTTTTTTAATCTGCCTACTCTTTGACAAACTTTAATTAATAGATTTCATATTATTTGAGCTGAATTACCATCACTCATAGTTTTTCATACTGGAGACTTACCTTAGGTCTTCAGTATGCTGAGAAACCACTAAACCACTGAGCTATGTTCCTGCATCTGCATGAACCCCAGTCATGTTACCAAATTTCTTTCTCTGGTTCCCTTAAAAAACAAAAACAAAAAAACAAAAAACAAAAATCAAAAAACAAAAACTTCTTTGATTTGCAATTTTGGTAGAATTGTATAAAATTTGTAAAACAAGCTGTGATAGTAATCTTTTCAATTTAAATGAAAATAAATTAATATTTCAAATCTAGTTCCCTTCTGTAGGATGTGGTGAAGGGTCTCTTGTGCACGTAAATTCTAGGCTAGCCTAGACTCGAACAGAGTAGCAAGCTGACTGCCTGGGTGTCTGTGCAGATTCGCACTCTTAACAATGGCTGTGGGGTTCTGGCCAGCTTCTTATCTGTCCCCCATAAACCCAGTGCCACTCTCTAATGAGTTTGGAACTGATGTGTTTTGAAAAGAAACATTTGTACTTTTAGAGTGTGCTAATATTTTCTAAGTATGGAGGAGATAGACGCATGTCAAACTTGCTGTGTGGAAGCTGGGCAGTGGTGGTGCACACCTTTAATCCCAGCACTTGGGAGGCAGAGGCAGGCGGATTTCTGAGTTTGAGGCCAGCCTGGTCTACAGAGTGAGTTCCAGGACAGCCAGGGCTACACAGAGAAACCCTGTCTCGAAAAACCAAACCAAACCAAACCAAAACAAAAAACAAAACAAAACAAAAAACCCAACAACCACAACAACAACAAAAAACTTGCTGTGTGGAGAGTGAAATCCTCTCTCCCTTGCTACAGCTGTCAGACAAACAATGGTGCTGGGGTGTCGTGTACTCGGGTGGAGTCACATTTATAATACAGCAGATAAGGACAGGAATAAAGAACCCCTACAATTGCTATTTTAGGATCATGTCTTGTGAGGCAAGCTTTTCTCTATCTTAAATTGTTTCACAGTTAATGAGGATAGTTGTGATCTTCTGGTAAGAACAAATTGCTTATGTAGTTTCCTCCCTTCAAAGTGTCCCCTCCCCTCAAATATTCCTGCCCTTTGCTTTTGTGACACATCTTTTCTGAGACATCCTTCCTCTTCTTTTGGAGTTCTTGTTCCCCTCTCATAGTTTTATGAGATAAGTTTTGACGAAAGCAGAGCGCCATTACCCTATCTGTAACTTGTGTAAGTTCTGCATGTGTGAGAAGCCAGAGTGTTCATTGGTGTGAGCTAGCAAAGTCTGAAGAGGTTTTGAAAAGTGTTTGTTACTAGTATGTTTCATTTTCATATAAATTTGAGGTTTCCTTTTCAAATAAATTGACAGACTTTTTCTTAATGAAAACTAATGATAGCAGTAATTGTTTGAAATTCCAGAATATATTTTCAAGCTTCACTCTTAAAATCCCATTAGTCACAATGTTGCACTAACTTTTTCCTATATATAATTTTAAATTAATGTGTCTTAGGCTGTCTTAAACTTGTGCTCTTCCTGCCTCATCTTCTCAGGTCTTGGGACTGTCCATTCTGTATCTCTGACCATTCTTGTCTCCTTTTCTAAACCCAATGACAACAAGTGACAAACAGCAGTCATTACAGAAAATAAGGAGTGAAGAGAAGTATGGAGAAAAAGAGAGGAAGGTACAGTAGGCAAAATAGCAATGCAGATAGATAGCCATCCATTTAAAAAAAAATTGACATCAAACACTATTTTGTTTTGCTGTTTCTGTCACATTAGAGTTTTTTTTTTCATACATACTTATTTGTCTTTAACAATGACTTTTAAGAGATTGATTTATTTTTATTCAGTGTGTATGAATGTTTGGTTGCATGTATGTATGTGCATCATGTTCCTGAATTGCTTGTGGGTGTCAGGAGAATGTGAATGTGTCAGATCCCCTGAGACTGGAGTTATATTATAGGCTGTTAGGAGCCACAGTGTAGGTGCTGGGACTGGAACCCAGGTTCTCTGCAGGAGAAGCCAGTGTTTGAATGGCTGAGCTGCTTTCTTCTAGATGCACATGTTATAACTATGTAAAGTATTTGGATCATATTGTGACAGACTTAAGCAGAGGCTGAGAAATAAATCAAAGTGCTGGCTGTGAAAAAAATATAACAACATTAATACTGAATTATAATTTTTTCCATTTAAAAATGTATCCCATATGTTATTTGAAGTACCATATATTGCATTGCTATAAAGTTAATTTTTAAAATTAGTTTGACATGCATAATCACAATTTTATCCAACAAACCACTAAGAATGAAAAAGTTTGGAAAGGAAAGCTGCAGACCTGGGAATAGGCGACAGTGTAAGTCAGAAGTGAAGATGCTAATGAACTGAGAAGTCAGGCCCAGTCCCCCAGGATGGCAGCATCTGAATAGTTTTCCTATGTTCTTGATAGACATTTGTGGGATTTCAACATTTCATAAGTGTTACGTCTCAGATGTGTGCATAGCAGTCTTAAGACACTGAGGGATGAAAGACCCATGATGAGCTCAGAGAAGAAGAGCTGGCTTTCTTAAGGTAGTGTAACTCAGTGTGATGTTGTGAGAGGGTTTGGGAATAGATGCTGGGGGTGGGGTCGGTTGAGTTGAACATGGATCAGAGATGTGATTTTATTTACATTAGTCAATAAAAGTACCTTCCTTCTCTCCCTTCCCCTTCTCTCCCCTGTCCTCCCTTCTATCCCCTTTCCTTTCCTTCCCTTTCCTTTCCTTTCCTTTCCTTTCCTTCCCTTCCCTTTCCTTCCCTTCCCTTCCCTTCCCTTCCCTTCCCTTCCCTTCCCTTCCC
>NC_034590.1:85549520-85590720 GCF_900095145.1 Mus pahari | reverse complement strand
CCCTTCCCTTCCCTTCCCTTCCCTTCCCCTCCCTTCCCCTCCCTTCCCCTTTTCCTCTTTCCCTCCACCCTCCCCTTTCTTTGCTCTCTTTCTTCCTCTCCTTTCCCTTCTGATTACTTCTTTATTGCTTTCCTTTCTTTTCTCCTCCTCTCTTCCATGTTCTTTCTACCTCTCCTTCTCATTCTTCTTTCTCTTTCCTTCTTCCCCATCCCCTCTTCCCACTTCCCTTCCTTCTCTCAAGAACAATTATACTATAGTACCTAGGGTGTTACATATTTTTGAAAAGTGTGTGTGTGTGTGTGCTCGTGTATAACTCAGAGAAAAATCGGAGGTATTATTAGTTTTCTCTTTCCACTATGTGGGTCCAGAGATAGAACCCAGCTTCTCAGGATTGGGAGCAAGTGCTTTTAGCTGCTAAGTCATCTCTCTGTTTATATGTATGCATTTATTTACAATTATTTTGCACATTTGGGTTTGAAATTTTCAGAATTAAGCACATTTAGACCATATAGCCCAAATTCTTGAGATAAAAATTGGCTAGTCACTGGGTGTGCTTCTGGAAATGGTAGAAATCTACCGATTAAATGTGTGAAGACAAATAATTACTTGTAGGGCTCTCTATTCCCTAGTAGAAAGAGAGGTTCACAGATGGCAGCAGTTATCTAAGTTGGATCCTTAAGTTATTTTGGAGTGAGAGAGTAGCACAGAGAAGGAAGTTAGACCCAAGGGATGAGAAAAAAAAATGCATTAGCGGAAGAGTGGGCTGTCTGCTTTGGACACATCTCTATAATCTATTGGTTTGTGTGTGGACGAAAGAATCATGGCTTGTCCTTGGAGGCTGTTACTGAATACAGAGACTCCAAGGTTTGGTGTCTCTGTTAAGGTTAATGTTTTGTGGTGAGACTGTATTTTTGTGTTCTGCTGCTTGTGGATGGTACATGTGCTGTCACATTGCTGGGAATGACATTCTGTACAATGTCATTCTGCTCCCATCCTCACCCCCACTATGAACTACATTTGTGAAGACTTTTGAGAAAGTGTTTGTGTCATAAGTACCAGCATGGCAAGTTTCACATTATTCACATTACTAATGTGCATTTTTACAGCATCAAGTGAAGTACACAAATGAAATATCTTCAAAGTGATGGGCAGGGCTTCACAATACGGGAATGTTAGACTCTGAATTAGTCTATCTAGGTTTTTGGCAGGTGATATCCTATTTATGATGAATCTAAGCTGAACACCCCTCTCTCCTTTTTAAATTACCATTTCACAGAGAGCTGAGGGATCCCTAACTCTCTGGTCACTGTCCCCCACATTTGCCCTGCCATGAGAGTGTAGTGCCCAGCTCCTTATGACCAGGACCCACTGCTGCTTCCTTAGAGTCAGCCACTGTCTCACTACGCTGGGCTTGTCTCAGTGATCTTTGAAGTAGTGGGCTTTCCAACAAAGTTCACTCTTAGTTATCAGCCCAAATCTTTGTTATTGCATGCTGTCTTTTCTTACAGTGTTGCTTCTGATTGATTTTCCCTTGATTGAAAAGCCGGCAGTCTGATCCCACTTTTCTGTTCTTTTTGCTTCTTTCTTCCCATGCTATTCATTTTTCACCATCTCTTCTCTCTTAGAGCACACACACACACTATTATACAATTCTCAAAAAGTGTTTCATATACTTTGGTGTAGTTTCGTATACCTCACATGGTATAATTAGACAAGGGACCGGACTTACAAAGTTGCTTTTTAAAAAGTTTTGTGTTACTTACCATGCTCATTTTGAGCAATTTGGCATTTGCAATCTGTATCTTTATTTGATTTAATGATATAGGTTGGAGTCTAGGCGGTTATTTGTTGGCAAAGTAGGCATGAGAAAGGAATTAATCTTCAGAACCCATGTTTTTATTTTTGTTTTTGTTTTCAACCACCAACCAACAAATCTCAAAAAACTAAAACAAAAAACAAAACAAAAACACAAAAACAAACAAACAAAAACAAACCCGAAAGCAGGCATGGTGGCATCTGCTTTCAATCCCAGGTTGGATCTCTGGGTGGGTTTAGCAGCCTAGCCTACTTTGAAAGTTCTATGCTAGTAGGGAAGCCTGTTTTAAAGAGCAAGATCAGTGCAATGAGATAGTTCAGTGTAACCAAAAGTGAGTTTGATCCTTGGGACCCACATAGTTGGAGAGAATTATTGACCAATCAAGGAAGCTATGTAAACCAATTAAAGTAGTATAAATGAATGAGTTTAGAGTTTCATATGTCATTTAACAAATACTCTTATAATAATGATTGGTAAGATCCATACTTATCTCTGGACAAGATACTGTGCTGAAGATGTGTAAGCATGGTGCATAGTTTAATCTTTTATGTAATTTCCACGAGCTATGTTTTATTCTATTTTATGATTTTTGATACAGAATATGAGACACAGAGGTCAAGTATGATCTCAAAGCTAGTAGGATAAGAATGAACCATAGCAGGCAGGCTCTTTAGAGTGCTAGGCCAGAAAGCCCTGATGGTGTTGAGTTGTTAAGTGTGAGATTTTGGTAGGAAAGTATGTGTAATGATGGTCTCTGTTGAAGTTCAGAGTGAAGTCAAGACCGCATGCAGATGAATTTAGGATGTGTGTTGCACAGTATTTCCATCTGTGCATGTAACCATTCATTCTTTGGAATTTAGGGTTTCTTATCAGGTGTTCACTGAACACATACTAGATGTCTGCCATGGCCTTGGGGACACATCTGTGAGCAAAAGAGAAAAACCCAACCCCAGAGATTATATTCTAACAGAGAGAAACAGGCAACAACAGAAAGGCAACCTCAGAAAGTAAAGTAATATCTTCTAGGCTGGAAAAGAAATTCTATGGGACAGAATAAAACAAGAAATGAAGACAGAAAGAGGAAGTGTTCAGGCAGAACAGAAGCAGAATTCCAGGCAGAGGAGCTGCCAGTGTAGTGACTCCCTCCCCAGGAGGGTTAGAAATGAATCCAGTTATTCCAGAACAGGGGTGAGGTTTAGAGGGACTGCAGTCAAGTGAGTGGAAGAAAGTAATAGGAACCAGAATAAGCAGAGACATGCAACTCAACGTGTGGAATTTTTAGTTACTTTAAAATTTAGTGTACAAAATATTAAATTATACTGTAATGATTCTGTATGATACTGTAATGATATATATACACATTTATATATTATAAGAATGATGGGCATCCTTATAAGAAGTTTTATTTTATTTGTTTCACTATGTAATGGAAGTAGTCTTGAGTTTCTGTTATCCTCCTGCCTCAGCCTTCTAAATGCTGGGATTAGAGATATATGTCCCATGCCTAATTCCTGCCTAGGGCTTAAGAAGGTCTGAGGAGGCTCTGCACTTTGGTGAATATTGCAGGTGTTTTGATGGTCTATTCTCTCACACTCATCCTGAAAACTTGGTACTTGTATTATATTTGATCTTAGGCAAGGAAAAGACATGGAAGAAGCTGGGCTGTAGCTGTAGCCCTTACCTGTGTGTAGGCCCTAGCATTGCAAACTGATAACACCAAACCCAAAGCAACAGCCACAAAACCCAGATGGAGATCTTGTAAGACAGTAACACCAATGTACAGAAGAACCCCTCCCTGTTAAACAGTGATTCCTCACCAAGAGCACATTTTCCTGGTAAATTTGTACAGAGCCTGATGTAGAAAGGAACTGTGATAGGCCGTAGCTTATGAAGTAATTTGTTCTCTGAGCCACTGAATAATAAAAACAGCAAATTTAGGCCCAGATATAAATCTTCGTCTTGCAATTTGCCTGCAGTGTTCCTTCTCAGTCTCTTGTCTGCAAATTGGATATAATATTCCCTATAGCTGTCATAGACTGGGAAAGATTAAGTAAGAAATCCCTTTCATTTCTTTCTCTACTTGAACTCATTCTTTATGACACAAGAAGCACTTCTATGTGTGTAGGTTGGTGGAATTGTATGTAGATCATTTTATAATTGGCTCTCTTTGCAGGATGTCAGGAGGTAAGAATGGAGAGACCTCTCTAGCCATCCTAGCAGCTGATTAAACACTGTAGGAGAACGGGGAAGTGGGAAGGAGAGCAGATGAGTCCCTGGCAAAGAGAACAGTCTAATCCCAGAGGACATTTGCAACAACCGCCTGGGCCCTTTGGCTAGACTCAGAGCAGCCAGGGCAAGAGGCCTGCCCCTCAGCACACCATCCAAACTGTGTGCGTTAAGGCTTGGCTTTAATGAAGTCATGACCACTTGTTCAGCTCTGCATATGGCTGGATGTGATTCCCAGCTGCCCTGTGGGTTAAAGTGTAAACAATGAGTAGATTGTTATGTTCCTATTAAGCTCAGAGTGTGATCTCATGTCTGTGCCACATATGTCTACCACTAGAAATGTCCCTGCTCCTGATCTCATGAAAGGGAATTAAAGCTGTGTCTGAAAAATGTCCGAGTCCATTAGTCTGAGGGCTTTTTGCTCATGTTTTTATTGAAAACAAAGAATGACATAGAGGTATAAAAAAATCAAGAGCATCATCAATAGGTGTCAACATGACACCAAACAGATAATATACGCTACGATGAACATCTTTTACCTCAGGACTAAGACATCCATACATCTGGCATTTTCTCAGAATATAATACCCTTGTAGTCTACAGTCATAAAGAAGGCTGAAAATTCCCGGATCTGAAATGTGTACCGTGTAACAGAAAATACCCATCCACAGAACTGATTCTGCCCAATTGCTAACATGTTGATTAATTAGTGTTCTAGTTTTTCTTGTTCTATATTGATCAGAAATGCTATTGTCTGTGCTTGTGTTTACATTTGTAAGCGTAGCATGTATGTGCTGGTCAGTGACAACCTTCAGTGTCAGCCCTATAGCCTTCTCCATGGTTTGAGACAGGATCAGGTACATCCAGCTGCTACATACAGAACGCTAGCTAGCTGGCATGTCAGCTCCAGGGGATTCAGTTGTCTCTGCCTCCCATTTCACCACAGGAGGTCTGGATTACAGATGCATGCATTACCATGTCTGGCTTTATGTGTGTTGAGAGAACTCAAACTCAGATCTCTACCCTTGGACAGCCAGCACTTTACCCATGGAGTCATTTCTTCAAGCCCTGGAATGATGTTTGTGCTGTTACTGTTTTATATTACAGTAATATTACAGTTGATATAATGAGAATGTCAAGTAAAGGCCAGGGATTTGAAGTTCTCTAGAAGGAAATATTTATTTTTGATAATGCCAATTAACATTCTGGATAATACAAGGTATCTGCCTAATTTTGTTACTTATTCTTTGTAGCAGTTCTAAAGTAAAATCATCCCATTCTACCAGTGAGGAAGGGGAGGCTGAAGAAGTTTAAGTAACCTCTTAAGGTTGCAAAAGACTGGTTTCTTACTGGGCGATCTAATGTCTCTATGTTGATATTCTTGCTGCGTCTTGCTCTTAAGTCTTTCCTAAATTCTGTGTACGATGGCTTCCTGATCTCTAAACTTGGTAGCAGTAGGTCTGAGTAATGATACTCGCATTACTCTTGCTGCTTTCCCCATGTGTGTACATGAGCTCTGCCTTTCCCATTGATGTTATGTCTGTTAAGCTGTGGGCTCTACCTGGTTGCCATGAAACTGTTATCCCTATTTACAGATGGGTAGAACAGACAGAGAGGGTGTTGATTTTCCATGTCAAACAATTCTCAGAGACAAACCTAGAAATATCTTCTCCTCAGTTTGGCAATCCTGTTCACCCTCTGCTGTGTATCCCCAGGGATGCTGACTTCAACAGAGAACGGTGACTGTACGAGTGCCAAAATATTACCTTAGCCAGTCTAGGAAGAGTGTTTTCTTTCCCTAAAAATGCAAGTCTTTGAGAAATTTCCCTTGGGGTAGGGGTGGGGCTTATCCTGCAAGTCCTGCCCCTGTCTCCAGGGAAAGGCTATTCAGATAGAGTTATTATTGTTATGGATTAAGTGTAACAGATTCTTGCCAGGGTCTGTTAGGTCAGGG
This sequence comes from Mus pahari, assembly GCF_900095145.1. NCBI lineage: Eukaryota > Metazoa > Chordata > Mammalia > Rodentia > Muridae > Mus > Mus pahari. Next base: position 85,584,724 of record NC_034590.1, on the reverse strand, counting down.
CCTTGGTTTGAGAGCTCTTAAAAATTCTCCAGCTTAATTGAACTGAGAAGTTTGGGGGAGGAAAAAGAGTTAGGTTTGAAAGGGAAACTTTTCTTATAGGTAATGATTACAAATACTGCATGCTAGTAGCATTGTATCTTTTTAAACCATGGAGTAAGAAAAACAATCCATCTACGAATACTTCCTGCTGTCTAGTAACAGGGAAACCTGGCTCTGTAGCAAGTAGGTATGGTTACTCTTGGGTGTTTGTGCCGGGGCCACCATGAAGTAGCTGTACACTTGGCACAAATTGCTCCCCTTCACTGATCAGCCCTCACTTGGCAAGCAAGATAGTAGAGTTTGACAACTTGTTCTGGTTTACTTTGTCTTTTATTGTGAGACAGGGACTCGTGGAGATTGGCTTTAAGTGAGCTATGTGGCCGAGTCTGTCCGCTTGGTTGTTTAGATGAATTTTATGTGTGCTTTTATCTCTCAGTGCTCATCTCCTGATGCCAGTTATTGAAAACTTAAATGTTAAACCATGCTTCTGATAAGAATAAGCAAAGATATAGAGACTTATTACCAAAAATAACTTTTAGCATCAGAAATCCTTAAAAATAAGATCTTAACCTGTTTTTAAGGGGAAAAAATGCCCCTCCCCACAATATGAGCTTATAAACTAGCTGTAGTCTGGCTTCAGACCTTTTCTCTTCCACTCACCTCTGTCTAGCCACAGGGAATTTATTTAACAATGGGAATCTGCCTCTACATCTCAAACAACAGTTATCTCTATTTACTTAAACCCTTTTTTTAGGTCAGTAAACCATATGTCAGATCCTGAGGCTGGAAGGCCCTTCTTCCTTACTGTGAGGAGTGCTCTCCACCGTGGACTGTGCAATTCATAAACTGTTAGTGGTGGGACCACGGAGTTGGAGAACATCTGAGAGTTGGCTTCACTTGGACTTAGCTTGTTATGGAAGTGACTTTACCCGCTTTATCTCTGGACTCCAGAATTGTGCCATGTACATATGTATCCACATTTACTGATGAATTAATAAGAGAATAGTGAGGAGAATACTTGGGCTTGGTAGCACTTTTCTTATCTACAGCCTTGTGCTCACATTACTGGCAAGGTGCCTTGCTTATGGTCATCTCCATGTCAAGAGAGATAGGTGCTCTGAGCTGTTCCATGTGGCCGTTACCACTCTGGCAACTTCTGAATGATATATGTGACGTGTTGTCGCTCCTTACAGGAATGTGAAAAGTTCCATATTCTGAGAAGAGTCAATGTACATCCTAATCTCTGCTTTCCAGAGAATGTTTGTGGTGAAGGAGACCTCAGCTCTGGATAGTTTTCTCTGCTTGTTCTGTCAGGTTCTCTCTTGATCTCCCTCTTCCTTAAGCAGGATTAGGCACCCCATAGCGTTTCTGTACATGTTTGCTGTATTTTACCACCTCCTGGAGAAGCGAGAAGCAGCGTGCCGTTCCACACGCAGCCGTGGCTGCATTTTCACTCTTCTAGTGTTCTCTGAGCAGAGTGGTAGCGGGGACTGTGACAGTGTGACAGTGCTGTGGTGATTGATGCTCTGTCGCTCTGCTGTTCCCTAAGATCTGGGAAGGGAGGAGTGGGGCTGTGGGGCCTGGACGGGAGGGAGTGTTTATTGCTTGCTATTGTTCTCTCAAGGGGAAAGGTGTGGACCTAGCTTGGTCTGGCCACTGTGTGCTTTTCAGTCTCAGTAGCTTTACACAGGGGCCACATTCTTCTCTTCAGGAGGACCACATGGTAAAAGGGGGCGGTATTTTGGTTGTTATCCTTTTTTAGGGGCATGGATTTTACTCTGAGCTCCACACTCCAGCTGTGGAGGTGTGGGATTGCTACCCTCTCTAACTTTGTCAGGAGATGATGATTTTTAGTGAGAAGCCTAACCACTGAGACAACTGGGTAAAGTAGAGGAAATAGTATATATACAGGCTGTGAAAATTGTAAATTATAAATTTATCTAAACACAAAATGCAGCCATTTTTGTTTTCCAGCTTTTGAATGCCGAGGGATGTTGTCTAAAGTGAGACTGGTTTTCTCCTCACTTTTGCAACCACCACCTCACGCAGAAGCAGAAGCCATTTGGTGCTCAGCGCTGCCCCAGGCTTTCCTTGGTGTCTTCCCCAGGCCACCGCTCTGATCCCCTCACAGCTGTTGTGTGGCAGTTCTGAGGAGGGTGCCTTATGCTGGTTTAGGATTACAGAATCTGGTATGAGTTTCAGTTTTTAGCAAACAATGGCTGCTCGTTCTGAGGTATGCTATATGATTTGGTGTATTCCTGAGAGGGTGATGTGGGTGCTTTATAATTCACTTGAGGAAAAATGACATACTTGGCACACTCTCGTTCTTCTTAAAGAGGAATACAGCTCATTTTCTCTTTCTTTCTTTCTTTCTTTCTTTCTTTCTTTCTTTCTTTCTTTCTTTCTTTCTTTCTTAGTTAAGGACACGCTGACTCTGGAATGAGACGTGTGGGCTTGTCCAATGGAACTTGGACAGATTACTTAGCTCTTTTTTTTTCTCTTATTTCCTTCAGTTTCCCTTGTAAAATAGGGTTGAAGAACCTATATCATTGTGTTATATGACAGATGAATTTATATATATACATATGTTCATATGGAGAATTAGCTATTATTTCTGTGATCATTCTGAAAGTCTTCCTATTATTAAAGTACTAAAGTCATTCCACATGTTGTTTATGTAGCTAGGAACCTGTCATTTATCTTGGGGGGGGGTCACACTGCACCAGGATACAATTTTTATACCCTCCTGAAAGCTGAGAGTGAAGTATGGTATGTTTGGATGGCACAAATTGCCCAAGGATCCTGCCAGGGATGTATCTCAAAGTTAGCTGTCTGGGGGGAACATAGCACAAATAGAAGAGGAAATAAATATAAGTCTGTCCTGATCAAGTTAAATGGCTATTATATAAATAGTTGCAATAGGAAAGTCACTGAAAGATTGATGTTCCCTGAGAAGCTTCTGGAGAAGTCAAGCTATTAGCTGAGCTTGGACGGTAGGTCTGGAAACAGAGAGGTGTGTGGAAAGCTGAGGGCTTGGGAGTGGAGCTGCTGCCAAACAGAGCAAGGACAGGAGGCTGCATGGTACTTCCTGTGTTGTTGCAGTGAAGTTACTTAAGCTCCTGAAACTTCAGTTTTCTCATCTGTAAAGTGGGGACAAGATACTTGCCCATACAAAGCAACTAGTATAGCTTTTGGAATGATTTGTATTTGGGAAACGGGGTCACTTGCTATACACCAACAGCTGGAAGTGTGGGAGTAAAATCCCAGGCACAAAAGCTACTGAGCTACTTTAGAGCTTAACATGGATCATTTGAAAATGAGTTCAATTTTTTCTTTATTGTTGTTTCGAGACTGTATAGCTCAGGCTGGCCCTGAACTCTGTATCCTCCTGTCTCAGACTTCTCAGGACTAGGTGGAAAGATGTGTATCACTTCTCTGGCCCTGTAAAAGGAATTGATTAGTAGGTCGTTTGGAGACCTAATGAGGTCTAGTGAGCTTAGAGCACAGTAAGTGCTCAAACCCCATCCACTGCACCAGCCATTTCTTCTGCAGCTCTGCTTTCTCACAGATACCTTCTTGGCTGTTATTCGTCATCTCCTTCCCTCTGCTCTTCTCTCCATCTGTCTTCTTTCAACAGCATTTATCAACGGTGGCTGGAGACGCTGAACACAGAGGCTTGGAAGAATGTGGAGGTAGAGTAACTGGTTGGCACCACATGTCCAGCCGAGCAGTGAGGAGCAGATAAGGAAAGGGCAGCTAGACACACATAAGTACCGCAGCAGGAGCATAAACACACGTGTGCCCCTTTGACCGAGTCATCCTTATTAAAGCCACTGAGGGATTTTCTTCTTACGAGGAATTTTGACCACACTGCTCCCTTGGTTAAATTTCTTCATCAACATGTTATCTCCCAGAGGATAAATCCTTACTGGGTGGACAGCACTGAAATCCTTTCTGCTTTGTTGCCTGCCTGCCTTTCCAGACTTCCTCAGGACACCCTGTATCTCTGCTGCTTTGAAGTTTGTTTTCCCAGGATGCCTTTACACATTACAGAACCTCCTTTTCCACCAGACAAACTACTACTCATCCTTCAGGACCCCCCTGACTGGGACTTCTGTGCCACCTCTGATTTCTTCAGAATGTGCTAGTTTTCTTTTGGGTTTTCACAGTGTTTCTCTAGAGCTCCTGCCTGTGTATATTATCTTATAATGATTCATGCTCTAGTTCTATTTCTTGCTATAGTGTAAGGCAAAATGGTCCCCAATTACATTTGCTCAGTTTAGAATCTGCTATCTTTATTATGGCACAAATATGTTAATATAAAGTATATTTCAAATACCACATGCAGCCCCTCTTATCCAAGGCTAGCAGCCTGAGGTGTGGTGAACTCTGACCTTCCTCGCATGGCAGCAAGCTACAGCTCCTACTCAGCTACTCAGTCACGAGATTCCGTAGGCAGTACCGCACAGTTGCTAAGCTCTGTGACTTGGTAGATGAGGTGTATAAAATGCAGTTTTGACTTGTAAGTTCTCATCAGGTTAAATTCTGTCATTAGGTGAGGCACACGGGTACCGGATATCCCAGTGTTATACACCTCTGAGTCTGGGAGTCATGATAGTACATGATATAGAGCATGCAGTAAAGCTTTGCATGCTAAATGAAAGTGGTGGTGGGCTCAGGGCTGAGGATTTCCCGGTTGCTAGCCAAAGGCTGAGGATTACTATCAAGACACTGTCCCAGAGATCTTGCTTTGTATGAAGTATTCAGAATGGCAAGCAACAATGTATTTTCTTTTCTCCATCAGGTCAAACAATGGTCCGTTTCCTTCAGAACACAATGACAAAGTTTCTAATATTCAAAAAGAAGCCTAATTGAAAAGTCCCATTAGCCTTCTTTCCTCTGGTGGACTGTTCCCCAGATCAGCTCATCTCTAACTGTGGCAGAGGCTGATGGTCTGTCAGGAGTGCCTCATCTCTGGTTTTCCTCCAGTGTGGAGACACCCTTTGCTCTGCAGTACTGTGTGTCATGGGCAGAATGAACCATCAGCACATTTGCAATAAAACTGACTTTCCTGTAACGTATGCTGCTTACAATAAAACAATATAACCATTTACCTGATATTGTATGATTTGAAAGGGATGGAGAGAAGGAAAATGACAGGGTGGTTAGCCTCCCACTCCTGGTTTATTAGCTCTGTGCTGTGTTTAATGCTTTATCAGGATCAAATTTCTTTCAGAAGAAAACTGGCTAATGTAGTCAGAGGCATCTTTTGTTCTGTCTGACTCTGGCCATTTTGGGGAGTAAATCAGCTCTTTTCTGTATACACTCTGCTTGGGAGCTGTAATAAGTGAGTGCATACTGCAGAGCGGTGACCTTCAGCCAACCAGAGAAAGACACCTCTTCTAATCAAAGGCAAAAGCCACGATCTTTCTTGTTGTAACTTACTGTTGACACAAGAAAGGCCAGAGAGATTGACATCAATCTCTATAGAAACCATTAACCAATGCTGAGTAAATTTGCAGCATTGAATCCATATGCATGCTTGCTTTTATTATTCTTGACCTATGGGCACACGTGAGCATTTTGTGGGCTTTGTTTTAAAAGGAATGTTTAAAATGTAGCTAGTTATTATGGGATTTCGTTGGTGAAATAAACTGTTTGGGTAGTCTAAATAAAGGAATCTGTATTATTTTGCATCTCCTAAGCATTATTTGCTTAGGTGTGGCTTGGTTTGATTCCAGATTAGTACACGGCAGAGGCTGTTGCTTTAGCTGGGTGTAGCAAAACCCAAGTAATTTTATACATGCTTTTCAAATGATGTGCAAGTCTTGTGTCATTTGATTTTAACTGTGACTTTTTGTTTGTTTGTTTGTTTGTTTCTACTCTTAAAAAATTTTTTCCCTTAACAATGACTGTGTTGGCTGCAAGCACATGTGTGTCTAAGAGTCTCTTAGATGTCCCAAACTCAGGTTGCTAATACTTGCCAGACGATTGGCGACTGTGTGCGTAGCAGAAACAGGCTCTGTAGTCAGAGCTTCAGTGTTTGGAGCTCCTTTCCCTGACTCCCCCACCCTGAAATCTCAGCTCTGGTTGAGGAGGGCGAGGAAACAAAAATGCTTTTCATTTCATTCTCTGCTGTACATTTTCCAGTTTGGGTGACTAAAGCTGGCCAGGGTGCCTATTTTTGGAAAGAGGAATTAAGATACTTTGGAGAAAGTACTGCACTGTGTGCTGGCATTCCAGATGGCCAAACTAGAGTAGAACCAAGCCCAAGGTTTTGAGGCTTTCGTGCCAATGATGACCTCATGAGGTCCAGCCTGGAGAAAGAGAGACATAGTTCTCCAACAATGATGGAGAATGGCTTCTTCCTTTCATATTTCTATTGAGTGATCTCCAGTGTCCTTCTCTTTTCCTGTCTCTGACAAAATTAGCCCTTTATAATTAACAATTGTTAGATTTTTGGCTTGTCTCTCGGACTTCTCTTAGAGCCCTTTCACCCCATCTACCCATTGTGTCCTCTCTACCACACAGAAAAAACTGTGATATTTTTCTCTTTGGCATTCCTGTCTTTTCCTAGCAGGCTTTTCTAGTGGGGACTGTGGGCGATTTTACACTTGATTTGTTGAATCTGAACTCTTTGCTGTAAACTCTCACACACAGAAGGAGCTATCTTTATAAATGACAGAACGGACCTGGCCTGAATGGCGCTTTGTTTACTGTTTTCCTAAAAGGGGCCCCTCTATATTTCATCTGTCAAAGTTGCTTTTCTTTCTTTCAACAATGCTTGATTGTTTTCACAAAAATTCAGGTTCCATAGACAGGAGAATTCTGTATTATATTTTCCTGCCAAATTCCGATCTCTGTTTTCCTTCCCCTGTGCTCACAAAGGGCTCATAACTTACTGTCAACTGTGAGGCCGACCACAAAGCTCCACTGTTGCTCAGCAAATAGGCTCTATTGCATGATGGCTTGACTAGCTTGTAAAGTTTGCTTAACTGTAGCAGCAGTGGCAGAAGGCATGTGGGTGCTGCATCTCCCCACAGGCCGGGAGGCTTCGCTTCGCCCATCCACTTTTTCACTTTAAACTCTTAATTGTTGAACAAAACTGACACTGCTTTGTTTAAGCAGATTAGATGCTGTTTAAAGCCATGGCTGCATTTGGTAGCCTAGAACTCAGTAGAAATTAGTGTTTTTTTGTGATTTGGGAAGGTGTCAGAGGGGTACGCCCTCAAGTGCTGAAGTTCTGGCTGATGTGGCAAGAGCGAGCCGGATTGAAGAGTGGAGGAACAGCTACTTCGTGTGAGTGATTTGTGCCTTTAGCTGTCACAGGTCTTAACTGTGGTACTTTACCTTCTAATTTTCTAAACTTCAAAGCCTACCTGATTGGGTGGGAAGGTGGTGTGTGAGGAGCCGCCACTGATGTCACGGTACCGAACTAATAACTTGAAAGGCATTTTTGTATGACATTTGTAATCTTCCTAGGGAATTGTAATTTTTTTTTTTAAATTTGATTTTTCTGGGGGTTTAATACACATACCTTTCTTGGGTAGTATTTATTAGATTTTTTTTTTTAAAAAAAAACATGCACTTTCTTTTCCCTGTGTACTATAAGGTCCTGGTATATAATTATATAGGAAGAATCACAGAACTCGTTCAGGAACTCTTTGAGGAAGAGTAACCTGTGCCCCAGTCTTGGCTGTTTTCAAAGGCAGGCTGCGTCTGACAAGGGACCTTATGTGCAGCGGCAAAGATACCTTCCCTAATGGAAATATTTCATCATAATAAACATTTCAAAGAGGCACAACTGACAAGCAGGCCACCGGGTAATTTCTGGAGTGTTTTAGCTAAAGAACTTAAAAAGGTCAATGCTCACAAACAATTCTAACTAGGAAAGGCTGCTGTTCTACCAGGATTCACAGCGTCGAACATAGTTAAAGGTATTTTATAGGAAACACTAGTGAGTTGAATTGCCTTCTGAGAAATGCATTACCATAGTGCTTCAGTAATTCTTTTCACTCCAACCCGTTTTATTCTGTCACTTGTCTCTTCTACATTTTTTTTCCCCTGAGTAATACATACCCCGAGTTTGTTCCCTGTAATGCTTGACAAAGTTCAAAATATTTATTTGTTTCTTTTCTCATCCATCTGCTGTAGAAACCTCTGTGTTTATGAGCTTGGTCCTCAGGCGAGTTTATCCTTTCCGTACATTCAGCTTCAAATAATGTGAATAGGCACCTGAAGCTGCAGTGAATAGAGTTTTTGACTGAGCCCCAGTGAAGTACGTCTATTTTGTAAGAATGAAGTCACTAAAACTTCAAACAGGCAGGCCGATTCTTTAAAGAAAAAGGCGGGGAGAGGATAAACATCGTGTCTTCAGCCATGATGCTGCAGTGTAGCTCTTTAGAGCATCAGTAGGAACTGGGTCCTCTACCTGATTTAGAAACAGAGAAACTGGCCTAAGACAAGAAACACTTTGGAGCCTGTCATGTGGGGACAGGTATCACTGTGTGCTCTGAAGTGCACTCATGCATTTCAGGGAGCATGGGTGGCTTAGGCTTCCTGTGTACTGTCAAGTTAATATAAGTACTGAAGATGGAAGTTCTGTTTACCATAAGATTGTTTTCATTTAAAAATCCATTCAAAATGAGCATAAATGGGTTATGCTATCCAAATTCTTGGATTACTTTTTCTGGTTTGTTATTGAAAGTCAAGGAAAGAGATGAACAGTAGGAGGTCCAAATGGACATCCTGAGTCCCAGACTTGATGCTTTGTCCTTGGGAAACAGCTCTCAGTAGTGTGGTCAGTAGGATCTGGTCTCTCCAGTGTAAAGACTGTCTTATCTGTAAGTCTTTGTAGAGATGGTGTGTGTGCCTGTGTGTATAAAATGTACTTTGTCACTAGCCCACTTATCATTGTGTCATAGACAGACTGAGACTAGTAAACTTTCATTGAGTAGAACTTTAAACAATTTCTAAAATTTTAGAATTTCTTTAAGGATTTTTTATTGGCTTTGTTTGAACCAAAATATTTTTCCTCTAAATTTCACTTGAAGTAATTTAGCATTCGTTCTATTTCTACTAAATGCTAGGTTCTTTTACAGTGACTAGTGCAGTAGTTACATCAACTCTTAAAGGTACACAAGTTGATCCCACTTGTACAAATAGGGATATGGTGGCTCAGACAGTTAAATGACTTCTCAAGTGGACAAGTCTATGAAGTAAGAGGTCTGAGATTTAAATCCCTTTTCAAAACCTGCCCACCATACCACAGTCTTCCATCTGGCAGCAGGGTCTGTCAAAACAGGTAAGGTTTTTCTAGTTTTAGGCACTGTAGATACAAATAAATATAGCATCTCTAAAAGTCATCCTCAGAACGCTCTCAAGTCAGGTTTGAGAAGTTGCAAGGCATGCTTTCATGACGGGGGCCTATGACTGTGAATAACATCTAGTTCTTTCTTATAGTGAACACTAGATCTTGGGAAAGCCAGAGGTTCTTAGCGTGGTAGATGCAGTTGGACACTCAGTAAAGAGTCTCTTAATATGCAAGGCTGTGGGCAGCCACATTTGACTTTTATAATGATAAGTAAAACAGTTCTGTGCATTGATTCATGGAGACAATTGGATTCTCATGTTCTCCTGGAGCTGTTTATGATAATATGTTACCAGCAAATGCAAGTGAGAAATTTACAGCAAATAGCTATAAGGGAGGTAGAGAGTTAAAGAGGTATGGAGGGGAAAACACAAGATAGTGGCACTTTAGTTATCTGTAAAAGCAGATTATTTTGTGCATATTAAAAATGTGGAAATCTGTATTGCTGGTAAAATCTTTCTTCAGCTTCTACAGACAGTGACAGTTTAGAAAAATTCATGCCCTTGTGTTTGAAGCTTTCCTGCCTCTTTCTCTAGAAGTTAGGGTACATGCAGTGTCATATGCAGTAAGGTTTTAGGGTGTTGTTTGAGTTCCTGTGTCCTCCTTGGGATCAGCTGAGACAGTTGTGTCTAAATGAATATTGCTGGAGCTTCCATCTCCTCCCCACTACCCTCCTGGCCCCAGGGCTGTCCGGACTCCTGCTTTTGCAGTTGGTATAGCAGTAAGAGTCATACCTTTTGAAGTGCTTCCAGCTCTGACCTGTGTCCAGAGTAGCTTCTGAAGTCAGGGCTGGTGAGTAGAAATTGGATCTCATCTTCCTCTAAACCTAGATATGAATAAGCAGTGATATTCTTGTATTTCACTATTGACTGTTTAAGGACATAGTTATATGTGGGTTGTCAATGCTAGCCAGAAAATGTACACTAGAAAAGGATGGTTCAGCTGGGCGTGGTGGTGCATGCCTTTAATCCCAGCACTTGGGAGGCAGAGGCAGGTGGATTTCTGAGTTCGAGGCCAGCCTGGTCTACAAAGTGAGTTCCAGGACAGCCAGGACTGCACAGAGAAACCCTGCCTCGAAAAAACAAAAACAGACAAACAAAAACAAAACAAAACAAAACAGAACAAAACAAAAAAACCGAAAAGGATGGTTCACAGTAAGAAACAGTCCCACTACAACACACCGCCCAGTCTTCTGTACTGGAAGCTGTAGTTAGCTGCTCAACTGATTTTGCTGTCAAAGTACCTAGAATGAGAGTCTGGATGGCTGAGTCATCGACCTCCTCTTCTTCCTTCTCCATCTCCTTCCTTCCCCCTCCTCTTCTTCCTTCTCCATCTCCTTCCTTCCCCCTCCTCTTCTTCCTTCTCCATCTCCTTCCTTTCCCCTCCTCTTCTTCCTCCTTGTTTTACTTACTTTCTATTGCCAAGACACAACACTAAGACCAAGGCAGCTTTTGAAAGAAAGCTTTTAATTTGGGGCTCACAGTTCCAGAGAGTTAGGGTTCACGGCCACCGTGGCAGGCAGAGTAGTAACAGGTAGAAGGCACTGGTGCCAGAGCAGTAGGCAAGAGCTGACATGTTGAGACAACAACCATGAGGCAGAGAAAGAGTTAACTGGGAATGGCTTAAGCCCACCTCTCAGTGAAACATCTCCTCTAATGAGTCCACACCTCCTAGTCCTTCCCATACAATTCTACTAACTGTCTAAACATTCAAATAAATGAGCCCGTGGAGGCCATTCTCATCAAACCACCACAGCTCTTCTCCTCTTTCTCCTTCTCCTTTTCTTTTCTCTCTGCCTGTCTTTATCTCTATCCCTTCTTTCAGTAGTTATCTAGTAATCAAATACCTCCAACTCTAGGATTAGAAATTATCTTTTGTTTGTCTTTTGAAGTGTTAGGGATCCAGGACTAGGAAAGCACTCTGCCATTGGGCTGTACTTTAGGCATAAAAGAAAATAGAAATGAGTGGATTAAAGTTTAACTAAGTGAGCATTTAGAACACACACACACACACACACACACACACACACACACACACACACACACACACGCACACTGATATTCTATATGGAGGGACTATATTAGCAAGGAAGGATTCATGTGGTAATTCTAGTCTGCCAGCTTTCACACTCTGTCCTCTTTGCTTGGCATGCCCTTCGGGTGAGTGCTGTTTCATTTTCTCTTTTCTTGTGAGACAGGGGTTTTTGCTCTGTGGTCCTAGCTGGCCTCACTGTTATTATGTAGATTGAGAAAGCTTTGAACCTGAAGTTATCCTCCTGTCTCTGCCTCCTGAGTGATAGGATTAAGGACATGTGTCATCTCAATTGGCCTTACATTTTATTTTTTAATAAGCAGTTTTATTCGTTGGTTTCATCATTAAACAGGACAGCGATGTCTCCTAACTCCTGTTGTAGTCTGATAACATGAACGCACACTATGTGTAGTAGCACAGAGCACAGGGCATGGCTTTTCTAAGTTTTTAGTGATTTCTCCAATGTTCATCTGTCTAACTATCATCTATCCATTTACTATCTCATTTGTTCATCTTTTTTAATGTTCCTGGAAAAATAAATTAATGATTGGTTTGGGTTTTTAATTGCATTTATGTTTAAAATTTTAAATGAATTTAATGGACCAGGGCATGAGTAAAGAGGAGACATTTAATTGAGTATGGAGGTTTAGAAGCTTCATTTTAAATTTTCTATCATGGCTACTGTTTTTCTGGCTAGTTAATACCCTACCAGTTTCTCCTTAATCATTTAATAGCATTTAAACAACTGGGTAATATTTACTGATGTCATCTTTATACCAAATATTGTACTAGGTTGGCACCATGGGATGCAGAGAAACATGGAATTTTGTTCTCTTTCTTGGAAACTCTATAGTCTGATTGGGATAATTTATACAATTGTTTATAGTCTATCATTCTTTCATTCGAAAAAGGTTGTGTGCATGTAATATTGAATAAACATTGTGAGAATGACTTCCTTAGAGCACTTCCTGAGAGAAACACAGTACCCGGGATGGTCCTAGCTGGTTCCACGAAGCTGAGGGAAGTGACAGGGCCAGGTAAAACCTAACAACAAGAGTGAGCAGAGCTTGAGGGGTCCAGTGTACACAGGGCAGAAAGGGAAGGTACAACCCAGAAAAGGCTTAGGAAACTCAGATGAGTCTGGGTGCAGGGTCTTGAATGCCTGGGTCAGGAGTTTAGATTTCACTGTGTCTCCTGGGGAGAGCTACTGATGTGTTTTGATTAGAACAGTGGAGGCAGACAGAATGGCAGCAATTCATTTGAAAGAGGAAGGAACTGAAAGAGATAAGCTAGTTTAGAGTAGGTTGCTAGAGTTTGAGCCTGATGCACAGAAAAACCCTGTCCTGAGGTGATTTTAAGTATGGCTAGCAAGGAGGGTCTGAGAGACATCAGCAGAGTGGCTTGACACAGTTGAGGCAGGCTGGCAACAAGCTTCTAAGACTCTTCTATGGCTGTGTAAACAAGGGAAGGTGCTGATCTAACTAGTTTTAAGTTTCGTTGCTATGGTATCGTAAAGTGTATCTTCATGTTAACACCTTGTGGTTGTTTGGGGCCTTTCACAGGAGGAAGAAATGTTGGGAGGAGACAAAATAATCATGGGGTTTAGAAATAAAGCAGAAAGATGCTTGATCAAGAGTATAGGGACAGAAGAGAGGTGAGTGCGTCGGCACATGAGTGGTATATTTGTAGCTGTTCTCTTAAGTAAAAAAGAATGCTCTATTTGCTCATTGACCCCTTCCAGCTTTTCCTTCTGCCTTTCTTTCCAGAGCCACTGAGCGTCTGTAAGATGTGATGCATGGGTCAGGCACTAAGGAGCCAGCAATGAGCAGGGCAGGTGTAAGTCTGTCTGTGGGTCACAAAGGATAAAGTGCTGGAATAAGTCCTCCTTTCCTGTACTTAACAGAAGCTTGTGACAATGTCTACTGGGGCCTTGGAAGTATTTCTCTGACAAAGCATACCTTTTCTCTCAACATTCTGTATTATCTCTGTATTGTAAGAAATACCATGTGGGTGTATAATTTCAGAAATGGCTTAAATTAGCTATCATCGAAGTTCAACACTCCTGATTACATCCTCTCAGCTAGGAGGTTGTCACTCTGTAAGGTCACATGTAGGATCTTTTAGAAGGAAAAAGTTTGTTATATTACTTAAAGATTGCAAGATTGAGGAAAATGACGTTTTCACTAGATGATGACAAGTGTATTACAGATCACAGTCGAGCTTGCCCCAGAATCCCGACGTCTGTCCTAGCTCTCCCCGCTTAGAGTTTCTGAGCCTGTGTGAGCACCTGTGTCTTTCTTACTCTTCCCTGATGATAGAGAGTGGAGTACAGTGAAAAGGAGCCTGTCTTCAAGAGTCTAGTCTCAAGAAAGTGTTCCAACAGGGAGCAAGACACCAGATTGTCAGCTTCTGATTTGTATGCCGACTCATGGACTCCTGAGCTGTTGATGGTGCCCAGTTTGTCTCTCTTTAGCCTGGTATAGGACTTTTTGCTCCTCTGCCAAGCCCATCTCCTCATGGGTTGAATGATTAGAAGTGACAATTTTTTATAACAGTGGTGAGAGGCAAAAGTGGAATTCCAGACTTTAGCAACTTATGTACCTTTCTCATAAAGGAAGGACACTACTGATGGAAGAAAACAAGTCCTCTGATCTGGGAGCATAGGGGGACGTTATTTGTTTGTTTGTTTATTTTGCCACATTGGAAAGAATTATATGAATCTGAGCATTTTAAATTTTGAGTTAGACATAAAACAGCATTACTCTGCTAAGAGAGCTTTTATGTAGCAGGCTTCCTTTTTTTTTGTGCCAGGATGCTAATGGTAATAGTTTTACCTGAACCATGGCATCTTCAGTGTGTGGGAAAACCAGGTCAAATGTTCATAGCTTTAAAACCAGACTAGTTTGTAGTTACCAAGGTCTCCAGAAGAGTCAGTCAGTTTGGGCACCAGATTTGGGCAAGAATTCCAGATGCAGAAGGTCTCAAAACAATTGAAGAAATGTATCCTACTCATGGCTATTTCTAAATTTGGAAAGAAATAATCAATTTTGAAAGATAAATTTCCAATGTCAAAAACTTAGACCAATTTAGAAGACAAAAATAAAACATACATTTTCCTTCTCTTTTAAGGAAAAGGTAAGTCAAAAACTAATGAGGTTAAATTCTGTTCTTTTCCACTTTCATGGAGGATTCTAAACTAGAAGGAACTCTCTAGAGGTTAGACTGTTTTGTGATGGACATGCTGCTGAGTGTGAGGGATATAAGCCACCGTGATGTCACCTGTAGGCCTTTGTACCATGCCAGCAAGGCTGTGTGGCTCCTATTCATACTTGGGTTCATTTTCCATAAATTGGTCTTTCTTGTTGTTTTCCATTTTTATTTTATGTAAGACTAATAAATCTTACTGATAAATAACAGAGACCTTTTGTCGTACATGTAGGATTAAAATGCACCCCTTTTGGGGGAAGCCAGATAGGTGTATTTACTCTGTAGAGAGATTTAGAGTTGATTTTTTGTTTTCTTTGTGGTAATTATGTTTGCACTTTGCTGATCACTAGTTGTGCATTATTACAATGGAAGGTGACAATTTGATTGTCTTCAATTGGAGAAACAAGTAATTTTATATTCACTAAGCTGTCAGGTAACACTAACTCACAGAACTGAGAGCTCCTGGCAATGCATTTGGCACCTATATTTAACTGCTTTGATGCTTGCATAACCTCTGCTAAATCAGAAATGCTTCTCCCGCTGGAGACAGTTTTCAGGGCTGTGCAATGAGGTTTTCATTAAGTAGACAAACTGAAAATGAACTGCAAAGCCGTGCGTCCTGCCCTTTCCTCTGCTCTTCCCACCACTGCTCACTTCTTCCTTTCCTTCCCTCTTTCATCCTCCCCTTCATCTCCACTTTCCCATCCTTCCTTTACAGGAGTCTAAAATGCATCTAATATGTCCTTACCAGAGAGAATTGCCCCATAGCTTTATGTAACTGACGGGAACCTAGACAATCAGCTTCTTCACATAATTTTGTCCAGCAAAGCTATGCTCGAGATTTCGTATTGGGAACAACCTCAATAGTATCAAATTTTCATCTCTCTCTCTCTCTCTCTCTCTCTCTCTCTCTCTCTCTCTCTCTCTCTCTCTCTCTCTCCTTTTCTGAGTGACTGACAATAGAGGAAGAACAGAAAAATGTCCAGGGATAGCTTCCTACACTTTCTGTGTGAGAGAATGTAGCTCTGGTCTGTGATTTTTTTTTTTTTTTTATTATTATGAGAGAAGCAGATGAGATGTTCCAGAATCTGACACTCTATTAGTGGAGCAGTTTCAGCGCAGTGGGGATGCGCCTTGAAAAATAAAGCTTTTCATTCCATGTGAAGAGGATATTCTAAGTGAACACGTGGAAATAAATTCATTATGCTGTTATTTTAGATGGCCTTCTCTCATGAAAGCCACGAAGAGGTCTTTCAGTTGAGCTGAACAGTGGCTGAGCTTGATTAAAACCCTCTGAGTTAGGGTGTGTATTTATAGTAGCCATTGTTCAGTTTTGATCTGACTGTCAAGCCACTGGTTTTATTTATATTCTCTGATAGTGGCTTTATAGAGCAAAACTCTCAACAGCTACTGTGAGAAAATTCAGTATTATTTTCATCAAGCAAAAAGTATAGTGGTCCCATGATATCAAGTTGTTTTGCTCTTAGGAAGGAACTGGGTACACAGGGACAAATGGGATCATTTTAGGTTTTCCATAGGCAGTCAGCCAATCGAAGGCCAGCAGTTGGACGGGTTGCCTGGGCCTTCTAGCAGATACTGACTCGTTAGACAGAGGTGGTTACGTGATGTAACATTATCAGAGAAACAATTCATGAGTCAAAGCATTCCAAGACATATGAGCTCTAGTCCAAAGAACAGACTTAAGCTATATAAAGTGACAGCAACATTGTCAGCTAAATATAGGCTCCAGAGATACAAACTTTGATGACTTGAGAGGAATCTGTTCCAGGTAGTTCCTGTTCTGTAAGAACCTCAGAGGGCCTTTGGCGACAATTCTGGTGCATCGGTATGCAAAATTAGAGGCCTTAGAAAAATCAAGACCATTAATTTAAGCCCCTTAGATACATGTTAAGTGTATTTCATTTGCCTCATCTCTGTTAACTTGCCAGCTTGCTCAGATCAGTGACTATCCTGACAGCTATCACATCTTGTTGGTTCTATATACACTCTGAAAGAGGAGCTGAAATGCTAGAAGGAAGATAGCTTCCAAGCTTTCCAGTAGCTCTGACAGCACTCCCCTTGCATTCCCCCAGTTGCTTATTAAGACATGGACAAGGAAAGAAAAACTGGTAAAAGCCCACAGGTATTTGGAGGTGGAGTGGAGAGGTCATGAGATTGTGGCTTCAAAGAATACAGAGACCCAGACAGCAAGGGTGGCCTCTCCAGTGTGTGTGTGTGTGTGTGTGTGTGTGTGTGTGTGTGTGTCCTACAAGAGGTGTCTTCACTGTAAAATCTATTTTATATCTATAGGTGTTCTGCTTGCATGTGCACCTGTGTACCATACAGGTGCCTAATGACCTCACATGTTCTCACAAGGGGACATTGGATTTCCTGGAACTACAGTTATAGAGGTTTGTTAGTTACCATAGAAGTGGTGGGATTTGAACCCAAGTCCTCTGTAAGAGCAACAGGTGTTCTTCACCAAACAGGCCATCTCTCCAGCCCTCAGGACTCTCTTCACGTTAAAGTACAGAGTTAGACTTTTCCTTGCAACCCTCTCAAATCCCTGAACGTGGGAATTGGAGGCACAGGAAAAAGGCTTGAAAGTCATTCTTTGCCCTAGCCTGGGTGGACTGGAATCCTTTGTGAGGGTTCCTGGGCATTGTGCATTTTGGCAGCTGAATGTATCTGTTACTCATGCTCCTTAAAATGAGAGGCACTGTGTTTATATATATATATATATATATATATATATATATATATATATATATAATTTTTTTTAAAAAATGAACTTATTTCTCAGAATCAGATTAAGTGTACTGTTCAGGAAATAATGAATTATCTAACTGAGATGATTCTATGCTGAGTTTCAAAAAATAAATGTGAGCATTGGACTGAACTTTCATAGTTTTATTATAAGCAAATGACCTTATAAGTGCTGCTTTGTGTTAGAACAGCTTTTTTTATTTTTAGATTTTATTACTTCTTTTATTTTTGAGATTATAATATAATTACATCATTTCCTCCTCCCTTTCCTCCCTCTAAGCCCTCCCATGCACCCCTCCTTGTTCTCTTTTAAATTCATAGCCTCTTTTTTCATTATTGCCACCATGTGTATGTGTAGGCATAGAATTCTTTTGAATAAGTGTAACATACCTAAAAAGCGAGTGTTATTTGATAAAAACCAAAATAATGAACTATTAGATAATAGTTCTGTGCCATCATATTGGAAAGGTTCTGTGTACCATACTTTTCTGAAGCAGAGGCCTTAGTGCATGTATGTGTCCACCATCTTCCTTCTTTTATAAAGCCCAGACCATCTCACCTGCCTTGCTCAAGAACAGGGTGTACATTCACCACTGAATGACTTGGCAGTAATGTAAGCCTCTGCATGACTACACTAGGGCCTAAGGTAGAGTGTGTGTCCCGTTGTTGGGATAGAGATGGTCCTGCTGGTGTTCTGGAGAACAGTATTGATTATGGAGCATTGTCACCATCAAGCTCATAACCCCAAATCCTAAGCTGGAAGGTCTTCTCAATGGTCCAGCATCCAAGGGGATTCACTTGATGTATTAGGCAGATATAGTTCAAGTGCAGGGAACATATGATGGGAACTGAGTTTCATATGTCCCAAGACATACAATTCTTTTTGGAGGTTTTCCTTGATAATAGCTATGCCCCAGAAAACCATCTTGTTTAACCAGTGTGATAAGTTGACAATGTAGTTTTCCTCTCTGATTATAATGTGCTCTGTGTAGTCAATACACTGGTACCATGTGAGTGTAATTTCCTCTTTTATTTGATCTCCAATGCACTGTATTATAAATAAACAGTTAAAAAAAACACCAAACAAATCTGTTGCATTTCCTTTTAAGATTGTACCACTGTAGACACTTGTTCTAGTAAAGTAGAATTGGGCACATTTGATTGCATTTAAATTTTTCATGCTTCAGCAGTTTGGCTGGGAGCACAGCAAAGAAAAATCCCATGAGCGAGGAGAGTTGAGAATAATAGAACTTGATTTTGTGTATTATAGCGGCAGCATTTGCGCTGCTTTAGTAGGGTTGTGTCAGCACTTCCATTATAAACCCCTGTTTTCAGGGGCTTTAACTAGGAAGATTTTTTTAATACAAATTAAAAAAACAATTCATTCGAATGATTTTTAAGTTATAATAGAGCAAAAATAAAACAAAGTAAAGTCACATAAAAATTGACCATTTTCACAAAGATTTTCATTTTTCGTTGCTCATTAGTTGTGTGGGACATAGCTGGGTGAGGTGCTACCTAATATATGGGGGTGGAGTGTACGGGAACACTGTGGTTGTGGATAGTATATAAGCACATTCAAAACAAGTGGGAGAATTCATACAAAGCTGACAAACCATAATTAACAAGGTGTATTTGATTCATGGGTTCCTAAAGCAGGTGACGTGGGTAGAGTGATGGGAACAAGGGTTTCACCAGAGTTGAGAGTCTGTGCTTCCTGAAGTACAGCTCAGTTGCTGTAGGAAAGAGTCTAGGAGGGTTGGTAGGACGTGGAAGAGTGCCAAGGGAAGACTGCCTACACATGCATGCTGCGCAAACCTGACATGAGTTCAGTTTCCAGAATCCACTCCTGAATGTTGTCCTCTGGCCTCCACATACATTATCATGCCACAGCACACTCATACACATATACCATGCACATGCACTGTGAAAACACCACAAACACACACACACACACACAATTTGGCAAGTGGCCTCTTGCATCTCTGATGCCTCTTCCTGCCCCCATATTAAAAATGAACAATAAGAAAGGGTAATACTAAAGAAAGAAATGAATGAGTTAAATTGAAGACTGTATAATAATTTATGTGTAAAAATTAGTAAGCCTGATCCAGTAGTAATCTATGATTTATTTAATAAACTATGTGACAGCAAGATGGCTTTGCAGATAAAGGTGCTTGCAGCTAAGTTAAATCTTAGGACCTACATAGTTGAAGGAGAGAACCTGCTCTGCAAGTTGTTTTCTGGCCTCCACATGTGCACGCAAGTGCGTGCACATACTCACTGATAGGAAGATAACAATTAAAAAAGCTATGCATTAAAAATAAGTTATATGTGTATATTCATATAAAAGACAAACAACTGCCACTTAGAGAGTGTTTCTTAGCCTGTGAGTTGCAAGGCCTTTGGGTAGTATACTAAACATTCTGCATATCAGATATTTACAATATAATTCATAACAGTAGCAAAATTAGAGTTATGAAGTGTTAATGAAATCATTTTATGGTTGGGCTCACCACAGCATGAGGAACTGTACTAAACTGCATTAGCAAGGTTGAGAACCATTGTCCTAGACTAATAAAGCACACCAACAAAGCTACCGTTGAGAACTGAAGTAGCCCAACTATTTTATCAATAGGAAATACCTTGATGAGAGAGCAAGACTCTTCTCCTCCTCTGTGGACAACATAGCTCAGAGTGCTAGTAAAACAAGCACAGAGAAGATGTCAAGCACGGTCTGAGAAGTGCTCTTAGGCCACAGCATGTTGGCCTCCTTACCAAAGCATGGACCGGGGAGCCAGGTGTGCCTTCCTGCTTCTCCTACCTCCCCACTCCTCTGCCTGGTTATGGTGTGAGCTGAGGATGAACAGTCGGCTTTAATATATTGGCAGCCGAGCTGGTATTTGCAACCTTGATACACATTTGTGTTTGTGGGTGTAAAATAAAAGACAGCTTGTGTGCCACTGTAAATAGGCTTCTGATGGGTCACTGGAGGGTTCACAAGAAGCTTGCCGATGAAGGAGAGGTGAGGCCTCTCCCCACTAATTGTATTCAGCGTGTAATTTCTAAACTTCCCTCTGAATTTTGATTTTCAATTAACACTCCCCATTTGAAGATAATTTTCTATTTAATGTAATTGCAGGAAATAATTTATTGGCTGATTAAGACTGAGGGCCCAGCCTTCCTTAAGAAAAATACTCACCAACCAGCCTTTAAACTCAACTCATAGCTTTGGACAGACTGAGTCTATTTTTACAGCTGCAGGGTTGTTTAATAAGGATCATACCATTGTTAACCAGTATAGTCTGTCATCAAAATGATTCTTAGGAGACTGTTTACATTTTGCGTTTTGTGTCATGATTAATTTATACTAAAGCGATAATCACAGACACTGCTACTGGAAGGCACCCGCTTACTTTATAATAAGAGGCTGCTTGCTGGGGAGAACCGAAGGCACTCAGAGTTTTGGATTATGACTTTTTTCTTCACTTGCATTGAACTGTTTCTAAAAGGTGGCAGTCAACTCATGCATTCGTTTTTAATGCGTGCGATTACATTAGGGCTAACTGCCCATTATCTGAACAATGCCAACACTCTCGCAGCCTGTGACCGGTGCTTGATAACTTACAGGACAGTTATAACTGCCTGGTTTTGCAGTGGTATTTCTGGGGCCTGTACAGTAGGTTCTGTAGTGACTTTCAATACTGAGACTCATCCATTGGTTATGATTCTCCATGTGTGCATGTATTTATCCATTTGTTAGCACCAACAGGAGTCACTGGAGAATGTGTCTGAGTCTTTGAAACAGTGTTCTTTAGAACATTCAGTTTCTCTCTTTTTAGGGGAAATAGAGCTATTCATCTGCAAACTGTTCCTATTCTATTTTCTAGTCTCATCTAAATAGATGAAAGTTTTAGTATTTGTACAATGATTATTATAAGTAGGTATCAGCATTTTATTATGTTTCAAAGCACTTCAAAAGCCCGTAATACTTTTATTTAGAACTGTGCATAATTAGTTTAGCTGATCTTCTATTAATGTTTTTCACTGTAGGATACTAACTCTGAGCCCCCTCATTAATTGTGAGAAATTTAGCATTAGCTGTTAAATCCTATGTGAAACATGGGCTGCTACATAAAAACTACTGTTTAAATTGGAATTAACTTAATTATTTTTCCTTGCACTTGATATTTCCTTCACTGCAATATTCATGAAAGCATGTGACAGATTTGTAAATTTAACTGTTAATCTCAGATTTCTAGACCCTTTAATCAGTATTTATTTGTCTGTAGAAACAGTACAGGCAAGTTAATGATTTGCTAATTTGAAAAATGCTCATGTGGTTCCCTATGTTAACTGATTTGTGCATTTAAAAATGGTATGAAATCAATTAATGTTAAAGAGCAATTAAGGTGGCGATTGTATCCCTTCCATTACACAGCAGTTTCAAAGGAAATACAATAAATAAAAATCAACATGAAGCTTTAGGGGAAAATGGTTTCTTCCATTAATTTGTAAACTTTTAGTGATTTGGTTATTAATCCCTTTACTAAGAAATTCATCTTTCTAAAGTGATTCTCAGAGCCCTGTAATTTTGTATCACATGGTTTTTGATCTCATCTGAAGCACACAATGAAGACCCCACTACACAGTCCTTTGACGTTCTCTTTGTGAAGACTGTCACTAATGAGAGAGACTTTAAACCTTTAGTAGGCACGGGAGACATTTTATTTTTTCATAGTAGTTGCTATGAGTCATGTGTATACTTTCTGACAAGAAATGGAGATACAATTATTTTAGAAATTCAACTCAAATGCCACAAAGTTGCTATAGCATTTATCTGACACTAGAAGCCATTCAGTCAACATGGCACTTAAAAGTTAAGAAGCAATTCTTAATGTATCTTGGAGGTCTTCAGAAAAATTTCAGATAGGCCATTGGTGTGCGGTCTGCCACTCATAATCAATATTTAAGATAGGAAATCATGACCAGTTTTATTAGCATATTAAGGACAAATAATTTAATGAGTCTAAATTTTTTTTAAACATAGGCTTAATTTTTCCCTTCAACGCTCTATGAGAAAGTTAGATATTCTTTCTCTGAGGTCATTCCTCAGAGTTGTTCATTAGTCCGTCCACTGACTCACTCATTCTTTTCATTGCTAACCACCAATCCAACTACCCTTGCCCCTACAAACTCATAATCGAGTAGGAAGGCCTGGAAGAAGGGCATACAAATACATATATTGTACATCATGAAAACATATAAAGATCAGATTTGGGGATTGTGTAAGGGAAAATATACAGCAGTTAAAGGGGAGAGGCAAAAAGGAGGATGATAACAAATAAGCCTTTGTCCTTTGTAGTTTACACTGTCAATTTCTCTGTTTCAAGGATTTTTATTTTTTGCTATTATTTCATTATTAGTCAAATACAATAGCTTCTAGTTTGTTTGTTCAGAGACCTCTAATTCACGGTGTTTCCCTTCTTCTGCAGAAGAATGTCTTCCAAGCAAGCCACCTCTCCATTTGCCTGTACAACGGATGGAGAGGAAACAATGACCCAGGATTTGACCTCAAGGGAAAAGGAAGAGGGCAGTGATCAACACCCAGCCTCCCATCTGCCTCTGCACCCCATAATGCACAACAAACCTCACTCCGAGGAGCTGCCTACACTTGTCAGTACCATTCAACAAGATGCTGACTGGGACAGCGTTCTGTCATCTCAGCAAAGAATGGTGAGCACCACAAGTCTACTGCCTGTCATCAGCGATGGGAGATGTTGAGGAAAATGAAAATACATGGCTTCACAGTATTCCTGGTCAGACCACAAAACAACATGTGGTATACATACTGTTGGGTATACATACTGTTGGGTATACATACTGTTGTTATTTTGGTGACCGGGAAAACTTGGAAAGCCCTTTGTGATCTAGGCTATGGCTATTATTAGGACTGCTCGACAAAAGAATATTGATTTACTTTTTAAACAAGTGGAAGTCAGTTATCTTATACTTTCCATTTTAATTTAATGTGATTAATTTAGTAATGTCACAAAATAGATATTCAAATGAAGTGTGTCTGTGTATTAATATTGAACAATTAAGTTAAGCAAATACATCCATGTGAATGAGATCATAGTGTGACTACATCTTCAATGAGGAAATGCCTGTATCTATCATTTTAAATGAGAAGTCATGTGCCTATATATTAATATCAACGGAGCATTCGAGACTCCTGTGTACCATCCAATCAGACCACATAGGTTTTCTCTAGAAGCACAAACAACATCCCAAGTAATGCAGGAGTAGTCAGCTTTCCCGCGGTAAATTCTATCTTCTAAACATCACAACAGAAGCCTCAGGCGGGACATCAATTATCTAGTCCAAAACAACAATCTTCATCTTTCTTTTTAATCATCTAGAAGAAACCAGAACCTTAATATGCCTTAATCCTAGGTTGTAATTTTTAACTTCTGGGTGACCAAAAATTAAGTTAGTGAAAAATATCTTAAGTAGACAATGAGAGTTTTAGTCCTAAACAAAAAACAAGGTATCATTTTAAATGCCTTTGTTAACAAATCAATATACTGACATAAATAACTCCCAGAGGGAGAAAGTTTTTTTTTTTCCAAATGTTTTTGTAGACACAGTATAGGCATGGGGGAGGGAATCAAAGGATGAATGGAGCATGTCTTGAATAATTTTAGATTTACTCCATGATCAACAAATTTCATTATGACATTTCCATGATGCATGCACTACTTTTATTACAGTTTCCTGCTCTTCTACCATTTCTTAAACACCCCCTTCCTCTACTTTTTCTGTTCTAAGTTCCTGATAATCCTTTTAAGTCAATGTTTCTCTCTCCAACCATATTCAACTTAAGTTTCATATGTGTGTGGGGGGGTACTTATACTTGTCTTTGTGTATTTAACTTATTTCTCCTAACATGACGATCTCCAGATTTTCTTGCAAATAACATCATTTTGTTCTTTTATACATGGGGAATCAAGAGTGAACAGCTTTCTGGGCTGGAGATATATCTTCCAGGAGAAAGGGAAGGCAAATATATATTGAGGCAGGAATGGAGAACATTTTCTGATTGAACTTAACTTGTTCATTCCATGTCTTCACGGTGGCATGGCTGAGATGCATATCCACTCTCTGCTCCTTGCTCATAGGCAGGATAATGAGACTGCTTGGTCTTTATTTGAACAAATATCTATGGAGCACCTTCTGGATGCCACACATTCCCTAGCTATAGCTGTATTATGGTGGAGCAGAGGTGATGCTGCCTGCCTGGAGGTTGTGTTCTTGGACAGGGGACAGACATGCAAATACGTATATAGTTGAAGTTGTCCACGCTATGCAGAAGATCAGAATGTTGTCTGAAAGCACAATGAGGTGAATCTAACTTTGAATATAGATGGATAGGATGCCCTCTCCAACCTAAGGACGGCAGAAAGTAGTCAGAGTAGGGCAAAGAATAAATCCACAGAGAGAACAGCATGTATGGAGTGTCTGAGGTGATAAACCCAGAACTTAATTTAAGGAAATGAAAGATGATCTTTGTGGTCAGAGGATAATGAATGAAGATACATCAGATGTGGTTGGAAAAATAGATAGGAGCCATATCATACAGGCCTTGGAGAAGGCATTGTGGAGGTGAGATGTGATCTGAGTGCAGTGGGAGTAGCCTTTGAAGGGCTGAGGAAGGCTTCTCACAGATAATTCCAACTGTGTCCCAGTGAATGGATGGTCAGGCAGCAAGAGTGAAAGGATGGGCCCTGGGGTTTCTACTTCAGAAACCTAGATGAAAGATTACAGTGGCTTGGATTAGTGTAAACAAAGAGGGGCACAGAGAGGGACTGGCTCAAGATAGCTGTACTTTGATGCCATGTGCAGGCCTGACCAAGTAAAAGTAACTGGACTGGAAATGTATGGGGAGAGGTGAGGACAATGCACTCAAGTTCTGTTTCTTCTCAGGGCACTTTCCTGATTTTTCTTAGAAAAACTTTATTTTTGGCAAGTGCTAGGTTGCTTTGCTGAGTTAGTCTGAAATTTTTGTTATGTAGAACTTGTCAGAAAATAGATACTAATGTATATATAATAATTTATGTTACATATGATTTATGGTAGTGTAAAATAACTTAAGGTTACAAGCATATTATAGATTAGTGTGAAAGAGACTATTCTCATAGAAATGTTTCCAAACTTTCACTATGCTTTCTGCTGGAGCTTTTGTGTTCTCCAAATGCTGGAAAGCCAAAATATTTGTTTAACTCCCACTCTATAGCATTTCCCAGCTGTGTACTTATATGGTGCAATAAAAGGATTTAACAAATGGGAAATAGCAGCTGCATGTGGAAACTTTCTTTGTGTTCCCTCTTCACCAGATAGAGTCAACAACATGGAGTCTGTGGCCTCGGACCTGAACTGACCTAGGCCACAGATGAGGTCACCAGGCAGCTTCTGTTTCTTGTAAAGAAAAACAATGGAAGGATTTTTATGTTCCTGCCAGACCTGCAAATGTGTGTGTGTGTGTGTGTGTGTCTGTGTGTGTTTGTATAGTGTGTGTGTTTGTGTGGAGTGTGTGTGTCTGTGTGTGGAGTGTGTGTTCATATAGTGTGTGTGTCTGTGTGTGNAGTGTGTGTGTGTGTGTGTGTGTGTCTGTGTGTGGAGTGTGTGTTTATATAGTGTGTGTGTTTGTGTGGAGTGTGTGTGTGTGTGTGTGTCTGTGTGTGGAGTGTGTGTTTATATAGTGTGTGTGTGTGTGACTGTGTCTGTGTGTGTAGTGTGTGTTTGTATAGTGTGTGTGTTTGTGTGGAGTGTGTGTGTCTGTGTGTGGAGTGTGTGTTTGTATAGTGTGTGTGTTTGTGTGGAGTGTGTGTGTGTGTGTGTGTGTGTGTGTGTGTGTGTTGGAGTAGGAAGACTGTGGCTGATGTGAAATTTTAAATTATTTCATTAACTAAGAAGTCTAAAGTGCACTGATGAAGAGCCCAGACATTTGCAGTTGTCTTCTATGGATCCCGTTTGCTTGCTTGCTTGATTACTATCAACTGAATCCTGTCAAATTCTGTGGAGAAATAGAAGCCACGAATGACTAGACAAACTACAACACACATTTGTCAGGGCCTCTTCAGTTTCTGGAATCAATTTCCACAATGGTCCTCATCTTCTGGACAGCATTTGGTCTACTGAATCCAGAAGGGTTCACTGGGAAATATCAAGAGCAAAAGTAGAAAAAGCAAAAAAATTCACCAGTCCCCATGACCTGACTAGAAAAAAAGTTTCAACTTAGCATCCTGGTTATTTTAAGTGGAAACTCAATAAAGTAAGATGCTACACAGTTTCCAGTAAGAAAAACAATGCGAAGGAATCTAAGCACAGAAGGAGGATGGAAATTCTAGGGAAGGGATTTCACAGACCAATGCAATATAAAACAGAAGCCAGAATGTCTGATTTTAAATTTGGTGTTTTTTTTTTTAATCAACTGGTGACTTTTTTTATGGTTGAAGAGTTAGTACACATAAGAATGTCTGTCTGCTTCTGTGTACAGCACTTATTTTTGTCATGGTTTCGGGGTATAGGAACATTGACACCATCCAGAGATGTGTATTTTTGTTCTTATTGACTCTGTGCCATTAGTAAAGAATGAACCCATGTAATAAAATGTACACAGCACATTTCTCTCTGATGTCAGTGTGAAGCTATCTCTGTGATAGCTAGCAGTGACTGATATTTGTTCTTATATGTAATTATTATCACGAAAGTTTTAAGTGTAGAAAGGACATGCGAGCCTAGGTATTGTTAGTAAACTTCTCTGCAAATTACATATTTTCTGTGTAGCTGCTTGTATCAAATGAATGTGTTGAGAGGAGCATGGCGTACTATGTTCTCCTGCTAGTATAATTTTATTCTCCCCCTTTTTTGATTTAAAATATAATTTAAAGAGGTAGATCACCATTAGCCATTGGACTTTGGAATGACTACTCAGTTCCAGATACAAAGATTACTTGTGATAATATCAGATTTCTGTTCTAGTAGAATTTACATAGCACCAGGTCTCAGAATCAGACAATTCAAACAATGAGGAAGATTCAGGGACGGGAGAATGAGAAGGAAGATCTTTCTAAAGAGGAAAACTTTCAGCTGAAATTTGAACAAGTCAATTGTACAGAGACTGATAAATATAAAAGCACTTACAAGTAGTAATAAGTAATAATAATAGGTATAAAAATCTTAACAATTTCTCATTTTTTAACAGTGTTTGGATTCAAAATATGTTTTTATTTGTCCACTTCCTGCCCACCACCTCTCACCAATTCCCCCTGATAACCAACCCAGCTTCTTCCTGACTTTATGCCCTCTTTGAAAATTTATTACTATATTAATAAATAATATTAATAGTTTCCTGGGTTCAACTAGTGCTAAACAGATTTGAAAGAATGTAGGACCATCCACTGGGGGACAGACCACCTACCAGTAGGCACATTCCCACAGAAGAGTGAATCAGCAGCTTCCAACTGTCAACAGGTCCTTTGATAGAGATGGAGCCTCAGCAGCCCCTGGAATTTTCACTGGCTTGATCTTGTTAATGTCTCATCCAGGTAGATGTTGCTAATGTGGGCTGAAGTGTATACCAGCCAAGTCATGTCCAAAAACATTCCACAACTCTCCTTCCCATCCTATGTCTCTTACATTTCTTTTTTAAAGATTTATTTATTTATTATTATATTCAGACACTCCAGAAGAGGGAGTCAGATCTTGTTACAGATGGTTATGAGCCACCATGTGGTTGCTGGGATTTGAACTCTGGACCTTCGGAAGAACAGTCGGGTGCTCTTACCCACTGAGCCATCTCACTAGCCCTCTTACATTCTTTTTTTCCCACTCTTCCATCATGTTTCCTGAACCTTGGATATAGTGAGGTTGACATAGGTGACCCATCTATGGCTGAGTACCTGAAGTCAGCACTTTGACCAGTTATTGGTCTCTGCATTATCTACCATTAACTGCAATAAGAAGCTCCTCTGACCAAGGTTGTGAGCAGCACAATTATATGGGTATAAATGTAATATTAGGAGGGCAGTTTGACAACCCTCCATTTAGTATAATATCCTCAGTGAACTTCTGCATTAGACTCTATGGTCTTTCAAGTCATAGACCTTTGAGCAGGTTACAGTATCAGACAAAAGTCCCCCTTATGGAACAAGTCTCTAATCCAATCAAGAAGAAGCTGGTTACTATCACAACTGTCATACCCTGACCACACCAGTGGGAACATCTTTTCTGGCAGGTTGATGCTATAGCATGCAGGGTCCAGAACTGGGAAATGTCTTTTCTGCCCCAGTAGCCTGACCAGCACCTTCTGGCACTGTGAAAGCCATTGGGAGAGATTCCTGGTCAATTTGAGATTTCTTAATGTTCTGCAACCAAAGTGCATTGTGTCTTTAGCAGTTAGGACAAACATCCTTTGATTACTGTATTTGAACAACAAAACACAGCAGTGTCTGGAGAGGACAGAGCGATGTGGGATGAGATCAGGGGCAGGTGGATGATACATATCACAGAGTCTCAAAGGTTGTAATGAAATGTTTGAACTGGGTTTCAAGTGCAAGAGGAAGCCATTGGGAGATTTTAAGCAAGACAGTAATAATGCTTTATTTAACTTTCTCATAGATCACATTGCTTACTGTGCAGGTACACATGGGATGAGGCTGGCAGAGTGAACAGTTTTGGAGGTTATCCATTGAGAACATGAAGGTAGGAGCTTAGTCAAAATTGAGTGAAATAAAAGAGGCCAAGGTCCAGGGACACCTTGATAGACATACACATTCCTGATCAAACCATGGTGACTTCTGTGTGACCATGAAAATGTGATGAGACACCAATGGTCTGCCTCTATCTTTATGTGTAGAGTGTGTGTGTGTGTGTGTGTGTGTGCGCGCATGTGTGTGGGATCAATGTGTGTAGCTATATGTTTGAGAATGCACACATGTATATATGTTTATAGAGGTGAGTGGCTGATGTTAGTTGTCGTCTTAGGTCACCTTCCACTTGATTTACTGAGACAGGGTCACTTGCTGAACCCAGGGCTTGGCAATTTGCGTAGTCTGGGTAACTAACTTCCCCAGGCTCTTAACTCAGGAATTTTGGGATTACAAACTGACTATCTTACCTGCCTGGCTTTTATGTGAGTCCCAGAAATTCAAACTCTGCTTACTAGGAAGTGCTTTATCCATTGAGCCACATCCCCAGCCAACACAGGGTCTTTCTTGAAAAATGCACAATGTGACGATAAGGTTTAAAGTAGGACTCATGAACATAAGCCTTTGTCCATTTACATTCACAATCATAGTGATATTTATTTTAGGCAAAAATGTTATTACATATATCTGTGTTTGAACTACTCAAGTAGAAAAAAAAACTACATTTACCCTCAGCCAAGAATGTCTGAAGCTCTTGCTTTAGAGATGCAAGTGGACTAGCTTTTCTTGCTTGTATTGGGACTGTAGATTAGGAAGTATAATTTATCTGGTGCTGATTACTTGCAGCCTACCATAGGACTGATGCACATTTTTTATGACCCCTGATCAATCTATGAAAAACTAAAAAAATACAGAAAAGAGCAAGATTTAGATGGTGATTTTTATTTTTTAGAGAAGTTTTCAAGTAAGATGCACATCAACAAAAGATGCGAAGATTGTTCTTTGTTATAATCAAAAGAAATAATAATAGCTATGTTGGACCACTTGATAATGACCAGGAGCAATGCTTCCTTGCTTGCAAGCTGTTAAGCCTCTCTGCCTTTTGTTTCAGCCAAGCGAAATTGCTAGTCAGCACTGGAGTGTTGTCTGTAGTTCACTTGGAGTCATAAAATTTCTGGTGTGGACTTTGTACCATTTCTCGGAACAGGGCTGTTGTCATTGTGTGATAACATAGTCCAGGAATTCTCACTGGGGATTTAATCTTCTGCCACACTTCATGTTGTGACAGACTTTTAGTAGATTTCTCATCTTGCTTCTTTTTGAAAGATTTAAGAATGTTGAATTGTTGCCAAGGTGTTTTTTTTCTGTGTATGTGTGAGAGAAAGAGATTTAGTAATTTAAGGTACTAGGTACCGCCCAGATGAATTTAATTTCCATACATTTATTGGGGCTATAGCTCAGTACGTGTGGGTCACCTGGTCTGACTAGTATTGTCCTCATGCCCGAGGGCAGGTTGACCTGTCTACTGTGTGGTATCTGATCAATATCTGGAGCCCTTGGGAAAAAATTCAAACTGGCAATATTTAGGCTTCTTGAGAAATTTAGTTACTTTTTGTCTTAGTTACTTTTCTTCTGCTGTGACAAATCACCATCACCAAGGCAGCTTATAGAAGAAACAGTTTCATAGGCATTTCAAAGGGCAGGTCCGTGACAACGATGGTAGGAAACAATGAAGGTAGGAAACATGGCAGCAGGCAGGTGCTGGAATAGTAGTAGCTGAAAGCGCTTACATCTGATCCATATGCATGAATCAGATACACACACACACACACACACACACACACACACACACACACACACGTATATATCTATATCTATATCTATCTATCTATCTATCTATCTATCTATCTATCTATCTATCTATCTATCTATCTATCTATCTAGAGAAAGATTGAATATGAATGGCTCCTATAGGTTCATATAGGGTTTGGAAGGTTTAGGAGTGTGGCCTATTTTGAGTAGTTGGGCCTTGTTGGAGGTGTGGCTTCGCAGTAGGAGGTGTATTTTTTTTTTTTTTCTTAAAGAAGTCCCCTAAAGAACAGGGGACAAATCATTGGAACATATGAGCCTTATTCAAACCACCACACTACTATTCTCATTTTCTAATTTTGAAAATTCATTCAACTTAGAATTCAAACTTAGGTGTTGATTAGGGGAAGATGTCCAGCTGTGGCCCAGAAGACACCAAATAGTATTATCTAGGAAGAGTTGCCTTTTCCCATAACTTTGAAATCAGCATACAGCACTGTCTCTTTTTATAAAAATTATTTCAGAAATTTAATCACAAACTTAGTTGCAGTTCAAGCTATAGAGTAAAACTCCATTTTGCTATGTGGAATTTATTCAACCTTGCTGTGGCAGTGAAATAGGAAACTTGTTTGTGTGTTTAACACACTGATACTCTACTGTAACTTTCATGCCTGGATCATGTCCTATGTTTCCTTTCTGTTATTTTTTTCCTCCATGATACTCTAAAAGTGTTTCTCAAACCTTGGCTGTTTAAATAAAAAGGAAGAAGGTTATTGGAACACTCCTGAAGAAAACTTTGACACTTTTGGAATTCTGAGTGGCCATATCCTACTTTGTCCTATTAGTGATGTCATAGTTCTTTGTAAAGACATTTTCTGAAAAAGGTTTTCTTCTTACCTAGCATATAATCAAAATCTTTATCAGAAGCAGAAACACTAGCTGCTCTGCAATGGTTGACTTCCCCTTGGGCACGAAGGGATCAGGTATGCATGCTGATTAGCACAATCCAGTCATTAGCATGTGATTATGTGGGCTACATATTGAACACCTGCCAAAATCTAAGAATCCCATACTTTGCTGTATCCATGCAAAGACTTGTATTTCTTCTGTGTTTTGACAGTTTGAGGAGAATCAGTCCTTGCTATCTTTTCTGTCACTATAATAAAACTGTGTGCACAGTGTCTCTTCAAGGAGCTGGGCTATGCCATGCTCAACTCTGCACTTTGTCTGTATAAGCTCCCGTGGCTGGGTTTGCAGAGTACTGAACCCCATTACTGATGTCACTTGTCATTTACACATTTCTACCCAATCATGGGTATTATCATTTGGGTGATTTGGCCATCTTTTCCTAATTTTTTTTCTAATCAATTTTATGTGATTTGTTTTGCCATGAATAGTTTTCTTTTCTTTTTCTGAGTGCCACTAGTGTACATGTTGTGCTTTCCTAGGTTGCTAGTCTACCACAGAGTGTGTCTTGCCATCTCATGATGCTGCCCTTTCCTAGGGCGCTGGACTAGAGTGTATCTTAGAGTTGCACTTGTACAGAGCAGAAGTTGTACCACGATAATTATTTAAAACAATATTTGATTGTAGCAGAAACTGGTTTAATTTGGTATAGAACAAACAGCTTGAACAGGATGATTCTCAGGTTTTATTTTTTCTTATGGATTAACATATTTGAATGTAGACGGCTTTTACTTTTAAAATAATCCTGTTAGAATTTGTTGTCGTTAATCAGTGGGGGATTACTTCAGGACACCAATGCTTTTCTGCTTCAAGTAGAACTCTATAGCGCTTCCAGTCTACAAGTGGTTTGGGTCCATGTATACATTGCTTCAAAATTCTTCATGCCATCCCTTCTTGCCTGGCTGTGGGCACTTCACCAGAATGAAAAACAGTAACTGAAATAATGAAACCTGCATATTTGTGATGGTCTAAGGAACATGTTCTAGAGAGGAGGGTATGGACCAAATGACATGTAGGGATTTTCAGGACTACTTTGAACTTTTTAGGGGAGCATGAACTTCCTCTCCAGGCCCTTTAGACTGATGGGATGGGATGGGGAGGACAGTGGTGGTCTTCCCTGCTTTGTAACCACAAGCCAGTGCTGTTTGCATTCCTTAGGGTCTGTCTTCTCTAATTCCAATGGAGCTGGTTTTTCCAGAAAGGCAATTGAATCCCACCTGCACCATTCAGAGGAGAGCATGAAAGGCTCTGATGAGGACTCAAGCAGGAGAGACCTCACCCTGTTCTCTCCACAAACACATCCAATTCTTCATTAGACAAGCCTTCAATAAATGTGTCTTAATCACTTTAATATGCAAATTATTCCATCATTTGATTGTCCTTCTCAATGAAAAGTTTTTCTTGTTTCCCAAGAGAGGTGTAACCTTTTAAAAGAACAACTCTAAGCTATTATTCCCTTTTGTTAACATAGCCTTCCATGAAATAACATTTATTATGTTGTAATATTAACCTTCTAACTATTATTTTGGTGCTACTACATTCCCATGACTGCTAGGCATTGTTTTTCTAGGTGATGCAAATTGAATTCAATATTATATCTTTTCATAAACTACATTCTTAGATCCAAAGTGTAAGTTACAAACCTTCACTAATAAAATTTTACAATCAGGTTGAAATTAGAAATGGATATTTAGGCATTTAATTTATCTTCTTTATATTTCCTTAGCACCCTAGAAAATGGAAAATCTTGTTTAACAAAAATGATTGGAAATTATTTTGTAAACTTTTGTTCTCATCATTATTTAACTCCAAGTTATTTCTACTACCAGTGTGTTAAGAGTAGCTTGAATACAATATTCTAAAATTCATCTAATTTCTGATAGGACTTATGTCCTTTCAAGCACAGATAGACTAGAGCAGTGTCACAGAAGACACTCACTGACATGAAATGTCAACAAAATGGAAAAGGAAGAATTAGAACACTTAGATGACGATTATTTTTATTTTGGTCTGTATGTGTCTGTGTGTGTGTGTGTGTAGCTGTGTGTGTATATGTATCTGTGTGGGTGTCTTGTAATTATTGAGACTTAGCTAGGATTAAACAAATCAAGGACACCATTACTTTTCTGCTAAATGAAGAGCTCCATAGGCATGCTTTCAGTCTACAGGAGTTTTGAATTTATGCATATTTTCTTGTACAGATTCTTCAGTTAATTTCTTCTCATCTCCATGAAGACATTGAGGACACTTTTGCACTTGAATTTATCTGTAATATTTGACTTTTAACTGTTTTATTTTGTACTTTTTCATTTTGATAACACCTGTTTCATATTGCAGAAACATGACTATACTTTGTTTATAATTTAAATATAGTGGTTTGGGCTGTTGTTCTTTTTAAAATGGCAAACTAGGTGAAGGAATGAATCTTAGTTTTTTGGTATTTGAAAGTTCCCTCTCAGAAAGTACAGGCTGGCAATGTGGTGGTCAAGTAAGGTAGATAAAGGCTTAATGCCTGAGGTGGGGAAAAGCAGAGATTCAGGCACTAGGGGACCTGATGGGCAGGTTAGACTTCCTACTGCTTTGTGTCAATGTTGAGACATTTAGTGCCTAGTTTCCCCCCTTTCTGCAAATACAGAGATAAGTTTGTAGATACATGCATGTATGTATGTATGGATGTTTTACAACACTGTAGCATCTGGAAATTATTTTTAGTCTGTTCATATTTTGTTCTCCTTGTAGACATTGAAATCATAATGCTGAAGATGTTACATATATTTTCCTAGATTAACACAAGTTTCCTGTTAAGCTCATCATAGGTATTTGATGTATTAGAAAGCCATTTAAAGACTTTTGCAGTGAAATCCTCAAAATTGGAACATGTACTAGACAGAATCCAATAAAGAGAGATTGTTGGGTTGAAAGAGGCCTTGAGACTCAGTGTGTATAGTATGTAAAGCGATCTGTCCTGTCTTTCTTCCCTAGATTAACTTGGCCTTGAAAGGTCTTCACTGTTTGTAGAAAAACATCTTTTTTTAATAATTATTTTATTAGATATTTTCTTCATTTACATTTCAAATGCTATTCTGAATGTACCCTATACCCTCCCCCCGCCCTGCTCCCCTGCCCACTCACTCCCACTTGTTGGCCATGGCGTTCTCCTTGATGGGGCATATAAAGTTTGCAAGACCAAGGGGCCTCTCTTCCCAATGATGGCTGAATATGCCATCTTCTGCTATATATGCAGCTAGAGACATGAGCTCTGGGGGTACGGGTTAGTTCATATTGTTATTCCACCTATAGGGTTG
>NC_034590.1:85548308-85549509 GCF_900095145.1 Mus pahari | reverse complement strand
AGTTTTCCTTTTAGGACTGCCTTCATTGTGTCCCATAAGTTTGGGTATGTTGTGGCTTCATTTTCATTAAACTCTAAAAAGTCTTTAATTTCTTTATTTCATCCTTGACCAAGGAATCATTGAGAAGAGTGTTGTTGAGTTTCCACATGAGTGTTGTCTTTCTATTATTTATGCTGACATATTAAGATCAGCCTTAATCCGTGGTGATCTGATGGGATGCATTGGATAATTTCAATATTTTTGTATCTGTGGAGGCCTGTTTTGTGACCAATTATATGGTCAATTTTGGAGGAGGTACCATGTGGTGCGGAGAAGAAGGTGTATCCTTTTGTTTTAGGATAAAATGTTCTGTAGATATCTATTAAGTCCTTTTGTTTCATAACTTCTGTTAGTGTCTATGTGTCTCTGTTTAGTTTCTGTTTCCAGGATCTGTCCATTGGTGAGAGTGGGGTGTTGAAATCTCCCACTATTATTGTGTGAGGTGCTATGTGTGCTTTGAGCTTTACTAAAGTTTCTTTAGTAAATGTGGCTGCTCTTGTATTTGGAGCATAGATATTCAGAATTGAGAGTTCCTCTTGGTAGATTTTACCTTTGGTGAATATGAAGTGCCCCTCCTTGTCTTTTTTGATAACTTTGGGTTGGAAGTCAATTTTATTTGACAATAGAATGGCTACTCCAGCTTGTTTCTTTGGACCATTTGGTTAGAAAATTGTTTTCCAGCCTTTCACTGTGAGGTAGTGTCTGTCTTTCTCCCTGAGGTGGGTTTCCTGTAAGCAGCAAAATGTTGGGTCCTGTTTGTGTATCCTGTCTATTAGTCTATGTCTTTTTATTGGGGAATTGAGTCTATTGATGCTAAGAGAAATTAAAGAAAAGTAATTGCTTCCTGTTACTTTTGTTGTTAAAGTTGGGATTCTGATCTTGCGGCTGTCTTCTTTTAGGTTTGATGAAGGATTACTTTATTGCTTTTTCTAGTATGTAGTTTCCATCCTTGTGTTAATGTTTTCCCTGTATTATCCTTTGAAGGGCTAGATTCGTGGATATATATTGTGTGAATTTGTTTTTATCATGGAATATTTTGGATTCTCCATCTATGGTAATTGAGAGTTTTGCTGGGTATAGTAGCCTGGGCTGGCATTTGTGTTCTCTTAGGGTCTGCATAACATCTATCCAGGATCTTCTGGCTTTCATAGTCTCTGGTGAG
>NC_034590.1:85524885-85547768 GCF_900095145.1 Mus pahari | reverse complement strand
ACCTCTTTAGCAGCTTTCTCCTGTATTTCTTTAAGTGAGTTATTAATGCCCTTCTTAAAGTCCTCTACCAGCATCATGAGGTATGCTTTTAAATCTGAGTCTTGATTTTTGGGTGTGTTGGGATATCCAGGACTGGCTGAGGTGGGAGTGCTGGGTTCTGATGATGGTGAGTGGTCTTGGTTTCTGTTTGTAAGATTCCTGCGTTTGCCTTTCGCCATCTGGTAATCTCTGGAGTTAGTTGTTATAGTTATCTCTGGTTGGAGTTCGTTCCTCCTGTGATTCTGTTAACCTCTGTCAGCAGTCCTGGGAGTCCAGCTCTCTCCTGAGTCTCAGTGGTCAGAGTACTCTCTGCAGGCAAGCTCTCCTCTTGTAGGGAANGTGCACAGAGGCCTGGCATTCAGATCTGCCTCCTGGCTGAAGATGTTGGCTCAAAACAGGGCCTGTCCCTGAAGATGTGTGGCCTCTGCAGTTTTCACACTCACCTGCACAGGCTAGACTATGAGGGACCCTGGACACAGTATGTCTCTCTCACCTGTTCTGGCAGACAGAGCCCTCCCAGGTGGCTACCTTTCCTCTGGCGGGGAAGCTTCTGTCTGTCCTAGAAGCTAGATTGCTTCTGTTTGTCCCAAAGCTGTGTAGCTTCTGTAGTCCACACTCTCACCAGTAAAGATTGGAGCCTGGGCACACTGGAGCAAAGATGGCTCCCTTACCAGCTCAGGCAGTGAGAGTGCTCCTGTGCGGACAACTCAGGTCTGGCAAGGATGGCGCCTGGATGTCTGGAGCCAGAAAAGGGGGGGTCTGTCCCAGAAGCTGTGTGGCTTCTGCAATCCGCCCTCTCCCTGGCAATGACCGGAGCCTGGGCATACTGGAGCAAAGATGGCTCCCTTAGAAAAACATCTTTATTAAGGGACAAATGGATCTAACAAACCCTAATTGGGAACTGGTATTTTTTAATGTTAAGATGGGTAAGGTTTGAAGAACATAGCCTGAGTAGTTTGTCTAATTTTAAGCATACCAGTTGTCTTGCTGGTTATAACAACCACAATGATAACACATGGTTAATTTTCAAACCACCCGGATGTCTCTCAGATAAAGGCGAGAGGAAAACATCTTTCCAGAGCTTAGCAGGAGGCAATAGATTAGAACAGACTTTGAGAAAAAGACTGTGGAGTCTTGGGCCTCTTCACACAGTGGACCTGTGATCTGTAAGAACTTGTGCAACATGTACAACTTTTGCGTAATTCTTCCCACACCCAGTGCCTCAGATTGTCAAGAAAGGGGGAAAAAAAACAATCCTTTCTGGACCTGTTCTCCCTGGTGTGACTGGGAGGGGACCCAGAAGGCTGCTACCTTACCAAAAGCCTGTGCTCATCTCTGCCACTGATTTGTCATGTGACTTTAGGAAAGCCACTCTTAATTCTTGACTTGAATTTCTTCATCTCAAAACTGAAAGATTTAAATTGTAATTGCCAAGTCTCAAACCACTTTTAGCTCCCTGGTTTCAGAGCTGAAGTAGTTTAAGCTGGTTCAGCCTGGCAGCATTGTTAGCACACAGTGACATTTTGAGTGAGTGACTGCCTGAGATAGGAGACACATGAGTAAGCCAAGGTCTGAGCCTTAATAGTCTAAGCTGTTGACTTGGCCTCTGAGGAGTTTACCATTAGGCATCCCAGACTGAGAATGCTTACAGTCCACTACCAAGAACCCTCCTGAGTGTTTCCATCTATGATACTTCCTGCCCATAGCACTAGAACTTAAAAGAATGATACCTCTAAGGCAGTGCTGATAAGAGTGACTTGATTCTTGTATAGTCAATATTCAGGTTGCTCAATACACTACTCTTTCGGAGAGAGAAAAAACAAGCTGGCATATACTTCAGGGAGACTAATCAGAATATTTGAACTTTTAAAAAATGTTCTTTTTCTGCGAGAGGGTCTTACTCTGTAGCCCCTAGCTAGCGTGTAATTCACCATGTAAACCAGGTGGCTTCAGACTTATGGAGACCTACCTGCCTCTTCCTTGTGATTGGTAGGAGGAAGGTTCTGCACCACCTCCTATCTGTCTATGAACTATATCTTTATGAAGAAGTATGGGGAGCTAGGATGTTTCCCCGAGTTTGCTAAAAATATGGTAGAAAGGTGCTATGGTAGCTGTATGCTGTATTGAAAGTTTTTCAATCTGAAATTTTTATGGGGCAGATTTATAGATTGAAATAGATTTTATATTCTTATAAAGAGAAAATTTATCAACTCCCCAGAGATGAAAGACTGCTTTGAGAGGTAGTGAATCCTCCATGAGCAGGAAGATATTTGCAGAGAAGCTCCCCGCCCCCAGTTGATTGTCAGGGCTTTCTACCACTGCCACCAATTCTGCACCACTTCATTAGTGCCCATATAACTGGCATAGGACTGAGAATCTTAATCACACACTTAACAACAACCCAGTGCAGTTGGTTCTTTATTGGTGGTACTATTGCTCCCATTTTAGAGAGGAGGAAATTAAAGATAAAGAGTTTAAGTTGTCTAGCTTGAATGAATGAATGGTGGAAAAGCTGGGAGTTAAACTAGAAAAACCTTGCCTAATTGCCTGTACCTGGGTTAAGTTAGGATTTTATCATTCCATGTGCTGCACAGGAATCCATGCACTGGCTGTGACTGGAAAACTGGGATTTTAAGGATATTAGTATGAAAGGTGACTGTATGATGACAACACAGGTGCTCTTAAGAACTTGTCTCCACAATTTGGGCTTAAAGGATGCATCCTTCCTTTGTTCCTTCCTTCCTGCTTGCCTGCCTGTGTTCTCCCTCCCTCCCTTTTTTCCCTCCCTCCCTCCTTTCCTAACTCCCCCTCTTTTTTCTGTGTATACACAAACTTCCACTTATATGTCATGATAATGAGGCAGTTTAGTCAACTTTTGGGTTTCAGAAGATGCTCCACTCTGTTCATAGCAGCCTTATTTGCCTTATTTATAACAGCCAGAAGCTGGAAAGAACCCAGATGTCCTTCAACAGAGGAATGGATACAGAATATGTGGTACATTTACACAATGGAGTACTACCCAGTTATTAAAAACAATGAATTTATGGAATTCTTAGACAAATGGATGAATCTGGAGGATATCATCCTAAGTGAGGTAACCCAATCACAAAAGAACACACATGATATGCACTCACTGATAAGTGGATATTAGCCCAAAATCTCAGAGTACCAAGATATAATTTGAAAAACACATGAAACTCACAAAGAAGGAAGACCGAAGTGTGGATACTTCGTTCCTTCTTAGAAGGGGGAAGAAAATAGTCATGGAAGGAGTTACAGAGACAAAGTTCGGAGCAGAGACTGAAGGAATGACTATCCAGAGACTGCCCCACCTGGGGATCCATCCCATAAACAACCACCCAAACCAGACACTATTGTGGATGTCAAGAGCTTGCAGATAGGAGCCTGATATAGCTGTCTCCTGAGAGGTTCTGCCAGCTCCTGACAAATACAGAAGTGAATGCTCACAGCCATCCATTGGACAGAGCACAGGGTCACCATTAAAGGAGCTAGAGAAAGGACCCAAGGAATTGAAGGGGTTTGTAGCCCCATAGGAGGAACAACAATATGAACTAACCAGTACCCCCAGAGCTCCCTTGGTCTAAACCACCAATCAAAGAAAACACATAGTGGGACTCATGGCTCTAGTTGCATATGTAACAGAGGACGGCCTAGTCTGTCATCAGTGGGAGGAGAGACTCTTGGTCTTGTGAAGGTTCTGTGCCCCAATATAGAGGAATGCCAGGACCAGGAAGTGGGAGTGGGTGGGTTGGTAAGCAGGGGGAGAGAGGAGGTGATAGGGGGCTTTCAGAGGGGAAACTAGGAAAGGGGATAAAATTTGAAATGTAAATAAAGAAAATATCTATTTAAAAAAAGAAAACTTTTGGGTTTGCGGTCATTTATGAATAAACAACCTTTTTCTTACGTAAACCTTATCTTTAGGGAGGGTGGGATATAGTGAAGGTAATGCTGCTGTGACTGAAGCTTTAGCTTATACTACTAAGCCTGGTGCATATATAGTGTATATATATATATAGCCACTGAATGTAAATGGATATGAAGATACATGCAACTTATGTAATACAACTTGACCATTCCACTGGAACTTAGAATAGATAGAAGCAGGGTCGACAGAGACTTGAGGTCATGGTAGGAACTTTCCACTTTGTCAGAAGAGATTGACCCCCTGACACACTTGTCAACATGAACACAACTTTTAGTTTCTTTTTATTATATCAATTTTAGTTGATATTTTATTGTTTTTTAGCATCTTTGTAGGTACTGAGTATCCATAATTATCTCTAGAATATCCAGTCGTTGAATATCAATAGAAAATCCAGTGTACTTTAATAAGCTAGGTTGACTATTGATTTGGGCTTTCTTCAAATGAGTCTATGTATGGGCTGAGTATAGTCAGTATATATTGAGTGGTATCAGAATTGAAGAACAAATCTATGATTTAGACTCTCAGGAAACCTTACCTTGAGTGGGGCGGGACTCACTCCAGTCATAAAGGCTATTGCAGAGGATGCGGAGAAAGAGGACTCCCAGCTGCTGGGAGTGCAAACTGGCACAGCCACTGTGGGAATCAGCTTTGGAGCCTCCTCAAAAAATTAAAAATAGAACTGTCATATGACCATATTTCACTTCTGGACATCTGCCTAGAGAACTCTGCCTGTGATGGAGATATTTGCACCTCCATGTTTACTGCAGCGCTACTCACTATAGCAGGGGCTTGGAACCAATCTGGTTGACCATCAGCAGAGGAACAGATAATGAAATCTGGCACATTCATGAAACAGAATGTTATTCAACTCTGAAGAAAAATAGAATCACAAAAATTTCAGGAAAATGGATGGACTTAGAATATGTAATATTAAGCAAGACCACTTAATCACATAAAGAAAAATCCTATGACACATGCATGTATATAAGTGAACAAGTTTGTGTGTAGAGTATAATATTTAGAGAGGAGAACAGGAAATTATATTTAAAAAAGACAAACGGCTCATTAATAAGTTCACATATGTAGTATATATAGTTCCTGTAAATTTTTTTCATTATCTCCCTAGGGATAACACATTTTCATTGCAAAACAATTGGCATGGGGAACTTACTTTAATGTGAGCTCTGATTGACATTCCTATTCCTGTAGGCTCTCATTCTCCATGATACCAAACCAAGTGTCTTTCACTCTTTAACTGAGTTTAGCTATTCAGATTATAGAGTGTGAAGATTGTTAGAAGTATGTTTAATAACAGAAGTTAGGTAACTCTGAGACTACCTAAGAGTTCTGATTTACTTTTTCTGAATCTCAAAGAATAATACACCATGAATTTGAAAACATTGAGCAACTTGTTTTGATTTTTCACTGTATGTTACAAACATGGATGCATTCATTGAATTTTGCTTATGTGCTCAAGAAAGGGTAAGAGAGGCTAATACTCTGTCCTGACAATCAGTTTGGGCAGCTAGTCACTGAGTTGACTGATGCAGTGACTCAGGCCATTTCTGAAGCCTTTCTTTCAGTGGCAATGACTTCAGCCTGTTTATGGGTCTCCACTCCGGGAAACAGACAAAACCCCATTCCTGATCCCTGCCCTCCAGCTCCCACCTCTGGGCACCATGTTTGACATTTGCAGCACTAGTCCACTGCACTCCTCTGCCTGTGTACTGCTGCCCATCCACATTCCTCACCGAGGTGTGGCAGCAGCCCAGCCTTGAATTAGGGAGGAGATAGCTCACTTGCATGTGTAGGATAAGTGCTCACTGATAACATTCCTAGAGAAAATCTAATTGCTAAGGTTTCTGGAGCGTTGTGAGGAGCCAGTACTTAGTGGATTCAGCTTGGGAGCAAAGGGTATAATGTAGTTTAAGCTCATTACTCCACTCAGATGAATTAGTATGAATAAAATCCTAAAAATAGTGCCAGTAGCTATCATGACAGTATGTAGAAGAGACAAGTGACACAAAGCACATGGACAAAGGATTTAGTAATAAAGAGTTCCTGAATAGCTAGTAGTGGGTACCATATGAAATGCTTTATAAATGATTGACTTCTCATAGCAACTACTTACGGATATAATTATAGATCTATCCTATAAAAAGGTAGCTAGCTTCCACCTTAAGACGGTGGGCAAGCTCCATGACTCAAGGATTGACTAGAAAGCTGTGACTGACTTACAGGGTGTCAGCGATAGCCTGGCTCCAACTCTCCCTGAGAAACCAGGCTAGAGAGCAGACACACTATGGAGAAGTCACACAGTAATAGAGGAAGGAATGTGTCCTTGAAACTAGCCATTACAGCCCAGAGTTCTTTGAAACGTTCCTGCTCAGGTACTGCACCTCTCAACAAGTCTCTAACGTGAGCTGGTCACTGCACAGATTTAACTGCTGCTTCTCTGAGAGACCCTGAGACAGAACCAGTAGTTCTGACTGTTGTTATAAGTACTTGAGTTTGGAAGGATTTTTTATGGAATGGCATGCAAGCACCGCAACTTCTGTTTGCTAATTCTCCGGTAAGATTAGTATCAAAAATACAATTGCAGCCTTTTAGTGGGGAAATATTCCTCCTGGAGAGAGATGTATGGGAACAGAAAGGTTTACAAGGTGGGCTTGTTTGGAATTACAGCATTATACTGTTGAGGTGACTGTTTTGTGGGTGTGTGAGTAGAAAGAGCTTTGGGTTTGGGGTCAGAAAGCCTGCGTTTAGATGTTCATCTGACAGCTCCATCCAAGTGGCGTGGCAGAGATACTCTTGCTGAGGGCTGGCTTGCTTCCCACTCAAAAAGAAGACTGGGAATTCACTATTTAGTGGAGTATTTTTAGAGAGATATACAGAGATTAGAGTGTATAGGGGTCTGGGAATTATGTTAAATGAGAAGTGAGAGGGGAAAAGTTGACAGAGCACACTTAGATACCATTATTTGATCTCTTAAGATATTTCAACAACTTTAATATGGATGAGGACATCAATTGATGTTGCATACTTTTGGAGCACAAACAGGAAATGATGTAATAGAGTCAGTCATTTTGCTGCTACAACAAAATTTCATTGACTAAAGAACTAAAATAGTAGAACTCTATTA
This sequence comes from Mus pahari, assembly GCF_900095145.1. Taxonomy (NCBI): domain Eukaryota; kingdom Metazoa; phylum Chordata; class Mammalia; order Rodentia; family Muridae; genus Mus; species Mus pahari. The sequence goes on along the minus strand of NC_034590.1, from coordinate 85,540,641 downwards.
CTAGTGCAGAGTTCTGAAAGCGGGTGCTGTGGTTTGCTAGAGTGTCCCCAGTATCCATGTTTTAAAGGTTGACTCTTAGCGTGAGGTGATGTTGTGAGGTGTTGAGAGTTGGGACCTAGTGGGAAATTTTAGCTATTGGAGTTGTGCCCTTGAAGGGGATTATGGGAAATTACAATCCTCCTCCCTCTTCTTATTCTCTCTTTGGTCAGGATTTTCCTGTTAATATGCTTTCATTGTGATATATACCACAGGCCCAAAGTAGGGTTGGGGTTCATAGTTCATAGACCAAAGCCACTAAAGCTATAAGGCAAAACGATGCTTTCTTTCTTATGAATTGATTTATCTCAGGTATTTGTTACAGTACTAAAAAAACTGAAGTACTCTGAAGGTCTAAAGTCAAATGGATGTGTGTGTATGCATAAATATATACAAATGCAAGTATATAATTTTAGCCCATAAGGATTCTCTTGTATTATCTGAAATTCTTCAGTTGGAGATTGAAGCTGCTCTTCTCTGGGTAAGTTCAGGGAGATCATAACAAAGAGACTCTGAAGATCCTCTAGCAGGCTGGACCTTAGGCTCATAGATGAATCTCTTCCACTTCTTTTAAGTGTCCAACTCCCAAGTAACTTTTGTTTTTCTGTATTATAGAAATAATCTGTTCATAGATAGAAAAATTAGAAGACCAGATAAACAAATGTTTGCTTTTTTTTTTTTTTAACTGTTACTTTTGGTGGAACCATGGAGAAGAAAGGCCAAGAGGAAGCAAGTCCATTGTAACTTTCTGTAGTGTGTGACAGTGGTCTGCTCACTGAGCTCCTCACTCTGGCTTTTTGTGGTTCTCCTGTGATCACTCATGTGACTTAGTAATTGTTTTCCAAAGAAAGATCAAAGGAAGAGAGTCATCTCCTGTCTTGTTTTTTATAAAAATCTCACAACTCACTAGATTTATTAATTTTGTCTTTTTTATATCTACATTGCAATGTTAAGGCCAAGAAAAATTTAAAATTTTACAAAACTGTTTTTGTATTGTTTGTGGTGTGTGTGTGTGTGTGTGTGTGTGTGTATCCTTCCATAGGTCAGGGTTGATACTGGGTGTCTTCTTCTATCTCTCTCCATCTTTATTTCCAGATGGGGTCCCATATTGGATCTATAGCTCACCCATTTGTATAAAATGATTGTCCATTCAGCTGCAGGGATTGGCTTGTCTCTTCTTCCTCAGCAGTTGGATTGTGACTGTCTGACACCATGCTCAGCTTTTACATCAGGTCAAGGTTCTGAATTCAGGTCTTCATGTTTTCACAGCAAGCACCCTACAGATTGAGCCAGCTCTCCAGTCTCCGCATACATCTATTTTACTGTCTTCTTCCGACCACAGGAGGTCAGAACTTACAGAGTTACTTTTGTTCCTGAGGTCGTGCTAGGGATACAGAACAATCCTCGCATGTATTTCTCAGTTGATCTGGCTTAGAACCTGTCTTGTCTTTTTACAAAATAAACTATGCTTATTCCTCAAGAACATTTCCATAAAATGATGTAACTCTCTAGAGTGGTTTGAAATCTTTTGTCTAAGTTTGTTTGCTGCTCTCTCTCTATCTTTCCTCTCTATTTTGACTATATTTCCTTTGTTAAGTTCACACAGAAATATAGTATTTTGAGACTATAACTTTTCCCTCCCCTCCCCAACTCCTCTCTTGCCCATCCTCCTTCCAGATTCATGTCATGTACTTCTTTAAAAATTTTAAAAATGCTTGTTATGTGGCTGTTCATCCTGTTAAAGGAAACAGTGATTGCTTGCCAAGTACCCTTCCCTAACTGTGCCCCAGTGTTGACGGCTTGCTCTCGTGTAGACCTTGTGCAGTACCACAGCTGCTCTGAGTACATGAGTGCTGTGCTTGTATTCCATCCAGAAGACACTGTGCTGCAGCTGCCCTCCCTGGCCTCTGGTCTTACACTCTTTCCACCCTCCCTTCCACGATGTTTTTGGAGTCTTCCTGGGAGGGGCCCACCTCTGTCCCCCTCTCTGTCTCCCTGTCTCTCTGTCTTTCTCTCCATGTCCCCCTCCCTCCCTCCTTCTCTCTCTCTCTCCTCTCCTTCTCCCTCCCTCTCTTGCTGTCCCTCCCTTACTCCCTTCCCTCCTCTCATTTGGGGTTGCTGACATCCTATGAGACAAAATTTTAAAGTTAGCTTGTCAGTTTTACTGACATGAATTAGGGGCATATATCTCTGTTCATGAAAATCCCAGTGCTTATGAAATTTTATTAAGTTTAAAACTGATAAGCACATCCCCCTTCTGAGTTCCCAAAGGCCAGGATAAGCACTTTTCTTTCTACCTCAGCCTCTCATTAATTTACTCAGTGCCTGTGTTGGTGCCTTGGCAGCATGAGTAGTTCTTGTGGCAATCGTGACTTTGCAGCCTCATGTTCTGTACTTGTTAGTGTAGAGGCACTTTGCACAGATCATGGGACAGAGGACAGCATGGGTCATCACTGAAGTAAAGGAGCCCATGGTTATTGTCTTTGGTATAGGATGATGGTAATTACATTCCATGACCATAAAATAAAGAACACAGTCTATCAGATAAGCGATAACCAGTTTACAGGGCTGCTTGAACTTGAGCCTGAGGGACAACTGGCACTCCATGCATGGACTGCTAGTCTGGAGTGCCTCTCCAGAGCCTTTCAGTGTCCATCTGACACCTGTGAGAGGACCTCCATTCTGGTCAATAGACTCACCTGTTGGCGAGCAGGTCCCTGGGCCAGATTTGTCATTCAGCTCCTCTTAGCTTGTGCTAGGGCTTTAGTTTTTATTTTTGCGCTATATGAGCTTACTTTGCATCTGAGGGAAAGTGAAGGATGAAGAATCTAGTGATCATTACAAATATCACAGTCACAGTGGCACTGCAACTATGTTTCTGGGGACTTTGTTTATACAACTTGGAGACTGAACCACGCATGCTAAAGAATCAAGGCCTAAGCCCAGTAGGCATTGCACAGAGGGGTTTCTCAGCCTCTCTCCACAGAATGCTTATAGATGTTAGCTGAGATGCTGAGTCTTCAGTGGGTTGTCTATATGCAAGATAAAGAACTCTAGTCCATGCCTCACCCATTTACTTTGTCCTTTTCAAGTTATTTCAGATTTCAGCATTGTACACAGCCCCTCTGGCATTGTGGTAGGAATAATAAGAAGGCAGGGAGCAGAAGACTCATTTCACATTGTTTTAAACTGTTTTATTGAAATTCAAACCATATAGTTTTCCTATTAACACAAACCATTCAGTAGATTTTCCAGTAATCACAGTATTTAAGTTAATCGAGGGTCACATCAATGCCTCTAGTCCCAGTGCTATATCTGTTTCTTCCCTCAGGCATCATCTCCTCTCTGGGGGCTCTGCACCGTGCCCAGGGGCTTTTCAAGTGCTGGGCCATCCTCTGGTCCCTTTCTCCGTGTGAACGGTGGCAGCAATACTATTGAGCGCAGCCGTTGTTTCATTCAGTGCCCGTGGAGACTTGCTGATTTAGCTCCTACACCTCCATGTACCAACACTGTCTCACCAGCCTCCCATTTCTTCCAGCACTGATTTATTTCTGTTCCATGGTCTTGGAGACCAAAGCTGGTATCTTTTGCATGGCAGGCCAGTGCTCTACCTCTGACCCAGCTCCAGCCCTCCTTCGCTCAAACTGGCAGGGTTACCTTTGGAAGAAAAAGAGACTAGGAGCCATTAGAATTGTGACGTTTCTGAACAGGTTTTCTTGTTTTTAATCAGGAAAAGAATATTTTTGTTCAGACAACGTATATGGAGGGCTACAGCTATGTAACAGTTGCCTCTAACCCTTGGTTCTTAATTTTTATAATTATTATTTTATTTTAAATTATGAGTATGTGTATGGTTTGTGACTGTGAATATGTGAATACAGGTGCCCACAGAGACCACAGACATCAAGTACCTTGGAAATGGAATTGTAGAACTGCAAAATGAACCACGTGGGTGCTGGGACCTGGACCCTTCCCCTCTACAAGAGCAGTGCACTCTTAACAGCTCAGACATTTCTCTCCTTGATTCTCAGTTTTTATTCAGAGATACAAAACTATTCCTTTTCCAAAGGCTTTCATGTGATGTTTGTATTTTAACCTAAGATTTGCTCCCTTTCTGTATCTAGAGACGGGCCTCCTAGTAGTTAGCAAACTTTTGTATACCGGGAAGTAATTCCTGTGCAAACATTTCTTCAATGAACAATTTACTGTTGTTGAAGATAATTTTTAAATGCCACGTGGACAGCATGCTATAGCTGGGGCATCAAGAGCAAGGCTGGGGGTGGACAGGAGCTTCTAGGACTGTGGGCATGTGTGTAGCTTGAAACAAGCTGGTGTCCTACAAATGCCAGCATTCGGAGTATTGAGATCACTGACTCTCTGGCTCAGCTTTAGACATTTTATCTAATTTCTAGTGAGTAGTGAATGTTGGGCATTGAAACTAAATTCCACTATTTTTAAAAGTTTCTAAATGGGAGAAAGCGGTTTTTGTTTGCTAGTTTGTTTTGTTGTTTTTTGTTTTGTTGTTTTTTTGTTTTTGTTGGTTTTTGCTATGTACATATTTTGGTCTGTGGGAAGAGTACTGCTGATGAAAGGACCCAGTTAGGGAGAAAGACTTCACCTGTTCTCATCCGGGGTCACTGAAACTGAGTGCTCACAAGTGCAAAGCATGAGTGAATGAGAAGCCAAAGTGTCCAGTTTTGTTTTCTTACCTCAAAAATGACACAGCTTGAAACTGGGCTTTGCGTTTAGTTCCTTTGGTAATTAACTGCTACTTAAAAGTTCAGCATCACTTATAAGACAAGCAGTTCTGTTTGTCTCACTGATTTATTTTATTTTGTTAATATAATTTATTTCATCTAGTGATAATCATGAGTTATTCAACAATTAAATTTTCTACTTTCCCTTTTCTTTTCTTTTTTTCTTTTTCTTTTTGGAGTGGCTGGAAAAGAAACCTACATATTAATGACTTTTATACAATCTCATTTTATTTTTTCTAGGAGTCAGAGAATAATAAGTTATGTTCCCTATATTCCTTCCGAAATACGTCTACCTCACCACATAAGCCTGACGAAGGGAGTCGGGAGCGCGAAATAATGAACAGTGTTACTTTTGGAACCCCGGAACGCCGCAAAGGAAGCCTTGCCGATGTGGTGGATACGCTGAAGCAGAAGAAGCTGGAGGAGATGACGCGGACGGAACAAGAAGGTATGTGGACTTCCTCTCTGGGCTTTTTTCCCCTCGGCCATAGCAAAATAACCAGGATTCCAAGGGCCAGAAGTGCCTAAGCAAGCTGGGAATAGTCACTCAGAGGTTACTATGGTGACAGCTGACTGAAGTCCATTAGGAGCGCTAAGCAGATAGCTCCAGTTTTCTCAAAACCTGTGCGTTTTGTTTGTTTTTTACAACAATACACCAAGGATTACAACTGACCTTAACCATCACCCTGGAAAAAGATAGCAAGGGAATTTCCCTAACTACAGTTTTAGTGGTTTTCCTCTTATTTCCTTTTGGCAGATAGTTTTTTGATGATATGTCCCATTTAAAAATGAAGTAAACTTTTTTCTAATGTATTTCCCTTCCATTTTCTGACTGTTACACATTTAAAATTGCACATTCACCCCTACATGTTGGACTGGGGTGGAGAACTGCTAATGCCCTCCAAGAGTGGGAGGCGGTGCCTGCCACAGCCTTCTGTGCTTAGCTCCTCTACAGGAGCCTCCAGTGGACTCTGTATTTAAACAAAATGTTCTGTGGGCTTATCACAGTGAGTGTGTACATGTGTTCTTTATCTGTGTGCTTCAGGCCTGACCTAGTCCTGGGTTTTTTTTTTTTTAACAGTTTTTGAGATTTAGACCTCAGTGACGCTCTAGGGGACTTTGACTGGCAGGTAGTTCCCGTTTCATTGAATTTATTCTTTTTTTAAAAAATTTTTTGAATTTATTCTTATAAAGACTCAATGTTGGTCTTTTATTTATATTTGTGGAAGTCTGACTAAAAAGTCTTGCTCACTTTCTTGTCATGCTAATCAGATTGCTGGCATGTATTTGATGCTTTTGATGACCCAGGCTGCTCAGCAGTAACTTAGGAACTGCAGCCCTGTCTGATACTTTACCCAAAGCTCAAGGTTTCCATACCACAGGATTCAAAAGTTGCTGTGGTCTTCGTATTTAACATGCAATTGAAATATTTTGAGAAATAACCCAAACAATGAATATGAAAGTCCCTTATAAACTGCAAAGTATGTGGATCTGAGATGTTCCTGATGATGATCACATTACAAATGTTAATCATTCCACTGTGTTTCCATGTACTGGTGCCTCTGGAGACCACTGAGGTAATTGGATGATCAACTTTACCATTATTTCTCTTTAGCTACAGACCTTTAGAATGTTTGTGCTTGCTTGATGCATACTCACATATTTCTTTTTACATACCCATGTGTATGATTGATCCTTTTTGTCACCTGACAGTATGTGTGCATGTGTACTCGTGTATACTGATTGCCTCTTCAATACTGGGTTTCAAGCTCTTTATATCTTTTCCAATTGTCGGTAATTTCTAATATGTTTCTTATATTCATCTTTAGATTGTGAAAGATGATGATTGGTACATTCTGATCTATATTTAAAACACGAACAAGTATGCTCTAGAGGGGCCAATGAGCAATTATGGATAACACATGTGATCATTAGTATGTGAACTCTGAGCTGACTGACTCTTCTGCTCTTTCAGAGCTTTATCTTCTCTATGACTCCCTTCAACAGTCTAGTGAAGCCTATAACTCCTTAGCACTATGGTAAAAAACTCAGAAAATAAAATCCATAGACTTACAGAGAAGTGAATTATATTAAATACCCAAGTAATTTTTAAAATATGGTAAGGGAGAATGTGATATCCTTTACTCATGGTAAGATAAAGTTTAATGTAGGCCCAGCCACTCCCTTCTAGTGTAGCAGTGCTATAACTGACATGTGCAGGTGTTTTAACAATTGCAGTGAGATGGAGAACTGTCTGTTGTTAATGTGATAATACCACAGCCACAGCAGATGTTGCTTTCACCCATCACTCTTGGAAAGGCAAAAATCTCAGTATGAGCTAGTTGGGGAAAGGTTGCTTTCCCATCTGAGTTCTGTCTATCAGTCTTTTGGGGTCTGTGGACGCAAGGTTAAGAAGGGTGTTGCAAGATTACATGCTGTGCTCACAATGCATGAGGGTGTAGTCTCAAACTTTTAAAGGCTTCATAGTCTAGTAAAAGGCATAGGACACATCGCGAACGAAACCCAGTCTGAAGTCTAACAGTGACAGGCTTCATGAAAGCTGAACAGATCAAATGTTTTGGGAGTTTACAAGGTAAGGTTGCTCCTGCCTAGGAAGCCACCTGAGGGTTCTATGGGGAATGAGTCCTAACTAGTCTGGAGAATGAAAGTATTGCTTTGGTGGAATGCAGGGGAAGACACTGCAGGCTGAGGAAGGGCATTGCACACAAAACAGCCAACCTTTAGGTTCTAACGTGAGGTGAATTTGCATAGGGGATATTAAGATAGAAAAACTAGGCTGGGTTTGGATCCTGACAGGTCTAGCCATTTTGGCTAGAAAATTCAAATGCAATATTGAAAGTGATAGAGGAGCTGCTAACTGTTCTGTTCTTCATGGCAAAGGATTAGATCTTCGCTCTGAGAAAGCAAATCTGGCAGTTCAGAGTAGGGTGAATGGGAGCAGCGACAAGTATTCAGGACATAGTTCCAGGCTAGAGATGATAAGGGCCTGAAGTGAGAAAGGAGGGCCGCAGACGGAGATGGAATCAGGAGAGGAATTGTGAAGATGTGTGTGCAAACCAAGAGGTTTTATTGTTGTTTATTTTGTTTTTTAAACTCTGGGAAAAATAGGAAGATAGTGATACAATCAATAAAATAAAGAGTGCAAATATGGTTTGCAAATGGGAGCAATACATGATTTCTAGTTTTATAACGTTATAGTTTGAATCCCATTTTTTAAGTGTGTATGTGTATACATATAGGCACATGTGCATGCCTACAGGCCCACATATGTGTATGCAATACCCTGCCTTAGCAACTGTGTGAAGGTCAAAGGACAACTTCAATCCTCAACCCTCCCTTTGTATCCTGTTGCAGGCAGTGTTTATTATTCATTGCCACTGCACATACCAGGCTAACTGCCCTGTCCCTTCCAGGGATTGTCTCATCTCCCCTTCTCTTCTCTCATAAGCATCCTGGGATTGCAGAATCACACCACTGTGTCCAGAATCACATAGGTACTAGGATCCTGAATGCAGGTCTTGACACTCTTACAGCCAAGGCTTTAGCCACTCAGTCACCTCCTCAAGCCTGAATACTAGTTTCATTTGTCTTCTGGTAACAATAGAAGGCAGTGGGAGACCAAGGAACTACAGAAAGATCAATAAAGTTTAGGATAGATTTCTGATTCTAAAACGATCCCAGACAGTCCTCCCAGTATCTCCTTGGCTTTGGCTCTTTAAAGCGTTGGGTCTGGTTCCTCAGGTGGGACGGGACAGCTCATGGGGCATGTAAGAACTGTTCACATATATCATTTCCCCTCCACGTCATGGTTTGAAGGCCATATTTTAGGATCAACTGATTGGCAAGCCTGTATGGATAACAGAATAAATGAAGACTTTTCTTGAGTCATTCCCAGAAAATGTTTTGACTCTTTATCAAATTATAAAGACCTCGCCTCTCATTCCTCTTAATGCAGAAATTCATCTGTATGAAGTTTATCATTGTCCATTTAAATCGTTTCTTACATAATAAGACAGCAACTTTTCAGGCAGATGCATTGATCCACTATATCACACTTCTCCCTGAGGATTGCTCTGACTAGACTGCAGAGAATCTGATGAACAATGGCATCCTGTCAGAAGCACCCCCTCCCAACAGTGAGGCTGATAGGAAGATGAACCAGGGTTCTGCCTTTTGTGAATTTAATTTTGATTTAGTGTCATAAGTAGACGAATGGCTATGTAGCACGTAGGGAAGTGACGGGTGAGTAGAGACACAGGAGTATATTGAATGACTAAATCTTAGAATCTTCTTTTTAAAGTCCTGTTGATACTGGTGGGTAGAGCGCGCAGAAAAGCTATGATTAATAGAGCCAGGTTAAAATGCTTCCAAGATAAAAATCCTTCAGCTCCGATTAAATGATGAATCCTAGTTATCCTGTGTTACCCATCTTGTTGCCAGCATTGCTGGGTCCTAACATAAGCGACAGTTGTCAGAAAATGAACACTTTAAAAAGGACTTCTATATCTAAATACATATATTTAATCAGAGAGCCCTTTGGCTTCTGAAAATAGGTTGTCTAATGAGAATTTCATTTGAGCAGCTGCGACTGAGGAGGTCAACAGGCAGCGCTAGGAGAATATGGCCCAGCTGGTTAAATGTGGTGGCTGTCGTGATTTAAACGGTCAAGTGCTGCTTGTAATCCAGGACCGTCTGTTTGTGGAGGGAAGAGTGAGTGCTTCAGCATAATGTACAGCTGTTTTCATCTCTCTTTAATAATAGTGCTTCAACCGCTGTCATGTCTTGTGTATCATACTACTGAGTATATGGTCCCAGGCCACTGGGGTGGGTTGCAGTCAGTATTGGGAGTCACATGAGGAACAAGGACACAAGAGGAAAACCCTTGGGTGTCAGATAAGACTTTCTGACTCTCAGACTTTTCAAGATTCTCTTTTGGGTAATAATTACCACCATCGTGAGGAAGCAGCAGTGCTTGGAATTAGGTACAAATATCAGAGTGCATGTAGATTTTTGGGGACAGTGTGGAGAGGTCACAGCTTAGACAGGGTTCCATAGACACGTCTGGGTCAGAAACATAGAGTATGAATTTGCCCCCTGGTGTGCCTTAGGCCATCAGGGTGATACAAGCACACAGATACTCCATGCTGTGCCCCTTGACAAAGGGCGGTAGGCTTGGGCTCCCGACAAAGCAAGCTTCTCAAAGGATGCTATAGCTGTTGGAAGTACTGTGTATGTGTTTCTGTGTATGAAAGGCACACTGGTATCATTTACATCTCTAAACAGTCATCTGGTCTGTGTTCCCACTGAAGTGTACCAATGTTGTATGTTTTTGTGTACTAAAGTTGTTGTCTAGTATAGCTGAAATGAGGAGAAAACTGTTTTGAAAGTCATGTCCTAGATTGAGGTAGATCTGGATTTGAATCCAAGTTTCAGTTTCATGAAAGCACTACAAACTCTCATGTGGGCTGAAACTAGAGCAAGGTGTTATGGTTTGGTAGTTACTCAGTATTTACCACAAAAACTCTATAGCACAAATTACTCAATTTCTCGCTGTTTTAGTTTTTTTAAATCCAAAATGTACATACGTATTATCTTAGTTACTTTTCTATCTTTATGATAAAACACCATGATCAAAGCAATGATTAATAGAGCCAGGTTAAAATGCTTCCAAGATAAAGCATTTTATTAAACATTTCACTTCACTTGAAGTTCCACGGTTAGAGTCTATGATGGTAAAGTGAGGAATAGCTGAGGGCTCACTGGATAGCCTGGAGAGAGAGCTTGCCCCCAGTGACACACCTCCAATAAGGTCACACTTCCTAATCCTTCTAATACAGTTTCACCAACTGGGGGCCAAGTTCACATATATGAGCCTATGGGGACCAGATTCTTTCAAACTACCAAAATTATAGTGCTGTTATGAAAGCCAACCATTGGTCAGTGCACTAAGTCATGTGGACCATGTGGGCATACATAAATCGAGCCAGAGTGATCTCCTGGCCATGAGACCTTGCATGTATGACTTAACCCTTCTGTGCTTCAGTTCCTTCATCTATGAAGCTGGGTTTGGGGGACTGGATATCACTTTTCTCATCACAGCTATTATTGCTATTATTATTGTAACTACTATTACAGTGTTGTTATTTGAAGAAACTTTTCGAAGAGAAATGTTATAAAAATCTCATTGCATGCCAGCAGGCTGTAGGAAATGCCCCAGGGTGTTAAGGGATTTAGCATTTGGAGGCAATGGTGTTCTTGTGTTCTGGAAGAGCAATTCAGTTTTGCTGGCCTTTCAGGCCTTCTGGAAAAGCTGATAGTGAAGTTTCCCCACTGGAAGCCAGTCTTCCCTGCTGTGAAGTGTGGAATGCAGTGTTGTCAGCCCCTGAGGTTGGTGGGGCCTTGAATGAGGTTTCAGACTCCTGTCAGGAACAATGTGTTCCTGTTGCAATGAAATCAATGAAATCCTGTGCAGTAATAATAAGAGCACCTTGATATTCGCGCCATGCTGTAGCATCCAAACAATTTTATGGCAGGATGTGTGAATATTAAGGTTTTACTACATTTTGATTGATTGTTGAAGTCTTAGCATGTCTGAACCTTTTCTGGTTATCTTTTGTGACATTTGTACATAAAAACACATTAAAAGGACTCAGAGATATGGCTTCTTCAGTGAAGTGCTTGCCTCTCACACATGAGGGCATGAGTTTGATACCCAGAACCTACTTAAAAGACCACTCCAGTACTGGGAGGTAGGCCCAGGAGGATCCTGGGTGCTTGACAAATTGGTGTGCTCCAGATGCAATCTCAAAAACTAAGAGGGGAGAGATTGAAGAAGACACCCTATGCAGACCTCAGGTCATGCACATTTATATATGCCTGCCCCAAACATGTACACATACATATTATACCCATACACGTGAACATGGGCCTTGATTATTCACTGCAGCCCTGTCTAGTATCATCTCAAACAATTGGAAATGGATACTTAGGCTCCACAATCTGCTCACAGTTAGGCAAGGAAACAGTTAGGTAGCCAGAACAGTGCTAATATAGCTTTATTTAAATTCTATTCTCCTTTTTCCCCTAAAATTTGTTTTCTCCTAATAATATTTATATTCATGGTGATATATTGGATTATTTAGTGTGGGAATTATGCTTAGTGCATTTTCAAGTTAGATATATTTGCTTTTCCATTTTTGGAAACTGGCCATCCTCTCATGTAACTTTAGGAATCACAGAATGAGTGATAGAGTTCCGTGGTCCATGGCCTTTTGGACAGATCACTAGCCCTGTCTGCAGCTGTTTCGTGGCCCCTGTTACAGTCCAGGTAGCACTGTGCAGCTGAGTCCTCTCCTTGACTTCTCTTTGTTTGGCCTCTGCTTTGAAAAGGTACTGTAGATTCTTGGCCCATTTCTAGCTCCTCAGATTTAAAGGTTAGCTTTTTGGGTTTTTTTTCCTGGCTTTTTTCCACTAATAGCGATAGCAGACACACACAGTTGTTTCAGGTTTGTCTTTTGCTGAATGGGGAGGGGGTTGAGGGTACTCTAGGCATTTTGTTGTTTACGAAGAGACAGCTTCCTAATGGCTCACTGGAAAGGCACGGTATCCTCTTCCTTTTGCGTTTGGGAAGTTTGCATTTTCCCTTGAAAACCCATTACATTTTCTTCAGAATTTTTTTTCCATGAGTTTTAAGAAATGAGCAGAGGAAACTTTGGATCTTTAGTGTTTTTTTTTTAATAGTTGAAAGAGAAAATGAGCAGATAAGGAAGTGGGTCATTAGCATGTTAGCTGAAGAGTAAGCCTATGACCACAGAGACAAATGCTCCTGGCCGGCCTGTGGATGAGGCTCTGTACTGTTGACTGCCCATGGCTTTTCTCTTGGCCAGCCCTTGCTCTGGACATGCGGGGACTTTGCTGATCTCTTTCATTTTGTTTTGAAATAGTTTTTTAGTTATACGCTTAGGACTTTATAAAAATGATGGTGCCCTGTAGCTTCTGAGCCCTGGTTGTGTCCTCACCCCCTTTTCTAAAAAGGTCAGCGATTATGGAAAAAGAAACAAAAACTAAAAACAAAACTATCAGAACAGTTGAGGAAGATAGACCAAAGAGATCTGGACAGTTACAGCTTTCGGAGAACACACACAGGCACAAACAGAAAACGGAGCGGGAAACAGACAGGAAAAAAAAAAAAAAGAGTGTCAGTATCAGTATCAGTATCAATACTAGTGATGCTGGTTCTGAAAGGAGAACTTTCACTCACATGTGTATCAGACAAGTGCAAGATGCTCCCTGACATTATTGGCTGCACTACCGAAAACTGTGAAAAATTCAAATGTCTAGAGACAGGGCAGTAGAGCAGACTGTTACATGCCACACCTTCGAGTAGCGTGTGGAATATTAGACAGAGGAGATGAGTTTTGCTGTGTAGTATTATGCATTTTCACTTCTTTTTCTTTTTTTTTTTCTTCTTTATTCTTTTCTCTTTGCATTTTCACTTCTTATAGTTTTGTCTTTAGTTTTTTTTTTTTTTTCTATAATCACTAACCTTTTCAGAAACTCAACAAGAGTCTTCAGTGGGCCCTTTGCTGCAATTTCCCTTTTGTTGTGTCCTAATTAAATGTCTTCAGCCCTTTCAACAATGGCTAAGTGCAGGTGCCTTGTTCTCCTGCTGGACTGGGATTACTGGGTTTGTTAGGAAACACACTGTTCCCCTTTTGATCATCTTTATTCATGTTCCCATCTTAAGATGTGGTTTTGGGATCAGAGTAATTACTGACCTCTAATTATCTTGGGTTCACAACCTACATTTTTCTGAAATACTTTAAATTTAAAATCACAAACCTTTTGATTACTGCTCGATCCTATTGTTTATATTGAAATAGACTAATTTTTTTTGGGGGGGGGTTGTTAATTGACCTGTTATACAGAAATCTTTGCCTTTCTCTAAGAATATCATAGACCGATAATTCCATTTACCAGGAAGCTGAGGCAGGAGGATCACAAGTACAAGGCCATTCTGGGCTATGTAGTAAGTTCAAAACCATCCTGGACAAACCTGTTTAAAAATAAAATAAAATTAAAAAAGGAAAAAGAGAAAGGAAAAGGAAAAGGGCATATCATGTAGGGTTTGTATGCTTGCACTGTGTACAGGAGTAGTCTGTGTCTCATCCTTATTATTTAAGAGTCCTTTCAGGAGGGAGGCTGGGAGGACGACTCAGTGGTTCAGGTTCCCAGCACCAGGTAGGTTGGAGGCCTGCATATCCTACCATTCTGGAGGTGGAGATAGGATCTTTGGAGCAAGGTGGCTAGCTAGACTAGCCAGACCTATAAACTTTGGGTTCAAGTGAGACTCTTTCAGTATTTAGAGTGGATTCTTATCATGAAAGAGACCCAAAGTCAACCTCTGTTCTCCAAAAGTTTACTATATATGTTCATAAACGTGAATATGTGCTTACTAGGCATGCACCCACCACACCCCTAATAAAAATAAAAAAGATGACTTCTTTCAGATGTTGGCTTGGACTTGATATGCAATCTTTTATAACCTTAGGAGCTTGATAGTAAATTAACTAATTGATTTGATTTTTAGTTTTTTAAAAATTTATAAAATGATGTTGATATGTTTTGTGTGTGTGTGTGTGTGTGTGTGTGTGTATATAATCAATTCTAAAATTCTTTAATTCTATGCTATTTTGCTTTTTTAAAAATTTGTAATTAAACTCATCAGGTTGCCCTTCTCCCAAAATGTTTTTGAAATAAATCACTCATTTCAACCAATCTCATGATTCCTTTTCTTTTACTCTTGAAAGTGTTCATTATTATCTCTTCTTTTTGATCTGGGAATATTTATGAAGTGAGAGATAAAAGCAGCTATGCAGTTTTGATGTCTGGAGAAGACATTGTCCAATGAAATCCTTACAAAGCCATAGCTTCAAGGCCCCAACTTAGTGCTGATAGCTTAGCTCTGAATTATCCGGTGGCACAGAGGTGGATGCACTTTCTCAGTTGATGTCTTTTGAGTTTAGGTCTGAGGAGCCCACCCTGCAGCACAAGCCCAGACAAGTACCCCACAGTGAAGTCAGAGGATGCAGGCTGTCTACTACCACCGAGAGCACCAGGGTTAGAGGCTTATGCGTTTGCATAATTGCTTGCAGTATGTTAAAAACAAGTACATACAAACGATGACAGTATGCTGAATAGCTATGGCACTATGGTAAATATTGAATCATGCTAAGAGACGCCATAGCAGCAGCAAAAGCAACGATCAATCACACCATCGTGTACGTCAGGGAATGGGAACAAGAGGCAAAGGGAAGTCTTAGAAGAGGCCCAACACACCGTGTGCTCTGAAATTCCGTCACATTCCAGAATGCAATCCCAGCTTAAACGGAACTCACTTAGATTTGTTTATTTATTTACTCATTTTTAATTAATTAATTAATGTGTATCTGTGTTTATGAGCATGCCATGGTGCATGTGTGGAGGTCGAAGTATGACTTCTTTCAGGAGTCCTATGTCTCCTTCTACCTTATTTCCAAGGCACTGGTCTCTCCTGCTGTTCCTGCACAGCATATTCCAGGCTAGGTGGCCAGCCAGCTTCCAGTTGGTTCTACTCTCTCTGCCTTCCTTTGTCTCTCTCTGCCTTTCTCTGTCTCTCTAGGAGTGCTGGGATTATAGATGCATGCCACCATATCCATGTCAGGGTTTTTTATGTCTCCCTTCATCAAACTGGTCCCACAGGGACTCTTACCCTGGAGTCATCTCCCATACTCTCTTTGGCCTTTTAAAAGGATGATCCCTTAGCTCGCAGTTTCTACCTTCTCCATACTTAGATTTCAGTTCCAGGCAGGCCTGGATGGCTCAGTGGATAAAGGAACCCACGGCTAAGCCTGAGTTCAATCCCAGAACCAACATGGTGTGTGTGTGTGTGTGTGTGTGTGTG
>NC_034590.1:85512489-85524650 GCF_900095145.1 Mus pahari | reverse complement strand
CTCCCCTCCCCTCCCCTCCCCTCCTCTTCTCTTCTTCCTCCTCTCTTTTTGAGAAGGTATAGGGACTCATTTAGCCTATGCTGACCTCAAACTTTCCTTGAACTTCTGATTCTTCTGCCTCCACTTTCCAAGTACTAGGATTCAAGACCTGTGCCACCACAACTGATTTTATGTTGTATGTGTGTTTAGGGGGTCTCTGGATGCAGGCTTCATGGATGACATGCAAAAACTCTGCCAACTGGACTCCATTCCAAGCCTCACAAAATCCTATGGACATATATGTGTACTTCATTTTAACAGACTCACTGCCTGTGACTTCCTCACTTGTCTTCTGTATTGTCTCCCACTTCATTTAGGTAGAGAATCAGCCAGGGCTTGTCCAGGCCTGTTTCCCAGCACTTGTAACTCCAAATAAATGTTTGTTGATTGAAAAAAACAAATGAAACTTATCTTGACTAGCTTCTAGTTTTTCCTTCTGCCTCCCCTACCTCGCATTTACCTTACTCTTACAGTTAGACTTTTAAGTATAATTTTAACGGCAATGCAGGCCAGTGGAGACAAAAACAATTTTCTCTTTTAGTAACATTACTTGCCCCTCTTTTTAGCTATATGAGACCTATTTAAAAGTCTTTCTGCCAATGAGAATGTGACTTTTAGTATGATACCATTTTTCATTATCCCTTGGATTGGAATTACACTCTTTATTCTGAAACCACAGCCCTGTGCAGTTATAGCCAATTGGTTCTCAGTTTACCATGGACATATGCAAAGTCTCAAGTCTTTCTGTGCAGTCACATCATGTCAATAGCTCTTATCCATCCATGTTGATCTCACACTGGTGGAAACTGCATTCACTATCTCCCTGACTGGACCTGCTGTGTTGTCAGCATCTGGGATAAGCTGTATTCTTGTTTACCAAGTGGAAAATAGCTTCTGTGACTTTTTTCCAGCCTAGATTTCCTTCTATTACTTCATCAATGCTGCTTTGAATACAAATAGTTCTTATATTCTCTATTCTGTAGTATGAATACATTCCCTGGTCAAGGACATCCATACAGGTTTCAGTTCGGTGATATCACAAAAAAATACTAAGAAATTTATAAAACTTATCACTTTTTGGCTGAAAAGAAGTTTCTATTTTTCTGTCATCAGTATTCAGAATAATGACTGGGTTAGATGATGGTTTCAGTCTTAGTTTGATAAAAAGCTGCTACACAGCTTTAGAGTCACTGTGCAATGTTTCTTTCCCACTAGCCACCAAGGAGTGGCTTGGTGTCTTTGTATCTTTGTCAGTAGTTGGCTTTCTAACTTTCCTTTTAGCCATTCTAATGGATATGTTGTGATGTTTCATGGTGAGTTAATCTGTATTTCTTTTATTATTAGTGTTACCCATTGTACATGCTGTTTGGTGTCTGTGTGTCCTTGTTCGTGAAATGTCTTTCAGACCTTGGCCCAGATTTTCTTTTGCTATTGTATTTGGCAGTTCTTTGTTAGTCTAGGTAGTAGGCCTACATTAGAGATATGGTTTGGAAGTATCTTCTTCCAGTTGTTAGCGTGCCTTTCCATATGCTTACACAACTGCAAGTTTAGAGTCTTAATGAGGACTAGATGAACAATTCTTTGCTTTATAGACTATATTTTTAATATAAAATTTTAGAACAACTTCCAAGTTCTGGATTTTAAACATTGTTTTCTACTTTCTCCTCTAAAGGATGTATAGAATTGTATACTTTACAGTTAAGTCCACATATACTTTGGAGGTAACTTTTGTATAAGGTGTGAGATTTAAGTCAGAATTTATTTTTATATGTCTAGCTAATGGATAGTTACTACTTCTTTTGAAAAGCCCTGTCTGCTTCCATTGATTCATATTGTAAATGACAGGACTGGCTACATAGGACACCCCTAGGAGTCAGGAACAAAATGGCACAGTGAAACACCAGCAGCTGCACTAATGGCTAGAACAGAGGACATGTTGGGATGGTGACTCACGGGTCAGAGGGCAAGATTACCAGAGATTAATTGCAGTTCTCCACAGCACTAGGGGCATGTCAGTACATATAGGCTGCCACAGTAAAGTGCTGCAAGCTGGGAAATAAAGACCCATTGCTCACATGACCAAAGTTGAGGACTCCCAAGACCTAGTTACTCCCTTCTTCTTAGTTGATACCATGTCTTTGTATGTTGTTAGGGACAAGCAAGCACTCATAGTACTCTCTCATAAGGTCACTAACTTCATTCATGACCCAGCCATCAAATCTTTACCTCTTGATACCACCATACTTGGGATTCTATTCTAGCATGTGGGTTTGGGAGGACAGAAACATTTGGACTGTAGTAATACTTGAAAACAAAATTAAAAACAATATTATTATAATATTTCTCAATAAAGTAAAAATGTTTTTGATATACACCTATGACATTTGTACAGGATCTGTATATGAAATTGCAAAATTCTCATAAAAAGCAGCAATCTAAATTTAAGAGAAGAACATACTATTCATATACTTGAAAACTTGCTGTGTTGAAGATGTACAAATGATATACATATTTACTCCAGTTTCTAT
Organism: Mus pahari; assembly: GCF_900095145.1. NCBI lineage: Eukaryota > Metazoa > Chordata > Mammalia > Rodentia > Muridae > Mus > Mus pahari. The sequence goes on along the minus strand of NC_034590.1, from coordinate 85,522,083 downwards.
TAAAATCTGGTAAGACCTAATAAGTAATACGTACACCATCATATTAGATATTTTTTATAGGCAGACTTACAGGCACATCCAACCTTTCAACATTATAACATATAGTCATCTACAAGGTTCATTCTTGAGAACTGCAATCAAGTTATGAAATAGATTATTAAGATCTCATACGTTTTAAAAGGCATCTATGACTGTGTGTTGGACCATATTCACCGCAATCTTTGACTATGTGTGGCCCTGATAATTAATTCTACAAGGCATTTATTTATTAAGCTCTTTCAAATCTATTGTAGTAGAGCAAGGTGAGAGCAGTAAAAGTGGAAAGGAGGAAAAGAAGGCAAATATAAGAATAGATACTGTTCTTAGTGGCTTAAGGTTTGCTGGGAGGAAAGTGGAATGAGTAAAGGCCGTATAGGCTGTAATAGGAGGAGGCTGGTAGCACGCAGCAGGGCAGAAGACAGAACCATTATTTTGTCTTAAGCTAGAAATTTATGTATACAATTTAAACTGAATTTTAAGTAATTATAAGCTTAATATCCTGAACAAGGGATAAGCTGGAATCTGAGGTAGAAAAGAAATGTACATAAAATTTCAGTGTTATGAATGAACTTCTCAGGAAGTTTATTGTGTCAAATTCAGGAGATCTGAATGAAAGTAAAAAATAGGTCAAAGGTATACTAAAAATAAGATGGAATTTGATTGTTTAATGCTGGAAAACAGACAAGAACTTTAAATATAAGGATGAATGACAGAATAGGATTTTTTTTTTAAATGGGAAGTAACTATTGGCATTCTGACCATCAGTAGCAAAAAGACAATGGGCAATGAAGGACAGTCTGTTGTAGGCTATTGTATAATGGCCTAGGCATATACTGATAACAGCTAAAACATCAGTAGAGGATATATAGGAACCAGACTTTAGAGATACAGTTGAAGTTGCTAATTGGCTATGATGTATGAGGTTGGAGAGACAACTGGAAGAGAGATTTGAGACTATTGAGATGATCTGTCTCCCGTGGATGAGAAGTTTCAGAGAAATATTTAGTTTTAGATGTACTAAGTTTGAGTATTCTCTCTGTGGATGGAAAATACACCCAGCACGCAGATGTATGAGGAACTATACAAGAAAAAGAAAAATATGCTCTGGAGGTCCTTGCCTCTCATTGCCATGGAGTAAACTTTTTCTTTTTCTTTTTTTTTAGTGAACTCATTTTGATGGGTCACAGTTCTTGATGGTACATGGAAGTCACTACACCTTGCCCTTTGGTGCCATCAAAAGATGCAGTAGACACAAGATGAGCTTCATCTTATGTAGAATGGATGCTGACTGCATAGCTGGCATGCTGTAAACTTTTTGTTAAGTTCAAAAACACTCAAGAAAAAAAATAGTACATTAATGACACAGTGGCTTGCTGTCACTACCAAGTGTTACATGCGCCACACAGTTGCATTCGGCAATTACTGACTCTTGGAAACTGGTGGGACAGTGGGTTTGTTTATGCCAGGGTCAGTAAAAAAATACCTGAGAAGGGAGTTACATTATGGCAACATGGTCACTATAATGATATGAACTTTTAACTCCACTATCATCTGGTACCTCAGTGGTATGTGTTCTGGATTTGACCAAAACATGATGACATGGCCTATGACAGTGGCATACTGTAGAATTAACTTCAAACAGGATAATACAGTTCCATGATCAATTTCCTAACAATTTGTTAAATAATTGATCATAGTTTTAAGTAGTAGGTTAAAAATACTAGCTGTGGATGAGCTAGGTCAAGACATATAGATATCAACTCTCCATTTGATTACTTATTTTGTAGGTTTGCATTTCCACATAGCTTAACAGTTGAACTGATGCTACAGCATAAAGATAAATAAAATGTGAATCTGGCAAGGGTGCTGGTCTTAGAGCTCATCAGGGAAAGCACATTGTCAAAGCAAAGAAGAAAAGTTATTGTGTGCTTTCAAATGTATTCATTTGGATTCCAATTTTATTTTAGTTTTTGTACCTTCATCAAAGATGTAGGCAGAGGTCACAACATGGCTCTCTATGGTGCTTCAGGAATACCACTAACTGACGAAACTATAAGTAATACAGAAAACGAAGCCCACCACCACACATCTTAGCCTTAACAAGATAGACATTTAATTACTAAAGGAAACCCTGTATTCTCCTTAGAAAAGCATGTCTAGAGGTGTGGAGATGGCCTGAGCAGAAGTGAATTTTTGTAGTGTTTAGGCGAACAGCCTCAGGTTTCTCTGGTGAAGAACTTGAGTTTTCGTCAGCCCCACTCACTCTGCCAGTCCTGCTGTTTTGCAACAGGGCTTAAAAGTGCTTTAAGTGCTTGTGACCATGGTAATGAATGAAAATGTCTTTCTAGCACTGAGAGGATTGCATTAGACTGAATAGTCACCTCCCTTGTAAAAGCACTATTAGAGTGGGGCAGCTGTAAGTAAGGATAACGATTTGTGTCCACTGCTTATTTACTGAAAATTGTCAATGTATTATTTATTGAGAGCTCTCCAGACAGTGCTTGTCAGAATAAAAATGTCAGCTCTGAGCAAAATGTTATAATACATAATAAAAATGCTAGGTACGCATTTTAGGAAGACAACTAATTAGACCCGCTTTTTCTTTAGGAAGGGACAGTAAAGGTGTCTAATATCAGAGACTTTCTCCATTTGTATACGGTCTTTTCTTTCTTCCCTGCTCAGCTTGGTATTTGTTTTAAAAACTTAACCATGTCTGAGAAATAATTTGACAACTTTCTATGGTTGCCATTAGACTCCCCAAGTAGTGGGAGTCTTGCTCAAGGAGGAAGACCTGGCTTGCCTCCCCACAGTGAGCAGCCGCCCTCACCGCCATGTTTTGTCTGGAATTAGATGTCACTTCCTCCCTGAGCAGTGCTCTCGGAAAACTGCCTCCAGTGTAAACAAGATAAAATTATTAAGCTTATTCCTCAGCCGTGCTAATTAACCCCAAACAAATTTCACATTAAGGAAACAGAATTCAATCAATGTAAATGTTATTGCCATGTATTACTGTAAGCAATAATAGAGTGGCTAAAATAATTAATTATTTTGATTTTTTTTTTAAAAAAGAAAGTATTCCTTCTCTATTTTTAAAATGTTGTTGCAAAATATTGTGTGGGTTTATTCTGCCTTTCTTTGGATCTCCTAGCATAGAATATGAAAGACTCAACTGGCAAAGTAGGAGTTACACAAAAATTTCTTCTGAACACTGACTATTTTTCCTTCTTTCACAATTGGATTATAGAAAGGGAGGGTATGCTTTGGAGAGCTGCACATCTACTTGGTCTAATGTGTTTTCATTGGCAGTCTCGTGGAGGCCAGGCTGATTTCCTCGGACCTGGTCCAGTTGACAGCTCATCATGGCGGTCTCCTCTCAGTGCCCAGCACGCTTTAGTCAAATGCACATGGCAGTGCGGAAAGGGTACTGATATAATTTATATCTGGGAGAAGAGAAAATACAGTTTCGCAGCATTCCAGGGTCTCAGAAGCATTTGCCTAGGAAGACTCCCCTACCCCTCCCTCTTAAAGAAAAATCTGGGTTCACACAGGAAGTCAAATTATCCTCTTCATGGTAATTTTCTAACATCAAACCCCGAGATTTCAACGTGATTGCTTGGTTTTGCCTTTGAGAACTTGGATAAAATTTGTTATTACCGTTTTCATCATCCTCAAAGGCCTTTCACTACACAAAGTACAGATGCCATATGACATATAACTTATTTCTCATTCAGGAGAATGTGTATCTGATTAATACAGAGTAATTTATCAATTATAAATAGCACATTTTGTGGCAAATAGAACATAAATCAAACATCGTCATATTAAGATTATTCTGAAAATTAGTATGCGACTTCACCAATATATACCAGAAAACATTAAATTAACTTAGAAATTTAAAGTAATTTAGTTGAATTATACAATAAGGAATATGTGACTATAAATTTAACCCCAGCTTTTTTTCTGTACTTTCTCCATTGTCAAGCAGTTGCCTCTGTTGTTCCTGCTCATGCCCAGTTACTTTGGTGTCTTGCTTGAGGGTGCCGCTGAGCACCTTCCCCTCCTCTATTAAAGCTGTCTGCACCTTGGTAGGGATAGTTAATCCTTTAATGATATCTTAAATATCTAACAAGCAGGTTGCTGCTAACTATGCACAGTGATGCCAAAGTGAATAACAAGAACATAGGTGTTCCAAGAAAAAGCTGGCGTGTGCCACTAACGACCATAAATAAATAAAAGCCAGTCCTCATAGTAGAGATATGAAAAGATTAAACTCTCTAAGTGCTTTAAAATCACACATGGGCTGACCATTTCAAATAATTTGTTTCAGACAATTGTTTAAATTTTAGTCTATTCCTTTAGTTTCTATTGCCAGATAGTTGGTTATAGTTTTGTCATTTCTTTGGACATTTATTTTTACTTTTCCAAATAGAAAACAACTTTAGTTTTTATTTCTTCATATTCCATAAGTATCTGTTGATACCCTGCACATTATAAGAAGCTATGTTCAGTAATTCAAAAAAATGGAGACAATAAAAATTCGTATTGAGCATGTCTTCATTTTAGATGTTTATGTATGTAAACATATTTTAGGCAAAAATGTTTAAATACTATGTATGCTGTAGCAGAGAATATAGGAGTGCTAAATATGATAACCAGCTCTCCCATAGCTTCTGCTAGTCAGAAAACTTATAAAATGTTAAACTGCATGATTTCTATGATTCTAATATTCCTAGATTTAAAAGTTACACTATAATTCCAAGTGAATAAATGCAATAAAATCTAAAAATAAGGATCCTCATTAGAAGAACCTGTATTAGTGTATTTTTAAATGAGATGCAAAAGCCTGCATCTGCCGTTTTATTCCTTGTAAGACAGTAATTGACAAACTGCAGTCAGCACGCTTTCATGTGTTTTTCTTCCTCTGCTGAATTCATTTTTTTTTTTTAAATGAAAGTTAAAAAGGGAAAAGGGGACTCCAGGATTTTGAAACTCACTGGTCCTGAAGTGATGGGAAAATAGGCGAGGTGTCACAGCTAATTTCTGGCCCTGTTTTATGAGTTCTGCTCTTCCTTATTCTCCCTGTCAGCTCAGGAATCCCCGAGGCTGTGCAAACTGGCTGAACATCACTCAATCCGAGTTTTATATCCCCTTTTAATAATGTTGAGTCTATTCTGTCCAACTTTGATTCAGACAACCTGCTTGTCTTGAAAAAGTGATATATTTAATCAGTGGTGCTGTCCCCAGCCTAGCTCCCACTGCGTGTGACTGCAACCGGGGAGTGGTACAGTGCTCTGTCACTGCTGTTTGAATGGGTAATGTGGAGCCCATCAGCTGAGAAGACAGGAGCTGGAACTGCATGTTAGGACACACGATCAAAAGCCACTCTCCACTTTCTGCCAATCAAACCTCATGTCGCCTTGTGGGGCAGACATTAAATAGATTTTTTTTTTCCAGCCTTATACTGTGGGCACTTCGCCAGTTTGACATGTGAACTGTTACAAAAAGATAGCAGAGTTTTGACTGCTTGCTGACTGCTTAAAAATATTACTGAACACTTGTCAGAAAGAAATGTTCATAATGCTATATTATAGAAAGCCAGAGAAATGTTTGTTACTCTTACGGTATACTGTAGGTTTTTGTTGTTGTTCCAGAAGTGATTGGGGCAGAACAAGGCCAGACAGTTGCTTCTCGGGAGAAAGTAAAGGACATGCTGAATGAGCTAGGCATAAAGCTAACACTCAATGTGACCAACAGTTCAGCTGGGGTGAGAGTCACTGTGTGGAAATAATATCAGTAAATGAAATAATTGTTTTACATTCTTCCCTGGTGTTTTAAAAATTATTTACCCTCTGAAATCAAAATAGGAGAGGCTGTTAGTTGTTATATTTTGAGCAAAAACAGCATTTGAAACTTGAAATTGTGACTGACATGGGCATCTCCACCTTTCTGTTTATTGAGGCAATAAGCCCATTTCTGAATTCCAAGGCAGTCTCTGGTTTGTGTTTGTCCCATGGCTGTTTTCAGGGGCCTCTTTCTTTTTGTTCTGCCCTGAGGATTTCCCCATTATATTGCTGCCTCGCCCTGTGCCTGCATCAGTTTAGTAACGATGATGGCCTAACTACTAAGCTTTTATAAACAACAATGAATAGAAAGTACTTTTTATTTTAAAAGCGCCTTGGGACTGGCATTTCTGACCATTTCCAAGCTCCCAGATAACCGTCCCAAAGCTGTTAAATCTCGGTGTTTTGATTCTTCCAAACTTGCCTCTTGGTACTTGCTGTCGTCTCTTCTCTAATGATCATTTTAAAAGGAGTTAAACATTTTCACCAAAACATACCATGGCAGTCTAGTGAGCTGCACATAAACAGCTGCTCCTTCAATAAGCCATTCTTTATAATACCCTTATTACCTTCCAGTGTCTCAAATTCTGATTAGTCAACAGAGCTGATTGCTGCACACATTCCATTGCCCGTCTTCTCTGCTCAGCTGCTCATGTCTGAGTAATCACAACACAACTTGGGCATTGTTTCTCCCAAGTTGCTGTTCATATTGTGCCTTGAAAAACTCTGGATTATCCAGGAAAACTGCCGTGGTGTGGCTGTAAGTGACTTTCCTTACTTGCATTTAAATTGTCTGCAAAAAGCACTCCATAAAAAAAAAAATTGTGTAACTGTGCAACTCTTAGGTTAGAAAGAATATTTGTAACTTAAAACTGTTCCTGTGATCAGATTATGAAACAGGCAGGGCATGTGGCTGTGTTTTAAAAAATGAGTCCTTTATAAATGTGTAGTTATAAAATTGTTATGCTACAGCTATTACATTTCAGTCAGCTCTGGAAGAGATAATTGTGTGGAGAACCTCACAGGAAGGGTCCAAAGAACCTCCCTTTTGCTTAAGATGAGATAACTTTAGCCCAGTTACTGCAGGCCACCACTGGTGCCCACCAGATAGGTCAGTGCAGTGGCGGCTCCAGTTAGGACAAAATAAGTAGGGTGGGAAAAGTGTCTCCACTGAAGCTAGAATTTCAGCGATTCCTCTGTTGTGACCCCCTGGAATGTACTCTCTGTGAGGAGGAAATGCTGACACACTGGAAATGCAACCTCAGCCAAGGCCCTAAATCTGTCATTGTGCTCTGGAGTCTGCTCTGAAAATAGCGGCGCTCTTTTGGTAAATTAAAATCGGTGTGAATGGGAACAGATGTCGCCATGCTTCCCCCTATCTTCAGGGATGCCCATTAGAAAGGGAAGGGTCAGGGAGGTCAGAGAGTGGAGCACACTGGAGTATGCAAACAGGGTCCACACGGGGAGTACTGCTGACATGTTCGGGAATAGATGTGGACTTCTCTGTTGGATGAGTGTGAACTTACCTACATTGCTACACCTAGAGAAAAAGGAAGGGGCAGTGTTTAGTTCTGGGAGACTCTTGCATATTCCCTGTGCTTGCATCTGTTCTTCAGCAAGCTACACGGTCCCTGGGTACCATTAGCTTCTTACTTTCTGGAATTCTCTTGCCATATGCTCCTAAAGTATTTGTTACACTTTAAGGCTATATTAGATTCTTTGTGCTGATATTTGTCAAAAATAATGAAAACGGTTTGTGCTTTAAAACTGTACAATTTATCAAATAGCATATGTAGCCAATTTAAATAAGTCTCATCGAAGTTTCAGTCTTGATTTGAAAAAATAGCATAGGATGAATTTATTTATAAGAACCTTAATAGTTTCTCTCAATTCCTTTTACATTTTAGATTACCTTATAATTTTCTAAATCTACATGAACAATAATGATCAATTTTGTCAGCATTATTCACACCTTTTATTAATTTAACATAGATGAATAAATGTGAGTGTTGTGAAGAGTTGATTGGGAATAGATTTTAAATCTGACAGTTAGATTACAGGGTACCTAAGAAAAAATGGCTCTTTCACTAGGTACCTAGTAATTTAATTCTTGTTTGAAATTATTATAATTTATTACAGTGTGTGGGTCCTAATGAATGTCTACTATTAAATGAAAAGGAGAAATTGAAATTAAGATTATGAAATTCTTTTAACTCATATCTTTAAATCCTCTTAAACAATTCCAAAGACATTAATAAGCTATGTAGGTTTCTTTCCATATGCTACAGTGACAGATAGAAACATTTTTTCAACATTTAAATATTCTAGGAAATGTTGAATGCACTACAACTCTACACTTGCAATCTTGGGATTTTATAAAATGGGAAAAGCCATTACAAGAACATTGAACTTGGCAACTCTATTTAGATCTTTATTCGGATTTGACCCAGACTTTCCTAGCATTTGTGTTTTGCAGAAATGACTATTTCCTATTTTTAAACCTTTAATGTAAGGCAACTTGAGCTTTCATGGAGTTATAGACAGCATCACATTAATGTTTAAAAAATACCAAATACTAAGCAGGCTCCTAAAAATGTGAATTAGTAAAATCCACACATACAGTGAGGATGAGTGAATGCTGGCGAACAGTGAAGGCTGCTGTGCCAAGATGTCGGTAGAGCCAAATTGGTCTAAAAAATGATCAGATATTTATAAATAATAATTTCTGAGAAAAACTAGCACTATCATAGGTCATTGTTATATCCTGACATACTGCCAAAATGACTGTTTGAAAAGCCCACTGGGTATTTTTCCATCTGGGATTCAGCCTCAGTTTACAAACATGGCCTTTCTTGTTTGAAATTCTTTTAAGAATTAGAGACTGGCTCTTTGAAGTTTAAACTAAGGCTTCAAAACTCCTGAGGCTGTGTTTGCTAATTTCTAGACCTTCCCTTTTCTTTCTACCTTTCTTTTTTAATTTGGGGCTGCTGTGACGAGTTTGGGTGTAAAGAAGGAAAAAATCAATGTGCTGGGCATGGCTTCGCTCACCTTTGAGTGCTGAGAGTAGGCCTGTTGAGGCTTCCTCAGCTTCAGAGCAGTGCTGAGCTGAAGACCTGGCTGTTTCTCCTCTCAGCAAACTCCTGTGACCAACCCTGAAGTGAAGCGTAACTTCTCAGGAGTGTGGCTGCTTGGTTAGGTTTCTGATTGTTGGGAGGTTTCTGCATGGGTTTCTCTTAAGGTCTGGGAGCATACCTTTGGGCTCCCCTTAGGTAAGGAAGACAGTGGGCTTAGCTAGCTGCTTTTACATGAGAAAGTGACCTGTGGCCTCGACTATTGTGCTTGTTGAGCTCCAGTTAGCTGCATTCCTGATAGAAACAGTTGTCCAACAAGACATAGGATCCACAGCAGTGCTTAACTGCTCTTTTAAGAAGAGAGAGACAATTAGGTGCTCTGTGTTCTAAGTTTCCATAAATAATAAAGCCCTTTCTCATCCATCAGTCATATCCATGTGGTTGCTGTTTTGTACTGCAGCTTGTCCACTTATGTTCAATGTCATCTTTCATATACTATTACAGAAGGTTGAAATCCACTCTGGCACGGATGTGGCACAGAACTTGCCGGTGTGAGTTACATGGTGTGAGAACACGAGGATCCTGCAATGAAAACAGACTCTTCACATTATTCTTTTGCCAATTGTGATGCCATAACTGTAAAA
>NC_034590.1:85504989-85507489 GCF_900095145.1 Mus pahari | reverse complement strand
TTTTGTTGTTGTTTTTGTTGTTGTTCTTGTTGTTCAGGTGAAGTCTGGTTAATGAATAGACAGTGAGTCCACGAAGAATGAAAGACAGCCTGAAGCCAGAAAGGTGAATGGCAAAGTAGAGGAGCAGGCTCTGCAGATTCAGTGTACGCAAGCTTAAAGACACTAAGTGCAACTCCCCAAATATGTCTTGTTTCTTACTATTTTAAAGTATGTGAGAAACTTAGGAACCCAGTATTGGTACTTGAGATCCACACACACCCCACATATGGGCTCAGATATAGGCCTTACATTGCATAAGGGAGCACACCATGACATTTCTCAACCTTAGTTTGTTAGGTTGATAATCCTTTAATTGTATGCATGTCTTTAGAGTTTACATAGATAAAGTTTTCTAATGCATCATTCAAATCCCATACAAGTTTGGAATGGGAAGATGAACAGGACACTATTCTTGTGCTTCTTAGAAGGAGGATAATGATGAATTATCTATTACCCAGGAAACAAGGAGCTGGAGTGAAAATTAGGTCACTTGCATCTTCAGGATCCTGTTTAGTCTCTTATGTTGTGTTGCACATGTTAAGTGTGGTGTCATGTGGATGTGATGAAGCCACCAGGTAAGGAGCAAGAGGCTCACCTGCTCAGGAGCTGCTCTGTGCAGAAGAGGTGGCTTTTTCAAGGAAAGTCAGTTTGTGAGGAATATGAATGTGTGCATGTATGTGTGTGTATGTGCACATGCATGTGTTTGAGACTCTGTGTGTATGTGTAACTCTGTGTGAGACAATATGTGTGTGTGTGTGCCTGTGTGTGTGCATGTTGTATGTGTGACAGGGAGAGGTGAGAAGGGGAGAGGAGAACAGAATCAGCACCGACAGAATAGTGTATTTTCCGTTGCCTTTGGACTTCCACTGTTGTCCTTTCCATGAACGACTGGTCTCAACAGAGCGTATATACACTGCAGTGATTCACTCACACAACTGCATGAACTACAGGGGCAAAAGAGACACATGCATTTTCATGTTGTTTGAAGAACTCTCAGCTTTATACATCTTCCTTGAAAATTTCAGGATATTCATAATCAGTTTTTAAACAAAATAAACACACACTTTTGTTTAGAAAAATCAAAGAAATAAAGCAAAATATCAGAGAATTGTATGATTCCTTATGGACCCTTCATCTAACGTAAACATTTTAAATATTTCACCTAACTCACTATTTTTATTTGATTAAAGTTTAATTTAAAATGTAAATTACGAAATATGCCAAGCATCTAGAAAATCTAGTGCATGCACTCAAATTTCTACTACTATTAGTCAGCACACATTATTTTTGTGTGTCAAACATGATAATGAGCTGCAATAATTGAAAGATTGAAAATAGACACAGAGCACACAAACTAAGAAGGGTGTAATAAAAGCATTTTGTAATTTACCAGAACTTGCTTGCTATCATGCCTTTAAAAATAGAATTCTGCATAACAATTTGTGTGACTGCTGAGTAAGTGCTTTCTTGAACACAGTGACAGCCACACCCACACGTCAGGTGACTGAGGTGCTCTGACCTGCAGCTGTACCAGAGGCATTGCTGGAGCACCCACAATTTCCTGCTGTTAGGTATGTCCATTGGGAAGTCTGCGACATCTGTTCACACTTCCTTAAATTACTGAGTCTGCGCTCTGCCATTAGGTCCAGCCAAGTTAATCCACAGATACACGGAGCCACCTCTGGCGCCGTCTTCTGAGAGTCAGTCTAAGCCCGCAGGTCTAGAACACTCTTTTGTTGGAGAGATCATCTCTAGACATACTAAGTACAGCAACAACTTATTTTTCAAGAGCTATGACACTATTTTTAAGGATTTGTTAGAAAACTAATTTTTTGCACATCTATTAAGGATATTTATAAAAGCTTTTGGGAATTTTCCTCCCATAGCAGTTCAGTATAGGTAACATAATTAGAGAAAGTTTTTATTGATGTAGGCTCAAGCTATATCTTAGGGATACCATTGAATCTTTGAGTGATAGACACAGAACATTGAGAGAACTATTTGTTTGTTTAGAAACATTTGCTGAGTTCCTGCTGCTGTATGCCACAGCACAATGGAGGTCATTAAAAACTGCTCTAACATTTTTTTCTCCTTATAATTTGTGAATGTGTCAGTGCTCGTATAGATGTATGTGCATGCAGATGCATATATGCGAGATTATGTGTCACATATGTTCACATATGTGTGTAGACAGGGCAACTTTGCTGTCATTCCTCAGGTATATCCTTTTCTTGCTGTTTTTCAACCAGGGTTGCTAACTGACCTGGGGGCTTACCAAGTGACTAGAGCGGCTACCAGTGAGTTCTAGGGATGCCCAGCTTCTGCCCCTCAGTGCTGGGACTGCAGATCTGCACTACACTCAGCTTTGTTACATGGATTCACAGACCTAACCCAGCTCCTAACTAGCACAACCTATGCCTCTGTTTAAAAACCCTTCTCCTCCTCCTCCTCCTCCTCCTCC
>NC_034590.1:85429978-85504809 GCF_900095145.1 Mus pahari | reverse complement strand
AGTGCTGGGATTAAAGGCGTACCCCACTACTGCCTGGCCACAACATTATATTTGCTGTAATCTATTAACTGAAAAATACTTTGATTTACCCTGGTTCTGGTATTTACTAATAGAGTACTGGCAGATGTGTCTAACAGTCAACATTACTTAACTATACCTCTTTACTGAAAAAACACAGAAATAACCTGCTTCCCATAACAAAGCAAAACTTAAACTGTATTTGTTCAAAGGCTATCCTTTTAACACTAATATGATCAAATTCTGAAATAGTGATCCTATTAACTCTTGAGTATGTTGTATCAACTTTATAAGGAAAAAAAAGAAAGAAATTGTGTAAGAGAAAAGACAGCTTAAGAAGTAAATTTTAAACATTGTTTAAACATTAGAAATTGCTTGAATATATGTGTGTGTGTGTGTGTGTGTGTCAAATGCAGAGATTTCATGTTTTTAAAGGTAATAAATGCCTTTTGAAAACACTAAGAGTATACATTATAATCTAGCTTGCAGCTGTAGCATATGTGATGTGCCTTTTATGAGTGATTATTAACAATCATAAATAGAAAGAGGTAAGTGAGTGTTTCGAATTTACAAGATATTTTGTCATTCTTAAAAACAACTCAAAATATTAAAAATTCAAAAGACCATAGCAATACATACACATGACAAAAATTTAGGCAAAACAGATGTTTTCCAGAAGAGGAAGAAAGGGAAGATAGTAGTGAGTGGGTTTTGTTGTTGTTGTTGTTGTTGTTGTTGATTTGTATTGTTTTTCATGGAAGGAGGTTGGCTAGACTATGTTACCTGGGTTTCTATAGCAACCATTCTACCTCTATCATAGCACTTCTACAGGCCTTTGAAATTTGCTCATTATGTGCCTAGTATTTCCTATGACTGAAGCCCAACCAGACAGCACCTTATTTTTAAAATGTTCCCCTTTCTTCCTGTAACCTAGTCTAGTACCCACGTGGACATAAAGAGTTGTAATAATACAAAATAGGAAGTCCTGTACCTGACATATTTTTTTCATACAGAATATTCTAATTATGGCTTTTCCTCCCCTGACTCCTCCCAGATCCTCCCCTAACTACCCACCCATCCAAATCCACAGACTTTCTTCCTTAATTAGAATACAAACAGATATCTAAAAAATGATAAAAATACTATAAACGAGAATAGGATTAAAAAAAACAGACAGAAGAAAAAGATCCAAACAAAAAGAATGAGAAACCTATAGGTGCAGAGAAATCATAATATATACTCAAAAGACCTGTAAGGGAGGGTGGGAAGAGAATATTATTAAAGAAAAGAATAAAAATATTGCTAAGATAAAGCATGAGACAAAGAATCTCTAACACTAGCACTGAGTTTGTCTTGTGTTGACCTTGTACTGCTGGGCATGGGGTCTGTCCTTAAGAGTGACTTGCATACCCAAGTGAGACTGTTGGAAAAAACCTTTTCTTTGTGATCAGTTGTCAACTGGAGATATCTTTTGGATTAGGAGTGGTCTCCCCTCCCACCCCACCCCGCTGCTTCTCTCAACACTAGGGTTCATCTGTTCCAGACCCATGCAGACTCTGTGTATGCTGCCCAGAGTTCCTTTGTGTGCCATCCTGCTTGTTTGGAACACCTTGTTTCTAACCTACAAACCCTTCCATTTACAAAGCCATAGTCTCTAAAATTTGAGAGTTTTCTATACCTGGATGCAGTTCAAACACCTTTTTTTTTTTTAACCTTTGGGTTTTTTTTTTTTTTTTTTTTTTTTTTTTTTGTGAGAATACTCTTTTAGTAGGTATTTTGGCCTATTGAGAAATGAAAATGATATTTTAAAATTATGCAGTAATTCCTAAAGCAATAAAAACTAAGTTATTTACACCCCAATTCTATAAAACCAGTGCCCCACATGTTATAAATATAGTACCTGCTGATTAGATTATTGGATTAACAAGAACACCTCGTTTTGACTACAACAGATACCCAAAATGAAGTTGGTATGCTTGATGGAGGGGTATCTATTTGCAAGTATTTGGATTTAACATTTTTGGGTGGAAAAAAAACCCTTTTCATGTTAAATATTAGTGTAAAATGAGAACATTTCATTCTGTGAGGTATGAGGTCAGCATTTACATACTGTGGTCTGAATTTGGTCATAGTTACACTTCACAACAACATTTTCTTTCATTGTATCAGGAATACTTTAGTGATCTTAAGCCATGGTCATTTGAAAGGATGCCAAGGACCTAGGGGACTCCATGAGGAATGGAGATTCTGAACATTGCCACTGAGATGTTTCCTTTTTGGAAAAAGCAAGACATTAGGCAAACACAACCATTCTTGTAGTAGGGTCTTTGCGGTTTGTTTCCGTGTATCTGTCCCTTCGCATTCATGTGAGAGACTGAATGTCCTTTTGCACAGTGTGCAATCATAACCAAAAATTTTAAACATTTTAAGCAAGTTTTATTAGATTCAATAGAAATAAAACCAAAGCCAATCGGTTTTTGTTTTTCAGAAAGGTTCAGTGCTGGTGTGTATGCATGCACGCTTCTGCTCTCCTTTGTAAACCATGGTTAAAGATAATCATTTGCTACTAAAGTCTCTGAGTATACTGCCTGTGGTGATAGTTTTTTTTTAAGTATGGTATGAAACATTTGTATTTCATAATACAAACTCATCAGGTTCTTATAACAAACACCTTAAGAATTTCATGCAATGACTTTAGTGTTATAGTTCTATTTTAATATTTTAAATCAAACTTTCTTTTAAAAGTTGGCATATTTTCTTGGTTATACATAATAATAGTGCCTATTTCTTTTTTAAATGTATTCTTCTCTCATTTATTACATCCTGTCTTTAGTTTCCCCTCCCTCTTTCCTCCCAGTCCCTCCCCTCTTAGATCCACTCCTTCCCCATTTTCCTTTGGGAAGGGCAGGCCTCTGAGGGATCTCAACCAAGCATGCTTTGCTTGCTTCTTGCACAGGTTCTATTTGAGTTACCTACTACTTGCTATCTTGAGGTAGCTACTCAGACACTTAGAGATCCAAGCAGCCCCATGTGCGTGGCTCCTATTTTCCTTTTTTTGTCTTCTTTTTCAGGGTTCTCATTCTTGAGCATAAACATTAAATGAATTTTAATTCTACCTCTTGGTCTTGTCTTGTTTATTTTTATTTATTTTTTAGACAAGGTCTTACTTTGTAGCCTAGGTTAGACTATGACTTGCTCAATCGCTCGGGTTCTTCCTGCCTCAGACTCCTGAGTACTGGGATTGCAGGGTTAGAACAGACACCCTACTAATTCCGTCATAATTTATAGAATTATATTTGTTACTGTGCCAAAATTTCTCTCTCTTCCTCTCCTTTTTCTGTCTGCCTGTTTCTCTGTCTCTCTGCCTCTCTGTCTCTCTCTCTTACACACACACACACACACACACACACACACACACACACACACACAGAGGCATGAATAATCAGACTTCAATTAGTGAGAGTACTTTATTTTAATAAAATACTTTAAAAATACTTTATTTTAATAAAGTGGGATTAAAATACCTATATTTGACAAAGTAGAAATTAATAAATACGTAGTATTTTAGGTATATAGATTTTTTTTTAGGTATATACATAGTTTGGCATTTTTTATTTACCTTGTAACTTCTATAATTATTCTCAAAATTTATATATTTACTATAACTAAAGATGAAAATTAATGTTTTAATAATGATAAATTATATATTTAAAATTAAATATAAACCTAAAAAAACTGCTCAAACTCAAAGATTCTAATTATGGAAATATCCTTTTTCCATAGCTATTTTCTTAAAAAGGAAATTGAGTGGGTGGTAGCCTTAACTAAAATACTTTCTATATTTAATTTTCGACTTTATATGAGGAAATCAGAGCAATTATAAACATTATTTTCAGAATTGGATTTTATACTAAAACAAATGACCCTTAAAACCATCTTTAAGACAATCTATGCTATTTCAACCACACACACTTCAATTAGTACTGATTGAGTTTTGGGCATTTTGCATTGCTGCATTGGCTTTCTCCTTAAAATTTCATTGTGGGGAGCAATTGATCAAGAACAATCTCCAAGTAAATGAATGTATTAGTGTTTAATTTGATGAAGGGATCCCTTTGTGTTAATATATGAGCAGGGGATTTGGTCTTGAAGAACTAATCTGAGGGAGGGAGCCAGTTTAAAACAAAAGCATCCGAAAGCAGTGGTAGTCAGTCTGAAGAGCTAGGTGCCCCGTGTATGTCATTCTCCTATCAACATGGTATGAATGAAAGTTTCTCTATGAGATATAGACTGTAGGAGTTAATATATGTTGTGTATTTTAAAGTATACAATCTGTTATAACATATGCAGCTAAGGTAGTAACAGTACATATGACCTGCTTGTATTTCACATATTAAACTTGCTTGCATATTAATTTTTATTTTTATATTTGCATATGAGTCCATGGAGGCACCATGGGTTTCTTAGCATCTGGAGCAGGTATTTATGGTTGTTCTATGTGCTTTGGAACACTTCTTAATGTCTGAAGCTTTTAAATGTTGGGTTATTGCTATCATGTAATTGATACATCTAAGTGCCAGTAAATGAAGGTTAGGAATAATGTAAAGTACTGAAATCAGACTTGAGTATTGTTGTTGATTTATTGTTGTTGTTGTTTTAAGAATATCTTTCTGTAGACTAGGCTAGACTAGAATTCCCAATGTAGCCCAATTCAGCCTTGAACTTGAGATTACAAACGAGTATCACGAAACTTAAGTACTCTGTTATAGATATTAACATGGGGTCTATGTTTGGTTTGGTCACCAAAATAGCTAGTAAAAATGATATGTTATTGATGGATGAGAGCCAGTAAAGATTTACTGTATTTAGAGATTTTGTCCATATGATTCTGGTAAAATTTAGTACCATGGAGAAACCTACTATGCAAACTATGTATATTTGTGTTGACAATATGAAACCCATGTGGGTGTATGTGAGGATCTCTCCGTCTCACAGGTAGAAGATCCTCATTTCTTTGCTACAGTGGCTCATGTATCTCATTCAAATAATAAACACAAAAACCTTTTTTGATGAGAGAGAGAGAGAGAGAGAGAGAGAGAGAGAGAGAGAGAGAGAGAGAGAGAGAGAGAGAGAGAATAAGAAGAAAGGAGAGAGGAGAGGAGACAGGAAGACACTTAGGAAAGGTGACCATAGATGTGGCAATTCTCCACCTCCCTTCCTCCTCCTTCCGCCCCCTTGCTTATATATGTACACAACCAAAACCAATGGAAAAACTTAGGCCTTCTGAATATTTGACACCTCAGATCCAATTTTTTATCAGTGGGTTTATTCTGTAGTCTCATTACAGCATTTGTATGTCTAACACTGAAACTTTTTTTGCAATAAATAAGAGAGCCATCCCTTAGTTCTTCTTTGATGGTGGCTGAAGGAATTAACCCCATTCTTTCCTCTGTGCTACTCTTTCCAGATTGTAAGAGTGACTTAAATCAATTATCATTAACTAGTGACTGGGATTCCAGAATGAACTTTGTTCTTTCTGAAACAGGTTTGGCTTCTCTCTATGTATTTAGCCAAAGAATGATGGTTAAGGAAAAGAAACTTATTAAAATAGAATACTAACATGGCCAGCCTTCCAGGCAATTAAGAATAGGACATTTGAATCTTCATACATATAGCCAAGCAAAATGTGCATATCTCTTTGTTTTTAGACAAGCGTAGTACTAATAAAGTATTCTACTGTAGAATAAATCTGTGGTTCCCTTGAAGGATCAGTGCAGTCAGTCACTTGGTGGGAAAGTAGCTAACAGTCTATAGAGGAGCAGGACAATTCCATTTGTGGTTTTAAGCGAGTCATTGTTTCATTTGGAGAATGTAAAATCGGTGACTGGGCTTGTTCTCTTTGTAAGGGATTACAGTGACACACGGAAGCTTACGAGTGCTTCTGACAGATGTGTTGGCGGTTTGCCACAAGCTAAGGGTGCGGTCCTGACTGACAGCTTGCAATTATGTTATGATGAATGGTTCTGATGTGTGTTCAAGAGAAAACCACTTTCTAGAGAGTGAAAGTCATACATACGGTTTCTATAAAATCAGCTCAAATAAAGTATGGTAACTTTCTATTTTGTTTAGCATTTTGGTGGGCTAACTAATTTGAGCATTCCTCTTTCCACAGAAGTCTCTGTTTTTGATAAAACAAGGATGCAATCCAATTTTTTTTTTGTGGGTGGAAATAAATTTGATACCTTTTTTTGGCACCAGAAATACTTTATCTGCATTTTTGACAAAGCTGACATGTCCAAGGAAATCTTTACCTCGCACATAAACTCTTAAAATATATATATAATATATATATATATATATATATATATGTTCTGTGGTGTGCCTATAAGACTTTTGAGTCAAGCATTCAAAAAGAAGTTGCCTCTTTGGACAAACTAACTTTTTAATAAGTTCTGCTGTTTGTATTTTGTTGAAGATACTATGTTCAAATGATGTGGGGAGGCTGGCTTTCTGGGTCATTCTTATCTAATCTGACCCACTAGGCTCTCAGATCAGAGTCTAGTTTACAGTGTAGATTTTTCTAGAGTTAATATACTTATAGGTATAGAATTTTACTACTCAATGATAAGACTATATAATATTTAAAATGTCTTGATTAAACTAGCTGTTATTTTCCCCATGTATTGACAAAATTTGACAGGTTTTCCAAAATTAAGTCAAATAAAAATATTAAATTAAGTTGAGGTGGAGTTTTTAAAAAAATACTTAAATTATGTTAAGTGGTTAAATTTGTTGCTTATTTTGAAAAAGTTAAGTTTCAGTTTGATTCTCTGAGAAGCTCAAAGCACAATATTCTTGAAGCTAAGAAGGGATCTCTATTAAGAAAATAAAAAAGCAACATAAAAATGATGAAATTTCAGTAAGTGCTTTACCATGTAAGAGAAGAGAGCACAATAGTTAAATTCTTCACAAAGTCACACTACAACTAAGGCTTAAACACTGGGATTTCCAAAGGTCAGGGAAAAAATTAAAAAAGGAAGAGGGATCATTCATTTATCTTAAATTTCCTAAAATGTATTGCATTATCTTACTTCACAGAAGCTAATTAGGATTGTATAGATCTGAAGCAATCTCAAACAAACTTCTTAAGAATTTAAATATTTCAGCTTTGCAGTCGCCAGCTTTTGTCCTTTGAACTTGTTTTTCTCCAAGTCTCTTTGTATGGATTAAGGTGTGCCATCTCTAGTATTTCAGGAGTGACCTTCCATTGTAACTGAAAGTAATTCTTCCAAAATGAAAGGAGGGCGTGCAGCAACTGTAGCAATCAGATTCCGGAATCCTACATTGCATCATCCATAGAGCAAATGGGCGAGAAGTTCTGTGAGCCTGGGTCTAGCTGGGAGCTGCCTTCTTTCCCTCCTGCTACTCATTAATCACTTACCATTCACACTTGTCCTGCGCCTAAGTGCAGGAGTGTGCAGCCTTAGAGCACTAGGACTTTTCTGTCTGGGTTTCCATCTTTGGACATCTCTGATTTTCCCTTTCCTGTTAATTCTAAACCTGTATTTTAGCCGCAGTGGTTCATCTGTTAAAAGGTTATCATTTAGGTCTTGATAAAGTTGTTTGTCTTTCTTATGTTTATCCAGGCTCAAATGGATGACTATTGTTTTTATTTTCTAGCCTGTCTCTTTTTCTCTCACCTACTCCTTCACTGTTTCTCCCCCTCTCCCTTCCTTTCCCTGATGTCTCTCCCTTTTCCCATCCCCCCTCTTTTCATCTCCTTTTTTAACTCTCCCACCTCTCCAACATTGAAACTCGGAGGCCTCAGATCCTCAGATCTCCTTGTTTGATTTTGTTTTTACCTGGAAGAGGAGCATTCACCAATCCCTTTGCAGGTGCGAGTTAAGGCCTGCTGCAAAGCTTGGCCTCTGAGCTCCAAGCTCTGAGTAATAGCTTCTAGCATATAGTTTTGATCAGATGGGGTGTGCGGTTGTGGGGGAAAGTAGATTGTATTATTTTGAGTTGTACCGTAGGTCATAATTATTACTGTTTATAGGACATACTCATTAGGCAATTATATCTTGTTGTGAATTCGAAACATATTTGTTTGTAACTTGAAAGCTTTCTGGTAGGTAATAATTAGATCCCATTTGGGATATTTTATTTAAATGAAAAGTACTTGGAATAAACTGCACATTTTCTTTGCTTGAAACATTATTTTTCAATCCTCTGGCACTTTGGAAACAATCTAGCATAAGCAGTAGGCGGCACAGAGACATCTGTCCTGGTTAATGCCTAAGGTTAGGTGCCGAAATGCTTAATTGGATTTGGGAAATTTTCTGGACCACCTGTAATTAATTCTTTCACTGATACTTCGTTGTCATTGTGATACTTATCAAATAAGTTCATAATGCCAGACATACTGTCTAATGTGCTTTTAGCAAGCATGATCTCCGTGTGTGCCCTAATCAAGACCACAAAGTTAAAAATGAGCAGAACTGGATATTCCAAACCACAGGTAGTCCTCACAAACCCAGTGTGAACCACTATGTGCTCTGTAGAAAGCTGTAATGGAAAGTGCAGGAAAACCTGACTGCTGAGGGAGTTTTCCTGCCCCTCTCCCAGCTGGGAAGACAGGAAAAGAAATGCCCTGGCTTCTTTTTCCCCATGCCTGATCCAGCCACACTGAAAGCAGTCACAGGTTGGGGATGTTTGGAAGGTAGATAGTCTACAAAGAAGATTTATCTTTTGTTAAGTACTTGTGGGAGAAGTACTTAAGCCATGTGCTTTCCCCCACTTTATAACTTCTCTGCTTATTTATGCCTTTTTCCTTCTTTTTGTTTTTGTTTTCTAGACAGGGTCTTACTACATAGTTCTGGATGTCTTGAAACTCACCCTCTAGACCAAGCTGACCTCAAACTCACAGAGATCTACCTGTCTCTGCTCTCTGAGCACTGGGATTAAAGGCTTAGGTCACAATAAGCATGTCTGAGTATTTCTAAGAGGAGCTTTGTCACCTAGTTTCTCAGTCAGTTTGGGCTGCTTTTTATCACAAAATACCTTAGGCCAGACAGCTTGAACAATAGAAATGGTTGTTTTATAGTTCCAGAGTCTAAGAAGTCCAAGATTCCTAGTTAGGGCTCTTCCTGACTGGCAGGTGTTCATATTCTCCTGGATCTTCATATAACAGAGTGAGAGGCATAGGAGTGAGGGGAGAAGAAAGCTCATGGGCATCTCTTCTTTTAAAACACTCATCCCATCTAGAGAGCCCTGTCTTTAGGATCTCATCTTCACCTGACTACTCCTGGAATATCCTTCTCTGAGTTCCATGAAACTGGGGGTCAGGGCTTCAATGTGTACAGTTTTGGGGCTATAATTCAGTTCTAGTACATAGTCCTCCTAGACCCTAGGTGCTCAGCCCTAGGGCATAGGTTGTCTGGTGACCACAGTATTTACTTTTGTTTCCTCCTGGAGCATGTGTGATGACAGATATAACAAATGTTTATCTCTTAGATAAAACCTTTTTATCATGCAGTTATGGTATATAAGAGGCTTAGTGTTTCTTGAATGTACCCTCATTTAATTTGTGCAGCACTCGAGGAAACTGTGGCTTAGCCATACTTCACGTGGCATAATTAAGTGATAAAACTTGTGTTTTGGGAATGTGTTAGGCTACAAGCATGAATAACCCAAAAAGAGAAAGCAAGCTGTATAAAATTCCCAGCACACTGTAGCTCAGGGTATCAGTAACAGCAGCAATAAAGGGAGCAGCCAAGAGGCAGGTTGAGGGGAGTCAGAGGGAGGACCTGCTGGATGAATAAGAGCATAAGAACAAATAAAACATTAAAAACAAATGGGTATTTAGCTCTTTTGCAGAACAAGCATTCTGGAGAGGTGAGATGCTGATATTAGTGCAGGAGGCTAGAATTTAGGGACATGGTCCTGCATACCTACAAATCTTATGGCTTTCTGTTAGCTACAGTAGGCCCATAGTCTGGGAGTGGGGACAGAAAGTAGTGCATGGATGAATGAGTCCACATGTTCCCTTTCTTTGCAGGGGGAGGGTAGAGGAACTCAAGACAAGGGGGACTGTTCAATAGTCCCATTGCAGATGTCTTCCCATGTCTCATCTAGAATTAGGTTATATGGCCGATTACCGCAGCTGCGAAGGAGACAAAAGCAAATGGCTTGTTTGTCCAGCTTTTTCAGTAGAGGCGGTTGAGAAGGAAAAGGGTTATGAATGGGCTAAAAGTCTCTTACAGGAAAGAGATCCTAGGTTTAGTCCTTGGATTTCATTTGCTTTCTAACTCTTGAGCTTTGCTGAAGCAGGTATTACATACCTTTTAAAAAATATGAGCAGTCATATTTTAGTATATTTTCACAAAGAATTTTGGTACATTTATAGAAAATAGCTGGAACACAACTTAGTTAACCTTAGCGAGGGCCTGACTCGGACCAGGTTCAAATGTTCCTTCCACACATTAGAGCTCTACCATCCAGGAAATTTCTGGACTTCTCTATAGCATAACGCATATCAGGTATAGTCAAATGTGATCACATAAGGATTTAACAGCTGTAAATAATTGTTTACACAATGAGCAGAAAGAAAATTTTCAGAGTCCAAGATTTGTGAAGTACACCATGAATCTCTTTATATTTATCACACTTTGAAGAACAAGATCAACGATGATTCTGACTCTGTTCTAAGCCAAGTTTAGACAGTACATGAAGCAAGATTTAAAGACTAGGCTGTGCTTTGTTTTGTTTTGTTTCTCTGTGTAGCCCTGGCTGTTCTGGAACTCACTTTGTAGACCAGGCTGGCCTTGAACTCAGAAATCTGCCTGCCTCTGCCTCCCGAGTGCTGGGATTAAAGGCAAGCGCCACCATGCCCTGGCATGGCTGTTTTTTAAAGAGGACAGTAGCCCTTTCTGGGTTCTTTGTAGTTACTACCTGTCTCGAACTCTTTCCTATCTCTGGCTGGGTGTGCTTTAATACCCCTCACTATGGTCACTCTTGCTTCCTCTCCACTTGTTGGGCTGACACTTTGATCTGAGGAGACAGGGGGAGAAAGAGATTTGATTCCCTTTCTTTGACTGCCTGAATTAAGAACAATTAATTCTCCTTGCATAGGGCTTAGGGGCACTGTCCACCAACAGGCTAATGAGAAGAGAGGGGAGCAGAATTGGGGAGATCTCATTGAGACTGTGTTGTCTTTTCTGAGATTTCACATCTAATGGCCTAGTCCTGTCTTCCCCAGCATGGACAGATCAGGGTCCACCATTCCTTGAGGTAAACATTCTTGGGACCCCTCTCCACATTTACTGTGTAGACCTGGAATGGCCAAGTCTAGAAGCCAAAAGGGCTTGTTGGCCTTCTCTCAGTCCCCCACTGGCTTGCTTATATGCTTTAGTTTGGGCTGAAGATGGAAAGGCCACCAAAGCTCACTTGATTGCTTTCCAGATCTGTGATGATCAGTGATAGAGCTTAACTTTTTACTGACTCATGACTTTTGACATGTTATGTATGTTTAGTTATTTTATTCTGCTTATTTGTGTGCTCTTGGTGAGATAAAAACAAAACAAACCATTGTTTTTTAATTAGTAAATGCAGTAGCAAAATGTGTGACCTAGTATTTCTTAAATATTTATATTAATTCTTTGAGAGAGTCCTATGTGTTTTGGTCACATTTACCTCTAACCTCTCCTAGTAAACCTTACTTCTCTGCCCTCTAACTTCCTGTCCATTTTCTTTTCTTCTTAAAAAATAACATATCGTCTCCAATTTGTACTGACCTTACACTTCTGGGTGTTGAGCACTGGATGTGGATGCATGAGAGCATGCACAAAGCTTTGGTCATCATAATCCATCCCCTTTGTATTGGGAGAATGTAATGCCGTATACATGTCTAACATTTTTGGTAAAGGAAAACTTGTTGGTAAATGGTATGATGGTATGATAGAGCAAGAAAGACAGGATAGATTATTTTAAAACAAATATGAAATACCTCTAAAGACCATGCCAAGGGCCCAGGACAGCTCTGTGAGAAAAGGTCCTCACTGCCAAGCTGGAAGATTAAAGTTCAGTCCCTGGGACCCACATGATGCAAGGTGAGAACTGATCTGCAAGTTGACACCCACTTCTCACCTCCACAGGCCACAGTACACACAAGCCCTGTTCCTGGCACACATACATATAGAAATGTAGGAAGAGAGACTGTGAAGAGCTCCTACTGTAAAATTGTGAGAAACGAAGCTCGAAGCCTCTGACTTTTAATTGTGGGTTTTTCCTTACGTCTTACACATTGGCCACTTGTCAAACTATTCACACACTATTACAGGGACCACAAACATTCTTCCATTTTCTTTTCTCTAGTTTTCCCTGATACTATACATTTTAATTATACCAATTGCAGAAATCCTACAACGTGTAATATATTTGTTACTTTTCTCCTTGCTGTGGATAAGTGCCTGGCAAAGAAAGAATGGTGTCTTTTGGATCCAGTGTGAGGGTACAGCCTATCAAGAGGAGAGAGAATGGCTTCAGGAACATCCTTCTATCTGGAGGTCAGGAAGTGTGGAGGAGTGGGTATCTGCACAGTTCATCAGGTCTCTCTCTAACTTTATTTGGCCAGGCTCTTAGCCCATGGAATGGTTCTACCCACATGCTGGCGTACTTCTCTTTTTCAGGTGAACCTTTCTGGAAAACTCCCACAGATGTGCCCAGTGCCAAACAGTGTGTTTCCCAGGTGATTCTCCATCCATCTAGTTCCACAAGGAAGACTAACTAACCATCACACATTGGTGTGTGTGTATGTGTAAATTATTTTAAAATAATAATTACATAGTAAGAAAACTTATATCCTATTACTCCTATTCCTGACACCCTATATTCCACTGAGTGGATCCAGATTCCCCAGTACAAGTTTCTTCTACTTGAAGAATTCCCTCGAACATTTCTTGGAGTGGAGATCTGCTATGATTAATCCCATCAGTTTTGTATGGTCAAAACATCTTATTTCATTTTTGCTTCTGAGAGACATTTTTGTTGGGTTAAGGTTTTAGATAGATCATTTTCTCTTTCTTCCTATGTGAAAATGTTGCACAGTAGTCTTTGGTCCTTGTTTTTGTTTGGGAATTGGTTCTCACATCACTGTGCTTCCAGGGTATGCTGCTGGCTTGTCAAGGCTTCTCTATCTCAAGGTGTAAACAGTGTGATTAGGGGTGTCTTTGTGTAATAGGGGAGTAAGGCTCCCCTATTCATCAGACATAGATTTCCCTGGGATTCTTGCTCCATAGTTGTGTGGTTTGTATCACATTTAGCTAGACGTAGTTGTACCTCACAGGTGTTGATTGTCATGTCCTTAGGCTTTTTTCCTGTAGACTGTTAGGTCACTTGAAAGCAATATGATCCTTTCAGGTCTTATTTTTAAGTTTTCACAACAGGACAAAGTGGCATTTATCTGGTTGTAGAGTTGATTGTCATCGAGAGTTGTGATTCTTTCCATCTTGGATCCTAAAGTCAGCGGGAACTGCCCTGGTTATTACTTATGATCGTTTCTTCTCGTCGTCACAGGCAGTCTTCCTCTGTCTTCTCTGAGTGCATGTCCTCATTTTTACTCAATGGAAGTGCAGGTCGCTCTGCAGACAGACTGTGCTAGCCTTTTCTGAGTGTGTGGTGCCCTCTCTTCCAGCCAGCCCATTGCCCGGGGCTCTGCAATACTATCTCTTTTCGGGAACGTAGGCAGCCTTCACCTGGACTCTTCCCCTCTGGGCCAGGTAGTAAGCTAGACCAACTTTAGGGTTTACTTATTTTCCTTCCATCTCTTAGGGAATATTGTCTCTGTCACCAGATAACTGTGAAATATTATTCAAAACCCTTGTTTTCCTTTTGAACATAATTTAGGAAGCAGAGTAACTTCAGTGTCTACCCATATCCAGAAATGAAGTGGGTTCTGTACTAGTGGGTGCTAGTCTAGTATATAAAGTTACTGAAAGTTAAACCTGTGACCATTTTTTTACTTTTTTTTTTGTAAGCCCATGAAGAAAGGGGCGCTTTTTTTTTTTTGAGGTGAATGAAAATTGGCACAATTATTTGGAAGGGAAATTAAGTGTTTCCAGTATCTGGTTCTGACCTTCTGTTGGCTCCCCAGTCCTTGTGACTAGAGGAAAGAATTCAGAGGAGACACAGAGCACAGTATAGAGGATGAGAAGAGTCTATTAGAGTAAAGCACTTTCCAGACCAACAGCAGACAATGGCCAAGAGGATGGCATACAGATTTACAGTTAAGTCAGGTTTTGCACTCTTTCTAAAATCTAGAAATGGCAGCTTTCTCTAAGGGGCACTTCCGTGCCCAGGTGGTTGGCAGGCCCCTTTGGATCAACTCTTAAGGAACAGGATAGTGGTGTATCTCTGTTTTCTACCAGAAAGCCTCCAGCTGGATAGCAATTTTAGAACCTGTGGGGCAACTCAGAATGTCTTGTCCCCAACTAGGACCAGAGATACCATCAAATCCAGTCATAACCAGTAACCTGAATCCTGTAGTTTCAGTTCCTGCTTTTCCAAGCTGTTGGTTATGAGGGAGAACTTCATCCCCAAAGACACTCAAGCCAGCTGCCCAGAAACAGTGCATATCAAGGCTACAGGTAGATTTTCTCATGATCTATCAGTGTCCTTCTTATAATTTACCCCAGAGACACCTCTGAATGACTCAAGCATATAAATACTCAAAATAAGTACTGTGACATCAATGACAAGGGGAACAGCCACATCAGAATGATTAAATCAACTATTGAACAACCACAGAATGGAATACCATGTAGTTGTATAAAAGGCTGAAGAGACTAAACTGACTTGGAGTTACTAGTATGATATAAAGTATAATATATTTCCTTTAGAAATATATTTAAGAAGCACTATATTTTGTGTACAAACAAATGTTCAACATGCAGAGTGAAACAGATATAAAATAGAAAGAGCTATGAGCAGGATACTAGGCACAAACCGAATCGGAGAGCTGGGTATGGTAGAGCAGTTCAGAGTGGCTGGAGCTGGGAGCAGAGGCCACTGGAAGAGGCAAGAATGGATGCCTTCCCTGTCTGTGGCTCAGCACGGGTTTGTTACACTGTGCCTGTTGCAACCATAGTCCATATTCTGAACACAAAGCAAATAGGCAGGAAGAACCAAAATGGATGGAAGAATAATGAGGAATTGCAAATGACATAGCTACAGTGACATAGGTTTGGAGGTAGCTCAGTCGAACTGACCTCAGCAGCTTCATGTTAGTGAGTATTTGGATTGCATAGCACAGGTCTAAAGAAAAGGACACACTCTTAAGAGACACACGACTATACAGCTGTCTGCTTAACATTTGAGTCTAGGTAAAGTATGGGCAAAGGTCCCCCTTCTGTCTTTCTCTCTCATGTGTATTCAAAGTTAAAAAACAAAACAAAACAAAACAACAACAACAACAACAACAACAAACAACGCCATACTTCTTAAGTGAAAACGTGTTTCCCTGATGAGCATTAGGTGATTCTAAGACTGTTGGCAGTTATGTAGATCTGTAGTCTCATGATACTCAGTAACTATTGGAAAGCCAAGAGCCCAGGAGCTGGTAATTGAGAACTTTAAGAACACAAATCTATAAATGACCAAGCTCTCAGGGACCATTTCTTCCTCGTTGCCTGATGAAGGGTTTGCTTGAAGACGTAGCAAGCATCCTGCTCAGAGTCTCCCCGTGACTCTTCTGATAGTTTTGGGTAAGAGGCTCGGGGTGTGCCCCCTAGCACAGTGGAAACATAATAAGCTGAGTAGACTTTACTCCTGAGAGTTCGTTTGGCAGTGGGTGTGATTGTGACTCTGTTGTATCTAGAAGAACCCCAGGCTCTCTGGGAAACTATAAATTAAGGTGAAATCAAGACTATAAGTCTTTTTCACTCCTCTCTGAGGCTCTTTCAAGTATGTCATCACCTTGACTGTTATTAATATTTTTATTACTATTGCTATCCTCCATAGAAGCCACTTGAAATAAAACCCTGATCATAAAGTTCATAGTTTACCTGCAAATGTGAAAGCTTGGGAGTTTGAGAACTTTTTTCAAAGAGTATGTTAGGCAACTTCAAGGGAGTAATGTCACTTGTCAGCAGGTCACTTGACAGGGCTTGTGGGAGGTGTGAGATCAGGGGAGCTGCCAGTGGGGTTTGCCATTTTTCTAGGGATGGATGCATCACACAGCCCACATTAATGTTTTTGTCCACACTAATTATTTTGCCATTTATGATTCCTACCTCAGAATTCCTCTCAGTGCTTTGATCTTAATGCTTCATTGGTCCGACCCTGAGATGCTGGTGCAGGGTTTCTTTCTATGCTGATTAACAGGTTTTTGTTTGTTTGTTTGTTTGTTTGTTTTTGCAGCGAAGGCAATGCTTATATGTTTCCTTTAAGCATGTACAGAGAACAGAGTTTCATATATAAAAAGGATGTTATTATCTGGTTAAAAGATCTGCCATAACATGTCTTATCTATTAACACTATAGCCTGTGAAATGTATGGCAGACCAGAGCCTATGGCCTTCGGTTGCTGTGGTGTTACACCCTCTTCTATACACATCTCACTAGTTTGTGGCTGTGGTCAGTAGTTTACAGAGTTTGCACTCTGAGACATTATCTTTGCTTTTAAAGTGCACTTTGAGGCCTATTCTGTGTTTTGCTTATTTGATGAAACATTTAGACCAATAACTGTGCACAGCCTTTGAGACTTGACACTTGCATGACTTAGCTGTTAACTTGTCTATGTGCTGGATGCATGTGTTTTTGTGGTTAGAAACTGCTCAGTACTCGTACCTGATGCACACACAGAGCCCAGACTCTCAGGCATGCAGTATCACCAGCTTCAAGCTCAGCTCATAGCTGGACTCCCTTTGATACCACTAACTGTTGCCAAGTTTGAATAGAGGATTAAGAGGCACATGTAGTCCATCTTCAAGCTGTGCAGGGGAACTGTTGAAAGAGCCTTTGTGCTCTGTGTAATCAAGAGAACTGGTCAGTGTTTGGAATCCACACAGGACAATAGTCAGTTGAGAATTTGTTGTCATTCTTCCTGTTCTCTCTCAAAGTAAAAAGAAAGGGGAATTTATTTAGATTTCAGTTGGGCTTTTTGTTCTTTAACGTTCTTCTCAAAAATATAATTTTAGCTTTGAACCTCCTTTAGCTCAAAATGAAAATGTTAAAAACTAAGCCAGATTAAAATTGGGTGTAGGGGAGCATATTTAGGTAGATGCTTTTACAATCTTGATGATTACTTAATTTATTGTCTTCTCTCCGAGAGACAGGATTCTTTGAAGAACTAATAATAGACAGACTCACCCTGCTGTGAATTCCCAAGTTCCCATTCCTGTGCAGGTCATTTTCTCATATAAATGCGGAACATTTGGTTATTTAAGGGAAAAAAAAACCTGCAAAAACCTTCAGGGTGGAGCGTATTTGTGGGAAGCTTCCCTGAAGAGAAGCAACATCACAGTCACAGTGGGTTTTGCTCTCCAGATTGTGCCTCCCTGCCTGGGGTTCTTCCTGGATCTCTCCTGCCGGGGCTGAGCACTCAGGATCCTGGCACCTTTTACACATAGTAACAAAACAACTGAAGTCTATGACAGAAAAAGGCACGCAATTTCAAAAAGTCTACTACTGGGTGTTGTTGTACATAACTATAATCTCAACCCTTGGAAGGTAGAGACAGGCGAGTCACAAGCTCAAGGACAGTCTGGACTACATAGGAGGAGCCTGGCTCACATCAAAAGCAAGCAAAAGTAAAGTATATTGAATACTGTTTGCCCACTTAGTGGAGCCCATGGAGGATCTGGGCTCCAAATCCCACCCTTCATTCAACTTTACTAGCACTAAGTATGAGGCTTTAGTTATCTCTCATTTGCTTTGTGGAACAGTGAGGGTGTCCTAGGGAGCAGATAGATGGGCTGATTGATCTGACAGAGGTCAATGGGGAATTAATCCAATAATGTGTTGAGAGGCAAGATATAGGCAGCCTCTACTCTAGTGGAGTCTATCAGAGGTACTCCTGAGGAAATGATTTTGATTTTTTTTTTTTATAAAAAATCACATTGTGTGTGTGTGTGTGTGTGTGTGTGTGTGTGTGTGTGTGTACGTACTTGCCACAGTGAGCATCTGGAGGTGACAGGATAACTTACAGGAATCAGTTCTTTGCTTCCATCATGTGAGACCTGGTCATCAGGTTTGGTGGCAAGTGCCTTGAGCCACTGAGCCATCCTACTGGCTCAGACATGTCACTAAATAGCAGTCAAATTGACATCTTTAAATATGTTTTGGCAGGGCTTAATCTTTACATATTATGTCTTTTAAAATTTGAGCACAGCATCCTTCTATTTGGAATTTAAGAAATTTATTTTATTACTATCTTAGAGAGTTTTTACTGTGTATATGTGTAGAAATTGTGTATATTTTATAAATTCATTGCTTTTATTTTTCTTAAAAGTCTACTACTTTTAAGAAAACTTTTTTATATAGAAATATATTTTATAATAACCACATAGTCAATTATCTTTCTAATATACTTATTAATTCTTATAACTTATTTCAGGCTTACATTTCTTTCCTTGTACATGATCAAATGGTAGTGTATATTATTCATTTTCTACAGTACTTTTTTGTAGGCTGATAAACATATTTCACAGCAGTTCTGTAGGTCTGCAACAAGGTTGGCTGGGCAGTGCTGGGCAGTGCTGGGCAGTGCTGGGCATGCTCATGTAGCCTTTTTCTCCTGTCCTATATACAGCTTTCCCAGCTGTCAGCATATAGCGCATCTTACTAGTGGACCAGTGCCAACATCATGGACTCCCCGAAGTCCACAGTCCACTAAAGTTCCTTCTGCATGTTTGATGGTGTGTCTGTGTGTCACCATGGCTGGTTTTACTTTTCTGTCAACCCTCTTAGTCCTGCTCACTCATCCTCTCTTCCTACTGATTACCATAGTTTTCCCTTTTCTAGAATGTTGTGTGTTAAGACACTATAATGCAAGTATAGTATGCAACCTTTTCAGATTGGCTCCCTTTATTTGCTATTATGATATACATTAACGTTCCCTCCATGTATCTTCATGACTTGATGACTCAGTTATTTTTAATGTTGAATAATGTTCTACTGTTTGGATCTACCACAGGTTATCTATTTACATGCCAAATGGCAGCTTGCCTGGTGCCCAGTTTGAGCGACTGTGAGTGAAGCTGATCTAAACATTTACATATAGGTTTTGGGCATATCTTTCAGTTTGTACGGGGGGAAAAAAGCTAAACTGTGCTATTAGAGAGTGTTTAGTTTACTGTTATGTGTTACTCACACTGGCTGTACTACTCTTCATTCCTGTGCCAGACTGTGCTGGTATTTGGTGCCACACTCCCAGTTTTGGCCATTCTAATAGGTGTGAAGTGCCCATTTCATGCTCAGTGACTAAGGTTTTGCACATACTCCCGTATGTTTTACTGTCTGTGTGTTTCTATGGTGTCTATTCAGGTAGTTTTGGCACTTAAAAATGGCATTGTCTTGCTATCTTATTGTCACCTTAAAGTTCAATCTCAAAAGTTTTAATCTTGAAGATATAAATTTAACTTTCAAAGGTTCAATTTGTCGTTGATTCTGGATTATGTCTTTGGTGTTCTGATTGCAAAGTCATTATCACAACACAGTCTCTGAGGCCTATTGGCTCCTCGTGGCCTCCTGTGAACTCAGTAGTTCTGTGTGTTGTACCGAGGACTGCTATCGGTCCATAGTTACATGTATCGTGGGTGTGAGGTTTGTTTAGCTGCCTTATTTGCATCTGGTTGTCCAGTTTCCTGGCTCCATTTATTGGGAAGACTTATCTTTTCTCAAGCCCATGATGACTCTGTCATCAGTGATCAGGTTTAGATGGGTCAAGTTTTCTTTTATATCCTGATCTACTCATAGATTCTTTTCTGATATCAAGCGGTTTTGTTTCCTGTCATTTAATAAGGCCTTGACTTGTGTTAGTCCTCTGAGTGAGGTCTCCTTCAATTACAAGGTGGATATAGGCTCTTTTATGTCCCTCTCAGTATGAACTTTAACTTTAACTTCGTTGATGTTTTCAGGGCAGTTGATTGAGATTTTAATTGGGACAGTACTCAATCTATAGACCAGATTGGAAGAACTCACATTTTTTGATATTATATATTAAAGAGTTCTTCAGTCTCTAAATGTGGAATAGTTTGAACTTATTTAATTTTTGATATCATTTATCAGAGTTTTATGGTTTTATAGTTTTTATACATTTTGGGCATACTTTATTGGATTCAGGTCCAAATATTGCATTTTGTGGGGGACACTGATTCAAATTGCAATGTGTTTTAAATGTCAGATTCCACTTGTTGCTGATAGAAAAATGCTTGACTAAAGGAAGCATTGTTGCAGCCACATAATGAAACTCATGCTGATGTTATGCTTTGGTTAGTGTCTTGGTATCTTTGACACAGATGATCAATCTATCTCATTATTCATACTCTGCATATCTTTTGCCTTTCTTTTGTTGACATATTCATTGACTGGAACCTACAGTCTGGTACTGAGGAGCATCAGTGAGAAGGGGCTTCTGTGGCTTGTCGCTTGTCTCCCCCGGCAGGCTTGAGTCCCACAACTTAAGTTTGGTATCTCTTTTTACTCTGTATTTCTTTTCTTAAATGTTTTTTATGAAGTTGTTTCTTGTTTGTTTCATCAGAAATCAACACTGAACTCTTTTTCAAGTGACCTTTCTTTGTTTATTGATATAATCATGTGGCTTTCTTTCTTTGACTTGCTGGTGTGATATTAATTGATTATTTTTGAATCTGAACCACCTTTGCATATATTGGACAATCTCACTTGATTGTTGTGAATGATTTCTTTCAAGCATTGTTGGCTTGAGTTGATAGTGTTTTGGGTTATAATTTTCTTAGAATACCTTGGTTTGGTTTTGGCATATGGGAACTGCTGCCTTATACAATAAGCTAGGAGACTTTCCTTTTGTTTTTAACCTCTGAAAGGAATAAAAGAAAAATTGGTGTCATTTCTACCTGAAATATGTGTTAGAATTCACCTGCATCTGGTGAATCCAATGCGGTGTTTTCAATGGAAATAAGGTTAGGTTTCCAAGCCTCTCAGGCTTTTTGAAGGCTTAGCCGACTGTGCCTTTATTTACTTACTGGTTTCTGTCTCATCTAGGACAGGTATTTACATGTGTGGGTATAAAAGTTTAATAACATTCTTTTAGTCTCCCTTTATACATTGCAAGATCTGCAACAATGTCTTTCTTCATAGCTTCTGAACTTAGTGGTTTAGTAAGTTTGTTGTTGTTATTGTTTTCTCTCCTTTCTCTTTGTTTAGAAACTTAACCTATTTTATTAACATTTTCAAAGAAGTACCTTTCAGTCTGTTGATTTCCTATTTCCTTTTTTCTTTTCCCTCTCCTTCCCTTCTTTTCCCTTTCCTTCCCCCTTCCCTTCCCCTTCCCTCCCTGCCTCTTCCATCTCCCATCTCCTCTCTTCTCCCCCTCTTCTTCTCCTCCCTTCCCCTCCCCTTTCCTCCCCTTCCCTGCCCTCCCCTTTCCTGCCCTCCTCTCCTTTCCTCTCACATCTGTATTCCCTCTACCTTCCCTCTTCTTTTATTTTCGAGACAAAAATCACATTCTGTAGCTGGTCTCAAAGTCCTTTAACTCATAACAATCCTCCTGCCTCAGTGTTGCAAATGTTGGGATAACAAATATGAGTTGGAGTTACCACACCTGAGCTGTTTTCAGTGTCATTCACATTAATTATTATTTCTTTTCTTCTCCTACTTGTAGATTAATTTCCCCTTCTTTTAATGTCATAAAACAGAGACTAGGCTTGCTAATTTTAGATAAACGCTATACATTTCCCTCTAAGCACCACGTTTGCTACTTCTGAAGAATTTTGATAACCTGTACTTTTATTTTCATTTAGCACAAAAATATTTTAACATTTTCCTTGAGGTTTCTTGGTTGTCTCAGGAATATACAGAAGCATGTTGTTAATACCTATGCATTTGACATTTTCTTATTATTGGTTAATACCCTAATTCCACTTTGGTCTAAGAGAACTGTACAGATTTTCTTCTTTTTAATTTGCCTGCTGTGGTTTACAGCTCACAGCATGCTTTTTTTTTTTTTTTTTTTTTTTTTTTTTGCCTGTTCACTATGAGTTTAAAGACTGTTCTGTTGGGTGGGAGGTAATCCATAGGCATCAGTTATGTCCAGTTGATTGATGGTGTTAAGGTCATCCATTCCTTACTGATTTTTATGCCTGCTGGCTCTGTCCGTTTTATGACAAAATGATGTTAAAATATCCATCTGTGAGAGTGGACCCATCTATTTCTCCAAGCAAATCTTGCCCAGTGTGTTGGGATGTTCTCTTGCTGGTGTATGCACATCAAGGATGGTCATGTCTTGTAGAGTTGCCAAGGAAGATGACCCTCTAACCCTGATAATGTTCTCTGCTCTAAAGTATGATCAGTCTGAACTTCGTACAGCTACTCCAATTTCTTCTGCACAGTGTTAGCATAGCAAAGCTTCCTCTACCTCATTGCTTAATCTATGCATCTTTATATCAACAGTGCTTTCTTTTAAATAAACTATAATTGGGTGACCTGTGATTGGCCCCACTACCCCTTTAACTTGTTGTATTTAGACCTTTGGTTGTTGTGTGTTTGAGTTAGATTGAGATGTACCTCTGTGCTGCTATTGTTGGTGCTTAACCTGTGTTCTCAGTCCTACTTTCGCCTTTGATACCTTTTCTACCTGATGTGGATCTATTAGATTTAATTTTGTAGTTTGCAAACAGTAATAGATTTGTCATGGCACCTTTACAAATAGGTATCACTACCATGTCTTTGCATGTATTTCCCTGCCCACCCCTCCTGTGGTCTAAATCTAGCATTTTATGTGATTTCATTTTCTCTTCTCTCTTAGATAATCAGTTAAAGTTTTGTTTTGTTTTGTCAAAACATTTCTCAGTCAGTGCCTAGAGTTTGCAGTCTAGATTTATAACAAATCCAAGTGAACTTTCCAGTAGCCGCCTGGGATCACGTCTAGGACGAGAGCCATATAATAGTGGCTTTTGTCTCTAGGTCTTTCTGGTCAGCCTTCCTTCTGTTGCCCTCACACTTTTACTCAGACACAGCCACCATTAGAAAGGGCAGCCGTGTTGAGATACGCACACCATTACACACACTGCTTTTGCTTACTGTTGCTATCACTTTTATAACTAAGTGGGTCAGTAGAGCCTGAGACCAGCTGAGGCACCACCTCAGTTCCCAGGATCCTGCACTGCTCTCTTCCCTCGTCTGAGGCACTGCTAGCACCCTTGGCCTCTCTCTGAAGAACGGCTTTTACTTTTTTTTCTTCTGAGGCTGCTTTTGTTTAAGGAAATCTTTCTTTTCCACTTTGTTTTTAAAAGGTAACTTCACAGCATACAGAATCCCAAGTGAGTTTTCTTGTTTGTTTTGCTCACCTGGTGGTGTGGTTTGAATGTGTTCCTCAGCTTTAGCTTCAGTGCAGTGGTGGTGAAGTGGGGTCTTTATCCAGTAATTAGAGTATGTGAATGCTCCCTCATGGACAGACTCTACCATTGCCTTGGGATGACATGTCAGCTACTTGCCTGTTACTAGGCTAAGACCCACGGCCAAGAGCAGCTTAAAGAGAGCGTTGTTCAGAATTGTAAGATCAGGGTGTTTAAAATCACACTTAATGTGTTAAAGGTTTTTTTTTGTTGTTGTTGTTGTTTTGGTTTTTTTTTTGAGGAAGTCAGCAGCATGCAGAAGTAGACAAGCAACATAAGCAAAAAGATAGGAATTCCAAGAATTGAAAGAAACCAATATAGTGAAATAAAAAATACATTTGATGGCTTTCTGAGCAGGTGCTATAGCTGTCTGATCATCTCTGAGCTTAAGTGCACATTGGTGGAAATCTCCAAAGCAGAATAGCAAGCATGGGGGGGGGGAGTAATACTTTAAAACAAAGTAGCCAAACAGTAATTGTTGATAATTTAGTGTCAAAGGCCAAATCCCAGAAAGAGGACATGCCGAAAACACCAAAGCACATATGTAAAAAACCCCCCAAAAATGGCAAATACATGTTAGTCATCTTGGGTGTTCTTTGCATCTGTCTTGTGAGTTTTGCTTATGTCCACCTGTGTTGTGAATTGTGATTCATTGTGGGCCCATCTGTGTAGTGAGCTGGGTTTGTTTGTCCCTGTGCTTGAGTTGTGATTCTTTGTGTGAATCTCCCATTTGGGGACAGCAGCTTGTCGCATGATCTCTTTTCTCTGAAGGACGTAGGAAGAGTTGTCAACTTTCAGTCTGTTGAGCATTTTCCTTGTAGTAGGGTTGGAATGGTGACTTCTGAACTCCTTATATTGCTGGATTGGAAGTCAGAAGTTGACTA
The DNA here is from genome assembly GCF_900095145.1 of Mus pahari. Taxonomy (NCBI): domain Eukaryota; kingdom Metazoa; phylum Chordata; class Mammalia; order Rodentia; family Muridae; genus Mus; species Mus pahari. Next base: position 85,480,320 of record NC_034590.1, on the reverse strand, counting down.
TACAGACTATAACTTTTTCCTTATCTTTCTGATTAGTCTTCAGGGAAACAACTCAGTAGAGTAGACAATTCTGTCGTCTTCCTCCTCCCATTCAGCATTTGCCTTTAATAATTACACTTGATGGAAATTCCTCTGTTCTTAGACTGCTGAGTGTGTAGTCACACCAGGGGTGGGGTTTAAGTGTTAAAATGAGACTTGTCTATACCCAACAGAACCATCAGATGCTTTGTTACCTTTGTCCCAGTAAGGGACATTGTGTTGCACAGTGTCTGAACCTTTGTGGGACTTAAGGGTCCCACTCCTGGCTTATTTCTAATACTTATACTTGGCACTACTTTTTGTGTATATAAATAACTTAAAATGTTTATTATCATTTTACTTATCTATAAATTATCTATAAATTATTTGTGTGTGTGTGTGTGTGTGTGTGTGTGTAGTTCAGAAGACAACCTGCTGGAGTTTGTTCTCTCTTTGAACTAGGTAGGTCCTCTGATCCATTCAGGTCATGAGGCTTGGAGAGAGAGTCCCTTTTCCTGTGGTGCATCTTGCAGATCCCTGTTAGGGTTTTTGTATGTAGATTATAAAGGAGACTCACCTATATATTATTTTCTCTTAAACTTTTTTGAAGACTCCTGTTACAGGTTTTTGTGTGTAGATTATAAAGGAGATCCATCTATATATTATTTTCTCATAAACTTTTTGATCAAAATTTGTTGGCCTCATGAGTTAAATAGTGATTGGTTTTAGATTTTTTTAAGTGTTTGTATGAGATTTTTACTATTTCTTCCTTGACTCTTTGGAAAAATTCACCAGTTTGGCAAATTTGGGGTCAGAGTGACCTCAGTGATCAATTTTCTGTCTTTATATGTGTGTGTGTGTGTGTATGTATGTGTATGCGTGTATATGTATGTGTATATATGTATGTATATATATAATTTTCCAGCAAATTTTGATTTTATCTAAACTTTCCATGTAAGGTTTTTCATAGTAACCATGAATTGTTATATCAGTCTGTCATCATCAACACTGTTTTGTTTTCTTTGTGTATTACACTGCAATGTTTTTTAAAAGGCATATTCTACTCTTGCTTTTGGCCACATAGGGATAACTGGTCCTGGATTAACCCCTTCAGTACAGACAGTCAGAATCCTCATTAAGTGTCTTGAGAAAGTAGAAAATAGGGAACAAAAGAAACACTAGCATTAGTGAATGGAGACCTGCAAACCAGAAAACAGAACATTCATATACCCGGAGCTAAGAAAAGCAGCGTTTAGAGAATGTGACTGCAGACAGTCAAGTGTAGGCTAAGAAAGAAGCAAAATTAAAAACGCTAAACTTTAGCAGTTAGTAGAAACTTTCCAAACCAGAGAACACAGGGGAAAAAGCTCAAGAATGAATAGGACTGCAGATCTGAGCCTATGGAGCTGATTGTTAGCCATTCTGGCGGCAGGAGTGCCTGAAGGAGGCAACTGAGGAAGTTTTAAAGAAATACTTGCAGAAAGTTCTAAGTTTCTTTAAGAAGCCTCTAGCCCCATGGAGCAGAAGGAAGTGTCAGCTGGTGCCTGCTCCATCCTTAACTCTCTAAGTCTCTGTGCATCAGTAACACAGGTTCAAAATATAAAGAAAACTCGAGAGCATTGAAATAAAAGGCACACCCACAGTTCAGTTATTGTTGGAAAATCTGGTGAATGTAGAGGATCTGAACAAAACTTCCAATCCCCAGGACGTAATTGATGATGACAGCACATGGCAGATGCAAACTTATGCATAATTAACCTTTTTAAGTGAATTTAGAGTTTTGCATAAAGTTTATGTGTGCTATAAGCAAGTCTCTGTAAAGATGAAAGACTTAACTTTAAAAAGAGTATGTTTTCTGGTTACATGGAAAAAGATAACAAACTGATGACAAAAGAAAATTAAAAATCTCCCAAATAGTAATTAAACCACCAGGCTTAAATCAACCATGGCTTATTGAAGAAATATCATATATAGCCACAAAATATATTTAACTACATGACAATGAGAAATTAATCTGACAAGAATATGTCAGACCAGCTAAGACAATGCTGGAAAGAAGTACAGAACTTTATGTGAACATTTAAGCAATAAGAACGATTTAAAATTGAGCTATAAATTCAGAAAAATCTTACCAACCCTTTTGTTTTGTAAGTAAAGCAATCCTAAGATGCATTTGAAGCTGCTCATGACCAAGACAAGAGCACACTCTCATTCTGTGTGAGCTCGTCTGAGTACAACAGTGCTGTCTGTAAGGTCAAGGGACCATCCGCAGAGCAGGCAGAAATCCATCAGGAGTCTCCCCAGCCTCTTGATCCCCCGCCCCCAGATCATGGAAGATAGTCTTCAAACACTTAGTGTTGAAGCAACTAGACACAAAGTTTACTCTGCCTGTTTCACTCATAGAACACAAAACAAATGAAAATAAACTTCAACTTGAATATAAAACTGGAACTATAAAATTTTTGATTATATCTTTTATTATTGAGATTATAATATAATTACATCATGCCCCTATTTCCCTCCCTCTACACCTTCCCAATTAACACAAATTGTTCTTTTTAAAAAGTCATGGCTAATTTTCCTCTCTCTCTCTCTCTCTCTCTCTCTCTCTCTCTCTCTCTCTCTCACAATATATGTATAATATCGTGCTCAGTTTCTATAGTTACTTATATGTATTTTTTCAAAGCTGATCGCTTGGTATTAGATAACCAATAAGAAAGACTATTTCTTCTATTCTCAGTATTCCTTAAGTGCCTGTAGTTCTTTATGTTGAGTTGAGGCTTCATAGTCTTTCCCCTGCCCAAATTATGTTTAGGCACTCATGTTGGTAAGACTTTATGGGTGTACCTTTATATTACTTGGGGACAGAATAAATTCCCTGGTCCTTGGGCTCTTAAAATATTTTTTTTTGTCTCTTCTGCAATGTTCCCTGAGACATAGGATGGAAATTGTTTTGTAGAAATATTCACTAGGACTGGGCTCCAGAACTCTGCATTTTGATTGGTTGGAGTTTTCTGTAATGTTCTCTGTCGCAAAGAAAAGTTTCCTTGATGAGAGGTGAGGACTCCACTTATCTGTGGGTATAAGGGCCAATATTTATCATCTAGTTAGGGAGTATACTGGTTTAGTAACATGGTGTTGTGGGTTCTCCTCCAAGACCCATGGCTTCATTAGCCCTGGGTAGCTGGCTAGTTTTCCAGTACCAGGTATAGTATCCTTTTTATTGAGCACGTCTTAAATTTAATTACAGAGCTGTTGGTTACTGCCATGGAAGGCATGCAGCTACTGTGCCTTTAGGGTATCATGCCATTCTGGTCATGGCTGTCGGTGTCACATCTAAGTATCACTGTTGGTTGCTTCTGATCTCAGTGTAGACAACACTTCATAGGTCTTAGAAATACTAGTCAGAAAGGAAAAGGTTAATCATTGTGTAATACCAAAATAAAACCTGCAGCTCATCAAGAGGCACCTTCCAGTGTAAGTTAGTGCATCAGAGAGAAGGAAAAATGTTTGTGATGTATATTCTGACAGACTTGACATATTTAGAGATTTAAAGTGTATAGATATAATATATGGTATCAGTTAATATAAACATGTAGATATATAAAAACTCACCAAGAAAAAGACAAATAATGCAAATGTCACTAAAACTATTTTTGTCATTACTTGGTGTTCAGTAAGAATAAATTTTTACTACTTCAAGGAATTTTCAGAGTTTGGAGTTAATCACTTATGGAGGAATACCAAGTGGTGTTACAGGCATTTCTTGCCCTTAAGCAACTTAATGTTATGTTAAATGGAGTGAACTTAGCCATGTATTCATCTATATAATGCTGAGAACTGATAAATAGTAGTAGTAATAGAGACAGGAATTTTAAAGCTCAGAGTTAAAAAGTGACCAGAAGATTAATGAGATAACAAAAATGTGGCAAGTATTATTTTTCTATCTAGAGAATGAACTTTGATATTTGAAGTAGTCAATCAGTGTAGGCAATGTAGACCAGTAGGTGGTGTGTATGTGCACGCATGCGTGCATGTGCAAGTGTGTGTGTGTGTGTGTGTGTGTGTGTGTGTGTGCAAGTGTGTGTGTATAAGAGGGAGGCATTGTGGTCAGGAAGATATCAAGCAGGAATGGTCGAGAAAGCACTAGGCACGCAGAAGGGAATGGAACAGTTTTTGAAAACATCTAAATATAGCAAAACTAGGAGATCTAGATAGGACTACCATTAGGGCCACTAATGATGGCCCCTGAAATCTACTGGACAGCACAGCCTTCTATTGTGTTGCCCTTTCATGAGTTGCCAATGCATAATGAAATAGAACAAAGGAGGGGTGTCATCTGCTAACCTTATTTTACATTTTAACTTGATAACGGTTCAGCAGGAAGTTGTTTGTATGAAGCTTAGAACCTGGAAGTCTGTTACGCTCCAATATGAGATATGTCTCCACCCATACTGTTGTTGCACTGAGCTTCTGCTTTGACTTTGTTTCTGCTGTGTTTTCAGTGGGTGGCATCAAGTTCACAAATACTGAGTTCTATAGAGGACTAGCTGTGGTCAGCATTGCTGTTTAAGACCTTTGCATGTTTTTCAAGTCAGAAACCCATTTCAAGGCTTACACCCTACCTGCATGTTGCAATCCAGTGTTGGTTTCCATGTGATTCAAACTTTGAACATAACACATTGACATGTATCTCATATTCTTTCATGTATACCACACTCTTCGAACTAAACACACCTACATATATATCATATTCTTCTGTGACAGCTTTCATGTTGTTTAGATTTTTGTTAGTTTTTGCTTTTTGAGTCAGGGTTTCTCTGTGTAACCTTGATTATCCTGGAACTTGCTCTGTAGACCAGGCTGGACTCAAACTCATAGAGATTCACCTGTCTCTGATTCCTGAATCCTGGGATTAAAAGCGTGCTACTATCACCTGGCTTGTTTAGGTAGTTTTAAAGCTCCAACCTGCAGACACTGAAGTAAATACAACATACTGACTTATCTCACCAAGGCTGAAAATTTCATTTGACTTTTACATTTGAGAGTATAATATGATGTAAGACATCATGCTCTCTGCTCCTCACTTCTATGTGTATTTTCTCATAGGACAATCAGGGTCTGTCTGTGTTATCCACAGTAATCCCAGTTCCACACACTTTTTTCTTCTGACCTGAGCATGAGCGAGGCTTTTAATAGTCCAGGCAGAGCATTTTGACGAATCAAAATTCTTTGTGTGATCAGGAGGGGCAGCAGAAAGCAGAGAACAGAGTCTGCAGTTGGCAATTCCTGCAGTGGTTGTGCTTGGATGAACAGGTGGGATGCACAAGATAGCAGTAGCATTCAGAGTGCTGGAGAGAGAGCTCAGTGGCTGAGGACCTCAGTTTGATCTCCAGAACCCATGTGAAAGACCACACAGAGCAGGATACAAATGCCAGGGAGAGAGAGACAACCTGGGACTCACTGGCCAACCATTTCATCGGTACTGTGAGCTCTCAGTTCAGTGAGAGACACTGTCTTAAATATGTGGAGATCAGTGGAGGAACACATCTGATGTTTACTTTGGGCTTCTACATGGAGTCCCCCAAACGCAGGGATACATGTATGCCCAGAATCATAGAATTAAAAATGATTTCTCAGAAAAACGAATATAGGGTTCTGGGGCTGTAACTCAGTTGGTAGAGTACTTGTCTAACAGGTATAAGGCCCTCAGTGAGATTCCTGGCACTTTATATACAGCACTGAGGGTTAGTTTGGTCTACATAGGGAGTTCTAGGCTAAGCCAGCCTGGAATATGGAAGATCCTGTTTAAAAATACAAAAGAAATAAGCAAATAGAACACACTAGATACACAAAAATAATTAAATTGTATCAATAATCTAATATTATTTTTTAAAACCAGGTACATATGAATATGACATAGTAAAACAAATAGTTGATAACTATATTCAACAGGATCAGCGGTAACGAAAGTGGAAATGTCATTGGTAGGATATATTTTAGCAATATGGCTACCTCCAGGTTTTTTTGTTTTTGTTTTTGTTTTTTAGTATTGTAACAATGTTGACTTCTATTAGATATTTTCTTCATTTACATTTCAAATGTTCTCCCCTTTCCTGGTTTCCCCTCCGAAAATCCCCTATCCCCTCCCCGCTCCCCCCTGCTCCCCAACCCTCCCACTCCCATTCCTGGCCCAGGCATTCCCCTACACTGGGGCATAGAACCTTCACAGGACCAAAGGCCTCTCCTCCCATTGATGACTGACTAGGCCATCCTCTGCTATATATACAGCTAGAAAAACAAGTTCCACCATGTGGTTTTGCTTTTTTGTTTTTTTTTGTTTATTTATTTATTTATTTATTTATTTTTTGATTGGTGGTTTAGTTCCAAGGAGCTCTGGGGATACTGGTTAGTACATATTGATGTTCCTCCTATGGGGCTTCAAAACCCTTCAGCTCCTTAGGTACTTTCTCTAGCTCCTTCACTGGGGACCCTGTGCTCTGTCCAATGGATGATTGTGAGCATCCACTTCTGTATTTGCCAGGTACTGGCAGAGCCTTGCAGGAGACAGCTATATCAGGCTCCTGTCAGTAGGCTCTTGTTGGCATCTGCCATAGTGTCTAGTTTTGGTGGTTGTTTATGGGATGAATCCCCAAGTGGGGCACTCTCTGGATGGTCATTCCTTCAGTTTGATCTGCTCCAAACTTTGTCTCTGTAACTCCTTCCATGGGTATTTTGTTCCCCCTTCTAAGAAGGATTCTGAACTTCTGGGCTAATATCCACTTATCAGTAAGTGCATATCATGTGTGTTCTTTTGTGATTGGGGTACTTCACTTAGGATGATATCCTCCAGATTCATCCATTTGTCTAAGAATTTCATAAATTCATTGTTTTTAATAGCTGTATAGTACTCTATTGTGTAAATGTACCACATTTTCTGTATCCATTCCTCTGTTGAGGGACATCTGGGTTCTTTCCAGCTTCTGGCTATTATATATAAGGCTGCTATGAACATAGTGGAACATATGTCCTTATTACATGTTGGAGCATCTTCTGGGTATATGCCCAGGGGTGGTATTGCTGGATCTGGATCTTCTGGTAGAAGTAATAGGTCCAATTTTCTGAGGAACTGCCAAACTGATTTCCAGAGTGGTTGTACCACTTGCAGTCCCACCAGCAATGGAGTCTCTGACAGACATTTCTATCACACTCAGACAGTGCAGCGTCTGAGGCCTCCTGTGCAAGCGGCGGCAGTGAGAACTAAGGCCTCAGGCTGCACATGCGGCTCTCCCTCAGGAAAATGAAACCTGTCTTGGAAGAAATGACCTGTTGAGTTTGAGGCATTTTTGAAAGAGCTTTGTACTGGTTGCTTAGTGGATGGTATATAAGAAAGGAAAACTTTCAGTTTAAATGAGATGGAAAAAGCAAACTGGAGGGTCGGAAACACTAGCCAAGCACCATGTGTAGGAGACTGGGCTGCTGGACACCACTGACTTTTCCTGAGGTAGCCTGCATTCTTGGAACCCTGTCCAAAGAGTGAATGTTTGTGTCTATATCTGAAGCTCCTGTTAGTGAGTATAAAAGCACCCCTTTCCCACTGCTGGCTGCAGCGTTGTACAGGCCATAGCACTGATGGTTAGACAGTGATTTAAAGTCTCTGGGAAAGCAAGCACTGAAGCACAGTCAAGTGGTCCCCATCTGTTTGAAGTCAGTGATGCCAGAGCTTCCTCATCCTCACTCCTTTCTAACTCATTCTGAAATGGCTGTTACAGCTCCAGCACCAGGCTGTGAGCCCTGCAGTCACCTGTAGGATGTCCTTCCTTTCCTGTGTTGACCCTACAGTGGCAATGCTGTGATGACCATTGAGAGGAACTGGGTTGGGAATGATCCCCAAACTCACGTTTTATGTGTTAGGAGCCTTGGCCAGATGAGAGAGGTAGATGGCTTTTGCCCGCTCATATAGAGCAGTGTGACTTTTATGAATGTATGCTCAGTGCCGGTCGTCAGAGGTGCTTTAGAGAAACTCAGCTAGGTAAAAATAGTACCTGGGGAAAAGATTGCCCCCAACACGAAGATGCTTGCGTGTGAGCCTGGCAGGGTTTAGGTGTGCAGCCTCTGTTTCCTTATGAATATCCCAGAGTCTTGCATCTAATTGTCCTAACAACATTTCCGACACCTTGGTTTCTTCCCACACATGGTGCCTCCTGCAAACACACTCCCTCCCTCACAGCATATTGTTCAGTAAAGTGGCTGTGGAATTAACATTTTTCCTGGAAGGACTATATCTGATTTAATGACCAAATCATTTTAAGGCAGCACAACAGAATTTTACAGAAACGAAATCTCTCCCTTCACACCGATCATGCGTGTTTTACTCGAGTATTGAGTCATTAGCATGTTTATAATGGTTCTAATTTAGCACAACATTTTCTGAATTTTATCCTTGAGTCATTTACAAATTGTTCTTATTGAGTAAACAAAGGGAACAGATTGCATTTTATACTTAGCAATTTATCTGAAAGAAGAGGGGAGGGTTAATTGTTTTAAAGTTTTGGTCTGTTTGGGGAAGTGAGCCTGCTTTCTCATTGCTAGGCATACTTGCCTTTCTTCTCTTTTTGGATGGAGGGTATGCTGTGGAGGAGGAAAATGAAGACGAAGGAGTAGGCCAAGGTTGGCCACTCCCACAGGGGAGTGTGGAGCACAAGGGGGCTGGCACGAGATTATCCCAAACAGTTGGTGCATTCCTTAATGATCAAGTGCTTGACAAGTCCAGTCCTTCCTGGCAGAGCATCTGTGTTGATGTTTATACCACTGCCCTGCTGTATGGGAAAGGCATGCTTTCTCTACTGTGCCTAAAAATAGGATAGCATTGTATGAGATAGTTTAAGATAGCAGAAACATTTAAGAGGTTAAAGGTTTGGCTTTCAAATCAGAAAAGCTCAGTGATATAGTGTGCACTGTACTTTCCAAACTGGATTTTCTGTGGAGTTGCTGGCGATCTGCACACTGGGTTAGAGAAGTTATTTCTAGGTTTGTTTGGTTCCGTCTCAAAAACACACTCTGTGGGCTTTTCTGTCAGCTCCCTGCATGAAGAGCTTGCTTGAAAACAGACTCTATTTATACCCCTTGTTCTTATTTGGAAAGTCAGTTGTTTCATTGTGTGTGTGTGTGTGTGTGTGTGTGTGTGTGTGTGTGTGTGTGAAGGACAGTCATCATGGAGCATTGCTTTGTATGTTATAGTGACTTCAAAATAAAACTGGCACATTTTAGTGTCTAATTATTTTTAGTGAGCTTGGAGGGTTTTAATTAAAATTTAAGAGTGCTCTTCAAGCTCTCCAAGCTCCAATTTTATCCCTTGTATTGTGGAGCGCTTGCCACTGTGTGGAAAGATGTACAGTAGCTGATGACTGCATCTGAATGTCCCCAGTGAAAGCGCTTGGGGCCGCCAAGGGGCAAGGAAACGTAGTGTCAGGTTTGACTGGAAACTAAAGTCATTTGACACTTCAGATAAGTATTGGGGTTTGGGAATACAGAGAAAAGTGATTGCATTTGAAATAGGTGATTCTGATGGTAAAACGAAGGAATGCGTGTACAACTGTATCACTAAAGCACACATTTCTTCTAATGTGTACACAGGGACTGAAGCATTTGCTTCTTCCCTAGAATATTTGAAAGCTATTTTCTGTCTCATGTTTGTGATATTCTAGCACTCTGATTTTCAGTGTCGCATGGAAATGAAAGGAGTAACAAATGTTTACTCACAGATAAACTGTTTCAAGTACGTGGAAACAGTCCCATTATTCTGTCTTCTTCCTTGGCTTTAATTATGATTTATTTACTCTCTGACACAGAAGATAAACCTTTATCATAGTACTCCTGAAGCCATATGCGTGTGTGTGTGTGTGAGTGTGTGTGTGTGAGTGTGTGTGTGTGTGAGTGTGTGTGTGTGTGTGTGTGTATATATATATATATATATATATATANAGAGAGAGAGAGAGAGAGAGAGAGAGAGAGAGAGAGTAATTGAAAAACCTTTCCTAAAATATCAGTGCACAGATTAACCCCCTTGCTATTCCATAGTTTGTTATTAGTCAGTACATTAGCACACCATGGTGAGTCACATCTTTTACTCAGCCCAAAGCCTCACTTTCTAAGAAGCAGGACCATAGTTTGCAATCTGTTTTACAGTATATTTAAAAAAAAAAAATAAGCCCTGAATTGTATCTTTCTTTTGTTAGCAACAGTTTAGAATATGTTTCCTGGAAGATAAAAACTTAAATTTGAAAAAAATAAGCAAGCAAACAAACAAAATACCCAAACTCACCCTCCCCCAACCAACCGAGCAACTGCTATATAACCCAGTAGTAGTCTAGAGATGTGGAATCTCTACATCTTTGCTTCAAATGCAGAATAGCTAAAATCAGATTTCCATCATTCATAAATTAATAGGCAAAATAATCTGAGGTCCTGGGTTTCAGTGAGTAAGTGTTGGGTAGGATGGGCTAGCCTCTGGTGAGATGCTACACAATGTCAGAGCACTGTAAGTTATACCTGTTTTTAATGTGTTTACTTATGGGGCTACTGTGTACCATACATAGTATTATTATCCTTTCAGTCTTGAAGAGTCATTGGATTGTGTAGCTGCAGATAGCTCAGTCACAGAAGTTTGAACGGCCGAACTTAGATAATAAAATTTACTGTCACTATCTCCTTGAGTGGAGAGTTGTTTTCAGGTTAATCAAATAAAACATATTTGTTCCATGACAGAGATTTGTTTTCAGATTAATCAGATAAAACTCATTTGATCCATGATAGAGCCCTAAACTATTTGGGGACGTTTGTTTTTGTCCCCATGTAGAATCCCTGTGACTGTTGTATTGAAGACACTTTCTGTGTGGAGTGTAAGGTCTCATTTATGTAGTTTTCCCTCTTTGATCTCTGAAGTTGTGCTAAATCACAACGGGATAAAGTCTGCCCTGACCAGCTGCCTGCTGCTGATGTGCTGGAAGGCTGCTGTAGAATGGAAAGGGAGCCTCACATTTAACCTGCATCCCTACCCAGATACTGATTGCATTAGTACGGTCCGTGGGACTGGGACCTTTGACAATAAACTTTTCATATGTAACTTTGGACCTGTTATATGTTTCCTCATCTCTGATCAGAGAGCCCCCCAGGACAGAGTGGCTGGGTGACAACCAGCTCCTGGCCCTTCACATTCATCTCACTTGCTTTACCTTACAGTACCAACATGGTTCTTGAAGGTCTGGCAGTCGGATGAGCAGCCAAGAGACACTATTAATTTCAAGCCCTAGAATTAAGATCAAAGGATGATGAAGTTGTATGTAGTGACTATTTATTAGTGCCCTCAGATAAATATTATCTGTGGTTGTTATTAAATATCTTCCTGTCTATTAATGTAGACACACAAAGCCTGTTTTATCTTTTCCTTCAGCTTTTTCTACTTAAGCAGGAGCTGGTGTAGTTGGGTCTCTGTGTTAGCAAGGATGGATGTTTTAGTAGAATGTCACATGCTTTGGATCCTATAAATGTATAGCTTTCCTGGGAAGCCTGCTGGGTTTGTGTCTGAGTATCCATCTCTGTTGTTGTAGAGCTGTCTTCGCTCCCATGGAGCTTCAGCGTTCTCTCCTGGGACCTCTGGGGTATTTTGAATCTATTTATAGAAATTATAGACATGCTTTACATCGAGTGTGAACTTGACTTGACTTTGTTACCATCCTTGTTATACTGGGGTTTTGTCTGATGGGTATAGCATCTTAACTCTAACTTAACCAGACTATTGGAATTCCTGCATCTGTGCTAGTGAGCATCAGTTTAGTGCAATGACAAAACCTACAACGATGAGTGAAAATGTAGCAAGCCCTAGTAGAGTGTAAAATTCAAGACTCTTTATTGATCTGTCTCACTGTTATCTAATGTTATAGCCATCTTGGTCTGATTGGAGAAACAGTAAGGTCTGGCATGCATGCCTTTGAAGATTCGCTCTTTGGCTCCGTAAACTCCTTGTAGAAAAAATACAGGTACTGAACAAACCACATGCAGCATTTTTGATGTGATGTGGAGAGAAGGCAGGGAGGGGTGGGGGCTCTCACTTGATAGCCCTTCTCTGAAGACAGGACATGGCCCTGTGTCAGCATCAGTCCTTTCATGGCACTAGATCTGGATTCCATCCATTCCCTGATTGATTGATCTCGTCACAAACAAATGTTAATTGTTTTCAGAAAATACTTTCTAATCATGTGAAGGTCTTCTCATCTCTTAAGCAAGGATCACTGCCTTTTCTAAAGCTTATCTAGCCTCTAAAGCCCTTTAAAGCCATCTTGACCTAACTGTCAATCTGAAAAATTCAAGGCAGATTTGGAAGCTAAAGGGGGAAAATCCTGAAAGAGAAAATACTCAAAAGATAGGTGCTGATATGGGGGAGAAAAAGCATTTGGAACTGGAGGAACCATTTTAAATATAATTTGAAAAGAAAGTTATCAGAATTTTGACACTTGGAATGCTAAAGTTTAATGGGAGTTTTAAAATCTGCATTCCCTGGAAGCATGGCCTATTTGTTAAGAGCTGAGCCTTGGAAAGGTACACACAGACAGTGGTAAGCAGGAGGCTTGCTTGTGAATTCATCTGTCCTGAGAAGAAAACAACACACCCAGAAGAAAAGAGATTGCTAGCAGAGGTGTTCTCATATTTGGACTTCTGTGATATCATGAATCTTTATAAATACATATGTGCTTACTCCCTGTAATCTAGAGCATTATTTTAAAGTGCAGAAGGTGGACAGTATTTAAACAGCTCCTTTCTTTAACGAACATATATATTAGTTTTTGTATAAAAGTTTTAGAAGATTTCGCCATGAGGGTGCAAAGAGCATCTTAATTTTATTTACTTGCCTGATTTTTGGTTTTTCAAAGTAGAATTTCTTTTTTATGTGCTAGTAGTTACAGGTCAGTTGGCTTCTTCTCTCCTAACAATTTATCATTGTTCCTTGCACAGCATATAAATTTTACTTAACCTTTAAAAAAAATGCCTGGACTAAAAGACATATCATCTAAATTTAAAGCCACAGAGAAGAGCCTTTGTTCTGTCTTACTAGTCTGATAAATGATAAACATTGATTAATATTGCTAGAATTAGGCTGCTAAGCATGGATTAGGGAACACTATCATCCTGGGGCAATAGTTTACCTTAGCCACAGGGTTTTATTATAGAGTGATGGCGGAATTAAAACAACAGCAGTGGAAACAGCGTCTGTTTGTTTTCCAAGGAGCCAGTTGCTCAGGCAGCTTGTCCTATGGGTCCATAGCACACATCTTTAATACTTGCTTTTGTATTTTAATAGATTCCTCCTGCATGGAAAAACTACTTTCAAAAGATTGGAAGGAAAAAATGGAAAGACTAAATACGAGTGAACTTCTTGGAGAAATCAAAGGTAAAATATAAAAGTATCCAATGTGTTCAGGTATTGGTTCACATACCTCATGCAGCTGCTGGTCTTTGTGCCAGGATCCTAAATTCTCATTTCTAAATTACTAAAGGGTAAAGAAATCTACTCTTCTTCCCATGGAAGAGTGGATGTGACACATCCCTGAATGTCTTCTCTATAAAGTGTGCTCTATGGACATCTGCTGCCCCCAATGTCAGTGTACAAACTAACTTGTGGGTCTACTTGACAAAGATGATGGAGAGGAATTTTTGTCAAACAATAAACAGTTTAAAATAATGTTTTTTTTTTTCTCTTAGAATCATAGTACTAGCACAGTTTATAGATTGAAGTTGTGTGATTTCTTTTTTTCCCCCTGCAAATTGTCTCTCTATAAAATCCCCCCAAAAGCAGATAGAATACGCCCTGCATCACGTCTTATGGGTAATTTTGGGGACCTATTTACCTTGCTTCCCATCCTGCCTATATCACTTTATGCTTGAGTAGTTTTGGCTAAACACGGAGTTATCCTACATCTCTGTCTCCATGGAGGTGATATGGGCATCTACTTTATATTCTGAGGGGGGGAGGGGGAGAGAGAGAGAGGGAGTTTACACAAGTAAAGATCTTGCAACGGTATCACTTGGCACTGAGAGAATCTGGGGGAGTGTGGGTTATAGTGACGGTTACTGTTAATATGCCTACAGGACTGGGAATTGATTCATAGCAAAGAGAGTTCTGGGATTTAGCATTTCCTGCCCTTGGAATCCCAAAGTGTCTTTGTTTTCTAATTTACTTATTTTTGTGGTTCTGGGAACAGAACTAGACAGGAACCAGACAATGCGCTAGGAAGCCTCATAGATTCACCCCCTGCCTGTAAGTCATCCTTCTAAATATTGAGAAATGAAGGAAGGAGTACAGTGTATGTCAGCATTGCTAACCTGTGAGCAAAATGTCTGCATCTGGACTAGTCCGGCTCTTGTGTGGACACTTTTCTGGAGGAGAAGTTCTTATACTTCTCTGTCTCAAGAGGAAGCTGGAGCCCCCATAAATGCCATCAGTCATTGCTCACAAACTCCAATCCTCTTTTTGAAGGAACACTTCAGGGACTTGATCACATTAGATCTCTGGATTTATCAAACATTTTTGGGTCATATAGCTCAGTTAAGACAACCATTTGGTAGCAGATACTTCATGAAAATGCTATTTTTAATTTATTGTAGGAAGTTGATAGAGCTCTTGTTCCAGTCAACTTAATGCAGAGAACAGTTGCTCTTCCCAAAGAGTAATTAATAACTCATTCCATTAACTAACACAGTGTCAAAATCAAGTGGAAATGGAATATTATTTTCAATTTTACTGCTTCTGCTTTGTACTCATAAAGACCATTTGCTATTTTGGAAAAAACAGAATCTCAACATAACTGGTGGGTAGAAAGAAAAGTCATTATGACATATTCTCCATCCAGCTGCAATAACACGGCTGTGTGACTTCACACGTCATTTTGTGTTTTCTTCTCTTTCCAGAGCCATTGGTTTTATAACAGTGAGGACAGAAATGGCTTATGCAAAGGCAAGCGTTTGCCAACATGAGTGACGGGGGTCTTGCTTTCTCCCACAGCATGGAAGCTAACATTTTATTATCTCCATGCTAACACACTTTGGCTTTTTATACACTTCAGGGTGTCTTTCCTCTCATACCTTTCAATTTTATTTATATTTAATTCTAATTATGAGTTTAAAAATTCAAAAATAAGCAAAAGTTTCAGATGCTCAAAATGTGTAATTCTCAAAAGTGAAACATACAGAATCAAGCTTTTCTATGCTACTTCTCTGGAGGCCTGTAGTTTCTAGTGGTGAGTTATTCTGAATTTATAGACATAAATGATAAGATTGTTTCTGAATTTTCTGTTTAACTTGTTCTACATTTTCCTTTTAATACATTTTAGCATTTTGTCACCACAAACATCACATATAGAAAATATATCAATCATACACTAATTAGACATTAAAAACCTTAGTAAAGTGGTAATTCAAATAATTTGGTTTAACCGATGCTGAGAGAACACACTCTTTTTGTCCTAAGTGACTTGGCCAACTGCATTCCTGTGCTCAGGGCATTTCTCTGAGGGTGTATAGGTGATCTACCCTTTAAGGATTTGTTGTGGATTTTCAGTAGCTACAATCTTAAGCATTGTGTGTCAGTGGCTCCTATTTTCTCCTGATTCCAAAATTCATACATATCTATTTGTAAGAAATAGCATACAATACACAATAAAAATAAAAGTATTCTTTAATTCTGCATAAATCTCGTGGCACAGGCTTTCTGTTTACCTTTCATCTATATCCTGAGTTTTGTATAAAGTTAGTGTCTCCCCACTTCTGAGCTGCTCCTTCTACTTCCTGCAGGTTTTTTTGGATAGTTTTTAAAAATCATTATCAGCAGCATAAGGTGAGGTTGCCTTGTGTCAACCAAGCCATTTTACTCAACACCAAACTGCCCATTTCCCTCTAAAGGACTTGTCCCATGCTTGCCGGCTGTCAGAACTTGAGACCTCTTGGGTATATTTAATAGTGTCATATCCTGGCACATACATGCCTGCCTTTTTTCCCCTTTAAATGTTTGACTCTGTTGAGATTTGTTTGGGTAGATGTCTCCCACTCTTGAGATTGATACTATTCTGCTTTATTTTCTCCCAATTAGTTGGTTCTATGTTGAAACATTTAACCTTTTCTTCTCTCCCTCTTCCTTAACTCCTGAATATATTTAGATGTATAATGTCAACTAAAGTTATAGTGTTTTTTTAAATAACATTATCCATTGTGACTGAATGCTGTGATCATGCTTCACTTGGAATAGTATCTTTTCTTACACTTTATTATACATTTGAAACCATTTATTTAATTTTTACTAGTACCTTAGTAATAAATTCATAATATTTCATATTTATCATAAGTTTTATCAAAGCTATTTTCACACTTTAAAAAGTTTATCTTGGATTGTTTTATATCAGTGTGTTACAATTAAAAATGTTTTAAAATTGCATTTATATAAAACTATTAGATGAACAGACATCTTTATAAAGTCATAGATTTTTATTGGGAACAATTTATTCAATTTTTCTTTGAAGATTAATTAGTTCGTGTGTGTTTGTGTGTGTGTGTGTGTGTGTGTGTGTGTATTGATTGAATGTATGTGCATGCAGTAGCGACCAAGGCCAGGAGAGGTCACTAGATCCCCTGTAACTGGAGTTAAAAACAGTTGTGAACCATCCTGAGGGTGCTGGGAACAGAACTCAGATCCCCTACTGTCATGCTCTTAAGCACTGAGCTATCTCCATTTCCTTAACCAATTCTTGTATGTCCCTCAGGAACATTTTGGTTTTAATTCTGCACGTTTCCTTATCCTTCAATATTATTTTTCTTCTGTTACTGTATTTAGAGATTATACTAAGTTTTGTAAATAATTTTTACTGATTCGCTGTATAATTAACCTTTTAAAATTTTTATGTATCAAATTTTTGGCATTTTTTTGTTGCTTATTTGTTTTTCTATTAATTTATTTTTTACACTCCATATTTTATCCCCCTCCCCCAATTAACACTCCGACTGTTCAGCATCCCATACCTCCTCCCCACCACCCCCCCATCTCCACGTGGATTTTTATTGAGATTCCTGGGTCTAACCATGCTGCAGCTGAACAGCCTTTGTTTCATACACCACAACGTATCACCTAGATTGCTAAGAGCAGTATAAAGCAATAGAGACAGGAGCAGAATTGTTGGCATCATTTTTAATTTATAGTGTTGGTTTTAGTATTTTACACTTTGTACTGATATAAGCAACTTTTTAAAATACCATCTCATGCACCCCAGACTGGCTTGGCTGTTATAACCAAGAATGACTCTGAATCCTTGCTTCCTCTGGCACATACCACCATGCCTATGCCAGTTATTTTATCATTAAAATACAGTTTGTCATTGAAAATATAGTTCTTTATCATTAAAAATATAGTTTTAGCTCTAGCACCTTAGACGGCTCTAAGGAACTGTGTTGTGTTTGTGGTGCACCTTGCTGGTTTGGGTGATCTGAATTCGCTATGAAATAAACCCAGGTTAATTGTGGGATAGTCGTCTTTGAATGTCCTACAGGGTGGACAAATTGGATTGATTTGTATTTATTTGTAATTTATTTTCAATTCTTTTTGATTAGATATTTTCTTTATTTACATTTCAAATGTTATCCCTTTTCCTAGTTTCCCATTCGAAAACCTCCTATCCCCTCCCCCCTCCCCCTGCTCACCAACCCACCCACTCCTGATTCCTGGCCCTGGCATTCCCCTATACTGGGGCATAGAACCTTCACAGGACCAAGGGTTTCTCCTCCCATTATTGACCGACTAGGCCATCCTCTGCTGCATATACATCTAGAGCCATGATTCCCACCATATGTACTCTTTGGTTGGTGGTTTAGTCCCAGGGAGCTCTGGGGGGTACTGGTTAGTTCATATTGTTGTTTCTCCTATAGGGCTGCAAACCCCTTCAGCTCCTTGGATACTTTCTCTCGCTCCTTCATTGGGGACCCTGTGCTCCACCTGATGGATGGCTGTGAGCATCCACTTCTGTATTTGTCAGGCATTGGCAGAGCCTTTCAGGAGACAGCTTTATCAGGCTCCTGTCAGCAAGCTCTTGTTGGCATCCACAATAGTCTCTATCTCTATCTCTATCTCTATCTCTATCTCTATCTCTATCTCTATCATCTGTATGTATGTATGTATATATGTATGTATGTATGTATGTATCTATCTATCTATCTATCTATCTATCTATCTATCTATTATAACTTCTAGAATTCAAAGTAGAACTGGCCTTTCCTTTCTAGATTATGTAATAAAAGTAGAAAATATTTATGTATGCATATAATATATATATATATATATATATATATATATATATATAATTTCTTGAAATTCTGAGCAATATATTCTGAAAACACAAGAGCATAAAATCATTTTTTACTTTTTAAGGTAGGTCATTGTTTTCATAAAATGCTTTTTTTGAAATCATATAGTCTGTGAGATTGTTCCGATGTTATTGTTGATTTAGCCTGTAGTACTCAGCATTTCAAGCGTCTGTGTATTTTCTGTTATAATCTAAATCTTACTTTTGCAAATTTGTTTTTCCCTCCTGTCTTTCACTTATCTTGGCAACAGCTTTTCTACTATTTAGCCATTTACCCTAAAGATGCAATTTTAGGAGTTATGTGTTGATGCTGCCCATTTTTAGCATGCCAATCAAATAATCATCTTGCCTTTGTTGGTACTGTTTCTTTAGTCTTGATTTGCTTCCTACTTTTTGTTTGTTTGTTTTTAATGTACTCTAACTTTCCACATTAAATGCTCCATTTAAAACTTTTAAACTTAATATTAAAGGCACTTGGTTATTAGTATGTTTCTAGATATAGCATTATGTAACTCTGTGTTGTTTTAGAATTTTTGTCATTTTATGATGATTTAATAATTACATCATTCACTAACTAATTTATGTTGATATATTTTCCATAAGTTTATATTTCATTTTAAAGTCATGTAGTGTAACAAAGTTACTATAAGGAGGAAATAGCCATCATCAATCTTAGTGGAATATTCTAGAAATATATAGTGGAAAAAAAGTGGGGCCATAGAATGTTTAAGAGAAGACTGAAAGATGAGTCTTCAATCCAGAGACCTTAATGTTCCTATACAATTAGAATACAATGATTTTTAAAGCTCTCACTTTAAAAACTTTGCTTCATGTAATACTGTTCAAATGAAGCACAGTGAAGCTGCTAAAACCCATGGATAGCAGCCAAACTACTGGAAAAGTTTGTGCGACAATGGGTCAAAGTTGTCAATGAGTCTGTGTCTTGTCTAGTATTTTTATTGCTTGTTTAAAGGTATATTTTATTATTTTAAAAGCATTTATTGATTGATTGATTGTTCATTGTTGTTCTCCCTCCATGTATACCTATATGAAGGTGTCAGATTCCCTGGAAATAGAAATACAGGCTATCGTGAACTGTCATCCCGGGGGCTGGGAATTGAATTTGGTTCTTTTAGAAGAGCAGCCAGTGCTCTTTACTGCTGACCCATCTTTCTAGGACTTATTTCATTATTTTACATAATATGTATGCATGTGCCTGAGTGTGGATATGAGCATAGAAACACAGTTGCCCAAGAAAGCTTATGGTGTCAGATTCCCTTGAGTTGGAGTTACAGTTGGTTGGGAGTAGGTAGATGTAGGTACTGGGAAACAAACAGCACATCTGGAAGAGCAGCAAGTGTTCTTAAAACCACTGAGCCATCTCTCCAGCCACTGTTTTTATTGTTTATATTTAAGGCACATAGCAATATATTTATATTACACTACATTCTGAATGGCTGGTTGCAGCCAAAATAGGAACATCACCTCAAAGAGTTCTGTTTTTCTCAGTGTGGTACCTAAAGTATCTCTTAGCATCCTTTAACTACACCAAGGGAAAACCCTACAGTACCATGTACAGCCATATTTCTTCAGGTCTCCTTTTCCTGCGGTCAAATTACTTGAGGTTAGCATGTGGTAACGGTGACTTGCAGGAGATTAAGAGCAGCAATCTCATGGTGAAGAGCCCAAACATTTGTTATGAAGAGTAGTTAGAGACAAGCAGGAGGGATTGACCTGGCACTGTCTGTTTTGTGCTGTTTTAGGGAGCTGAGATAACAGGGAACTTGTTCTTAAAAACACAAAACATCACCTCATGAAGTCATAGTATCTAATAGAGTTGAATTGTGTATATTAGCAGAGGGTACCTGAAATATAGCACATCAAAGGGAACATGGTAAGAATGTGAGATTCTTTACTGTCCACAAAATAGAATATAAAAATACCTAAAACTGTGAGCACTGACTGGCTCATGAGACTGAGGCAGAAGGATTTCCATGAGATCTAGCCTGGACCGTATGGTGAGTTTCAGACTAGTTATCCTATCTCATAAATAAATAAAGGAATCAATCAATCAATAAATAAATAAATAAATAAATAAGTCGAAGTCAGGTGTGATAGTTCATGCCTTTAATCTCAGCACTTAGAAGGAAGGCAAAGACAGGGAGATCTCTGTTAGAGGCCAGCCTGGTCTCTACAGTGAATTCCAGGAGAGCCAGGACAGCAAAAACAACAACAAACAAACAAACAAACAAAAAACCAACAAGCAAAATAAAACAAGACAAGACAAGACAAAATCGTCTAGGTGTGGTGGCTCTCTTTAGATCCTAGGCAGAGGCAAATGAGTCTCTATGAACTTGCAACTAGCCTGGGGTACAAGTTTCCAGGCCTGCCAGGGCTTCATTGTGAGCCTCTGTCTTAAAACATCACATGAACCAAACAAACAGAAAATAAAAACGAATCTAAAATATTTTATGATATTAAACGAATAAGAAATTATACCTATTCTTACAAATGAGTAAGACAAAACAGAAAATTAGCTGTTGAAAGTGTTGCACAAAGCTGCAGAGGTCTCAGACATCTCTGCTTGATACAGTGGAGTGGTTTTAAGTTCTCCGAAGCCTTAACCCTGTTAGAGAAGCTGGACTTGGCTCCTGGCCTCCCCTGCAGCACACACAGTAGTTTTACATTTCTACTTTTGATCATGAGGCAGGACACAGGCCACACTATACAGTACTTGTTGCCATCTGTACTTAAATGTCTGAGAGAGGCGTAGAGACAAGTGACAAGGAGACAGAGTACAAGACTGACACATGGTGGGGTTCAAGTTCTGCTGAGTGTGTGTGGATTCTGGGATAGCTGTGGTTTGACTCATTTCTGAATACAGTCGTGTCCCTGAGCCATGCCTGCAACATGAGGATCTGTGTCTTATTGCTACGCAGAGGCTCGGCATCTTCACTTTATAGGAAAGGTTTTGAGCCTCCTTCACACATCTTTCCCTGGATGTGGTGGCTGGCATCTCCTGCTTGGTGTGAAGGCGCCTCCTTGGGCACTGTGCCAGGTAAACAGTGCTGTTGGTTGTCTAAGTTAGTACAAACTGTGCTTGTGTTTGTCAAACACCCAGATAACAAGAGACATGCAAAGACAGTGTGTGGTGAAGGAGAAGAGGAAGTGAATGACTCCTTTCTAGTGTCATTAAGGCTTATGTGTTTTGCTATCTACATTTAGGTATAGGATAGATGCCCTTGAGGTGTAGCCTCCTTACAGCTTAGAAAAACAAAGGTTGCTTGTTTGTTTTTTTCATGATGGAAAAATGACTGAGACTACATTTTCCAGGGGGAATTTCTGCAAACAGTTCCAGTGTTTTTCAGAGCTATTACTGAAGTAATATCATGCACAGTGTCTGAGGATCTGGTTTGGCCTTCATCAACATTGGTTCTTATCATGTGCACTGAGGTGCAGAGGTGCTGCACTTTTTCTTCCCTATGGTTCTTTCTAGAAGATTTAAAGGCAGGAACTATATGTGCTTATGGCAAATACAAAAGTGACAACATCAACTTAAGCTGGGTATGGAGGTCAGGCCTGTAGTCCTAGAACTCCGGAGGCTGAGGCAGGAGGATTTTAGGTTTGAGGCCAGCTTGGATTCCATCGTGAGTTCAAGGTGAGCCTGGACTACATGGTGAGACTCTGTCCGGTCTCTAAAACCAATGAGAGAGCACACAAGAAAACACAGCAGGAGCCAAGAAGGACCTTCGCTCTAACACTTTTGTGAAATGTTTCTGAGTGCCTGGTTTCATCTCAGCTTTGATTGCCAGCAGGAAGCCTCAGAGGAAAGGACAGGCATGTAGAGAGTCATGGTTAATTTCAGGGCATGATGGGTCCTAAAGATCAAATAGGGCAGGATGTTCTAGAAGTAGCTTAGGCAGGGTTGTTATCTCCAGATCAGAATGGATCTTCCAGTTCCTGCAGAATCAGTGTTCTGTACCAATTGCTGACTTCCATGCCCAGGGACTCCTACTTGGTTTAGTCTCAAAAGGTCCTAACCCACAGTGCAGGTGCTTGCTCCCCACCTGGCGTCCCTCTCCCCTGAATGCTCTGTTCTAGAAGGCATGGTGCCCACTGTTTTCTGCTTTAAGCAATTACAGTACTTAACTGTCTGAGCAGGAACTATGATTATATACCTTGAATATTTGTTTATAAATGAGATTTTCTTGAATTTCTACTCATAAATTTGTGGTAATTTCTTCTTCCTTTGGAGAGACTTCAAAAAATCCAGAAACAGATCTTGGAGATAAGGCTAGTGGATTAAGAGCACTTTGTGCTCTTGCAGAGAACTCAGGTTCAATTTCCAGCATACAGATGTTGGCTTACAACTGCCTGTAACTCCAGTTCCAGGACACCTAATGTCCTTTTCAGGCCTCTGCAGACACCAGGCATGGATATGGTATATATGTGTATATATATGTATTCATTTTTTTACTATTTATTTATCTATTTATTTATTTTTACGTGTATACCATACACGTAAAAATAAATAAATTCTAAAAGTCCCAAACAGAACAGAAATGTCTATGGGTGAATCTTTTCCTACTTTATCAATAAAATCAACCAAGTTCATTCATTTGGTGACTTTTAAAAATGTGTTCAAATAACAGTGTGCCAGTGTTTCTTTAGATTTAATGTATTTTAAACTTCTAAGTTGAATATTTTTTAATGCTCTGAGTTGTGAATTCAGGGACATTGTCTTCTTACCTCCTTCTTTTATGAAATGATGCAGTTGATTGACAGCCAGTGCCTTTTGTACATGTTCCTATAGAGCAGAACTTCAGAATCACATTGAGAATCACAGACACTCAAAAAAACTAGAGCTGGAGGGTTTTTTTCCTGTTACACAATCCAACTTGTTTTTCTCCAGATAAGTCCAGAAAGCTTCTGCTCTAAACCACATGGTAAATTACTAAGGTAGAAACTTAATATTTGGTTCCAAATAACATGTTTAGCCAATTTCATATAGTCTTTTGGATGTCTTGTAATCAATAGCGAGTAATTACGGGAGAACTCCTGGATTCCTTTAGCCAGCAGCAAATGCATGAAGCAGCCCCTCTGAACACATCCAGGCATTTGGACCCAGCAGCACCCACAGTTTCTAATTACACCGCTTTGCATGAGTGTAGACATCTCAGAGCTCTCCTTTGTCCTCTCTGCTATAAACAGCTTTTGCTTCTTTTGAAGTCTGTGTGATATACATGCAAGCAATTAAACGCCCCCCCCCCAGAGGTTGGAGACACAAGGTCTTCTTAATTAAAATTATAACAAAAGCTACCAGCAAAAATTCCTACTATATGATTAAGGTCTAAAGTATTATGATACATTAGACTCATTGTTAACTGTCAGGATTAAAAGAAATCGATATGTTGGGGTAAGATCAGCTGAATCTAATTAGCAAAATCAATGTTTATATAAAAGAAAATACTAAAGTTTAATAACAGGTTCTGCTTATAAATATAACACTGGCTAAAATTGTTCTTTGTTGTTACTGCATTGACCACATAATCATATTTTAAATACACTGAATAAGAATCGGAAACTTCTTTCTTGTAGCTAATTATTATAATTAAAACATAAAACTTCAAAATCATAACTGATTTCAAAAGTTTTAATTATGAAAGATTCTTAAATATAAAAATAGTCTCCAATTATAAAATATTCCCAGTGATTCCATTTTTAAAAGGCTAATTTTAGCAAGAGCTATGTACCAGAGTCAGAAAGGAGACAAACTTGGGTAGAAGTAAAAGGAACTGAAGTATTCTTATGCAATTATGATTACATTAATATGCATTAGTCCATCAGTGATATAGCAAAATTATAAGGGATACATTTTGATATAACATGAAAACAACACATCTTACCTTTTCCTTCCTGATTGCTGTAATGGAAATAAACATCCCAACCAGTATGGAGAAGAAAAACTTTACTAATTGCAGCCTAGATTTTCAGTCAAATGGAGGTCATTAGCAATTTCCTGGAAGCCCCTCAGATTGCTTACCAGGAAATGGTGGCTAGCGGGACCTCTGTCGTTCTCCTGGTGGGATTAGTGAAAACTGGAGTTTTTAATGATGTGTGTCAGATGTAGGCTGATGGGGGTGGGGTGGGGTGGGGTCAAGTTCTCTACCACAGTAGGTAATATTCTTTGAACAGAAACATTTTTAAAAATTTCATATTAATATACAAACCTATAAATGAACATAGCCATTAACATGCATAAATCTACCCATACTTTAATACATGCCTGTAGTTAGTAAGGCTCAGTGATGGGGATGTTGTAAAAAGAGGGATCTGTATGTGGTGTGGTGCTTACTGAAAGAAGCTGCTCTTGGAGGCTGGCATGGTGATTTTTACAACACTGTTGGATGGCAAATTCAGCCTTATTTTCCCATCTCCATAAAAGAGAAAACTCGAGTGTGAAACACCTTCCAAGACACCAACCCAAGTCTGACTCAGCCTGGGTCTTGAGTCCACAGAGGTGCCGTCAGCCACTGAGAGACTTGCAGCTTAGTTTCTCATGGTAAGAATGAGTGGCTGGCTTCAAGTGGGCTAGAATGGCTAAAACATTTAATAGTGACAGAAGCAGAGGTAAGAGTACATATTCATTCATTCATTCAGTAAATTATACAGAAAGGAAGTTTCTGGTTGGTTTCCATGGCGACAGGAAGAAGACCTCTTGAATCACCAGTGATCTTATAGAAAATGAGCCAGCATGTGTAAGCCTGAGAGGGAGACCTCACAGGCTAAGAAACTGACAATACCATACACATCTGTTATGTTTACAATGCAGAGTATGTTGTTAATGTTTGTGCAACCCAAAATCAAGTTATTGCTAATTAAAGTTAATTAATTTCAAATAAGTTAGACCTGGCAATATTAACCCAGCTTCATTTCCATCTTGTTACAATTACAGGTTAGTTATTAAGGACCTCCCAAGCCTTTTGTAGGATTATTAAACAGTTGTGTTTAAGCAAGGTCAAAATGTCTTATTAAAAAACTTAAGTGATTTCCCATGTAATTTTTGTTCTTTTTGTTAAAATGGGATGTTCACATTTAATATTGCTGACACATAGTTGATATAAGGTACTTCGTGTGTTTTTTTTTTTGTTGTTGTTGTTGTTGTTCTTGTTTGTTGGGACAAAATATTACTCGGTAGCTCAGGCTAGCCTAGAACTCATGGCAACTGCCCTGCCTTAGACTCCTGAGTGCTGAGATTATTGTTGTAAGCCACTTCTCCTGACTTGGCTTAATTTGTCTTGAAAATAACTGTGGTAGATAAAATTTACTATGTATACATTTACCTTAGCACCCATACAGAGATTTTAGTAAATGCAAACTAGAGAAAAACATTTTAAAATATACTAACATTCATTTTCTGTGTCTCACCTCAGAACCTTTCATTTGAATAAATTATAAGATTTAGAATATACATTGGTGGAGATATTTATCCATAAGTAATTCTTGGAAGAGAGATTTGTAGGGTGCTCCCAGTCTTGTGTCTGTTGGATCCCACCAATGCTCTGTGCTTAGCACAGAGGTGCAGTTTACCACAGAGGTGTTCCCTTCCTTTAGAGTCGGCTCTTGAACACACTCTCAGGGTCATAGTTACATCCCAGAAAGAACCTCCCACAGTCCTAGAATTTAGATCGTTTTTCTGGATTGAAAAAGCAAAGCAAAAACAAACTAGGCATGGAATTTTTATCCAAATGCTGTTTTTATGGAAAAAGCCTATGAAGTGAACATAACTTATATGTTATTCTGTATATTTTAAATTTGTTACCAGTGTTGGTAATTACCACTGAGTGCATAGTTAATGCATTGGGGAAATTTGATGCAATTATTTGTTTGTGATTCCCCTTCAATTCAAATGTCTACATTAAACTATTGAAAAATAAAGCTCTGGAGAATTTAGGTCACTTTTAAAAATCCACTGACTTTCTGAACTCTGGTGGAAAACATCTGTTGCATTAACCAAGATGAAATTAGCATAGAGACTACACTGTAAAGAATACAGTTTCCAAGTTTAGTAACATAAAATAAAACCCTTTTTTGAATACCACCTTCAAGAGGGTAGACCGTCAGCCACACCACCTGCCTGCCGGGTCAGTGGGAGACACTAGGACTGAGTGCACATTTTAGCTACTTTAACTTTAGAGAAATTATTTTCCCTCGAGCCTCTTTTCAGCACTTTGGCATTGATTACACCCAGAAATGGACTAAATAGTCCAGCACAAGTTGCTAGCTCTTAGGAAATCCGTTCAAAATGACTGAAACTGCAGAGAAAAGGCCCGTGTCTGACTCTCTTCGCGATTTCCAGACTTTTAAAGCGCAGAGAATTTGGGTACTGAAAAAGACCTCTACTGCTGAAAGGGTCTGAGAATAAGAAAGGGGCCAGAGGAACAGAGTTCCCGCTGACCCACACTTTATTTCTCCTTTGATCATAAGCTGGAAGGAAAGGACTTGTTTCACAGAAATAGCTCAACATCATTTAGATGGTATGGCCAGGAGAGGAAGTGAGGCAGATAGATGAAGGCAGGGTTTGATGCGGAGGTGGGATTCCACAGGTATTGGCTCAGTAGCTCAGCCAGTGTTTTCTCGCAGCTATTTGTTCTGTGTGCCTTTATGGTATTCTTAAATATCTCTCCATAGAAGAGATTGGATCTAAATGAGATCCATCCATGCCTTTAAAAATGGGTTTCTTGACGTAATAACAAGAGATTTGTGTTCTTGCAGTTAAAGCAAAGAGTTTCATTCCTGTTCACATTTGTTTAACCAGATTCTTGTCACAACAGGTGCACAATTATTTTTATGAGTAAAATATTATCAGCCTTCAAAATTAGCCAGGGCAAAATGCAAGTTGTCTGATTAAATAATCAAAGGTGATACTTAAAATACATTTGATTTCCACAGGAATTTTAAAATGGTAAGCCCCATCTCTTACTCTGAAGTTCAGAGGGAATTACAATTGTTGTTAGTATGTAAGTAGTACGTGTAACTAGTCTGATGTGCTTTGTGAAAGGCATCGGTGTTATGGGGCAAACTGTTATCAGATAATCTTTTCATCTGTCAGTAAAGTGGTGCATATCACAGCAGGTGACTCTTTTTCTCTTGAACATTATTCAGCATCTGATCAGAAGGCCCACCAATCTAGAAAACTAAAATCCAGTGTTTGTTCACTTAAATTCAATTTGTGAGATATAAAATTAAACATATATTTCAGCTTTTAAACTAAATAGATTATAGACATCTCAAAGTTACTGATTATCTTGGTCAACAGTCATGATGCCTAAGTGGCAGAATACAAGAAAAAAAAACAAAAACAAAAACAAAAAACAACCCTACCCCTCCCCTTCTGAACGGAACAAGAAGCAGATCTCGGTGGCAACTTCACTGTGGTTTTAAAAGCATTACAGCAGCACAGCTGTTAGAAACCAATTACAGGCAGGTAACTGTTTGTTTTCATATCTAAATCTGTTTGTCAATCAGGAGAATGCAATGAATCAGGAGAAGGGATCTCAAATACAAACCACAGAGTAAGGCGGAGCTTCTGGAGGAAGTCCAAGCCACAAGAATTAGGGCAGGAGTGGGAAGGAACCAAATCCACACGTGCATGCACATGGCTCCCGGCTTTGACTATATTTTCCAAATCCAGTCAGAAGCTGAGATGATTGGAGAGAATTCTCCATTTTCTGTTGGGAGTAGACTCATTTTAAGGTTTGTTAGAAGCAGTGTGGTTACCGAAGGAGAGAGATTATAAAAGAAGCCTGCAGGTTGTTATTAACTGAGACCATTTTCAGTCCTGGCTCATCAAGTCTTAAAGAGAGATGATGACTTACATGTTAGTTTGGGGGTGCATCAAGGCATACCTTTGGCTATCTTGTGGACAAATAGGTTTTTACTACTTTGACTTTAGTTCATAGCAACTTTCAGTTTCTGTGCTTGTTTCTGAAGTATCTTGTTTTATCTGGACACAGTCAGCGAGGCCACCTCTACTGTTCTGATCCTCGGCCCTGGCTCACAAAGAGTGCTTTACACATGTCTGTAGGGCTGAACACAGGCAACCTACCGAGAGCCAAAGTTTAAGTTGGTAACATCACGAGAGAGAGTAAATAGAAGTTTATTAAGAACGCTAAAGAAAACAAAATGGGCATAGCCATGCTGTGGTTTTGCTTAAACACGGGCTTTTGGATACACCAAGAACCCTGGATTTCTTTTCTACTGCTTAATGAAAAGAGCCCTTTGATTTTTTCCAGGCACAGTTTGTGCCAATGAGCCTTAGCCTGGAAGCATGGTGCCTGTTGTCTAGCCCTCAGTGTGCACTGTGTATCTTTCTGCTGGGGCTAACAGGCTTTAGGCTACCCTTCTAGGTGGATGTAGGATTGTATTCTACCCAAAGGCTTGTTGCTTGTGCCAGGTCTCTGTGTAAATTCAGTGTGGTTGTCAGGAAACAGGGAAAGAGATCTTTGTGACCGCCAGGAGCATTCTCTACAGACTCTCATCTGACATACTATAAGAAGTAACTGATGAGCTCCAATGAAAAGTAGAGGAATTAACACCATCCCTTTTCAGAGTAGAAAGTAAAACAGAAGGAAGCACTCTGAGGAGGCATTTTGCATTACTGTGTTCCATTTCATGGAGAAAACAGGAGGTGTGTATGTGTGGGCACTTGCCTTGGTGCCCTTGTGCAGGACAGAGGACAACTTATGGGAGTCAGTTCTATGTTTCCACCATGTGGGTCTGTGGGGTTGAACTTGGGAGGTCAGGCTGGATGGCAAACACCCTAATCAGTTGAGCCCTCTTGCCAACCAGAGCAAAACTTTTCCTATTGAACAGAAGATTCTGAGCCCAGACGGGATCCTTAGAATTCCTGTCACCCATTCTTCTGTTTTTCAAGAAGGACTGTGTTTGTAGAGTTTCAGTGAACCCACAAATCCCCATACAGTGCTTATTTGGGGGTTTATATGATTTCATATTTCCTACCACTCAGGCAGGAGTGTTTATTTTATGGGTTTGATCACAGATATCTCTCTGTGAAGATATATGTCTGTGCAATGCATGTGTGTAGTGCCTAAAGAGGCCAGAAGAGGGCATTGGATCCCTTGCAACTGGAGTTACAGATGGTTGTTAGCTGTTATGTGGGAGCTGGAAATCAAATCAGGGCTTCTGCAAAGGCAGCAAGTACTCTTAAACACTGAGCCATCTCTCTTGTCCCAAGAAGTCTTCCTTTTAAAGACTTACTTAGAGCAAAGAACAGAGAATCTGACAATAACAAGAGATAAAACATTAATCACATACTGTGTCATAGTGCATTGTAATCTCACACAGTCCTCAAGCCAAGGCTGTGAAGTGGGTATCATCACTTTTCTTTTACTGAAGAGAAAGAAGGGTTCAGGAAGAATGAACAGTTTCCTTCAGACACCAAGAAAATACCAGCCATTTCAAGGTCTGAATCAAGGTCTATTTGCTGCTAAGCTGTCATCCTTTCTGCCTGAGTTGCCTTTCTACAGATTGGCCCCTGCTGGGCCACCCAGACACTACTGGGTCATGCTTTGTCATGTGCTTCTTAACCCTTTCATATTAGAATTTGAACAAGTCAGACAGATGAACAGAGATGGGCAGGTGAAGCAACAGGCACCAATTACTTCCATCCTGGCTATCATATCACAATAGGAGCTATGCATTCATTTGTTTTGAAATTTTGGAGGTCATCTATATTATTTTATATTTGTAAGTTTTCATTAAAAATCTCATGAGTGTAAACTTCCCTTTTCTGTTAGGTTGATTCTCCAGGTTTGAGTTGCTTAGCTTCCCTTAGTGTACCCGTACCTTTGGGGTCACTGGCTTGCTATTAATTGCAGTGTAGACCTGTACTGTCTCCTTGCATGGATATTCTATAGGATGCTCTGGCTTTCTGGGCTATCTGGTCTGCAGTTCTGCCATGAAGGATAAATGGATATGTCAAAAGAACAGCAACAGAGCACAAGCCGCAGACACTCTGGCTGCTGGTGAGGCTTCTGGACTTTTTAGACTTCTAGCACAATATCATGTGGACTTCTGTGTTTACTGCAAAGCCTTATGAACCATGAACAGAATTCTAATAACAGATTGCACTGTGGTTAATTATTAAGTTAAAACTATGAGAGGCAGTTAGAGAAGATTGCCATCTCTTTGCAACAACAACCCTTTGTGGTCCTGTTCCAAGTTCTCCTATCGTACCAGGTGCTGTTAATTATTTGGTTCTTTGAGTCTTCATATTTGTAATGTAATTTTCTTCTCTCTGTGAAGATATATTAGAAGTCAGTTTTAGCCTCTTTTACTCAGCAAAACAACAGGATTGTTAGTGCTCGAGGAAAGACCAGTTTTGGAACCAAGGGAATCCAGACGACTGTTGTATTACATAGAACAGTGAGGATCAGGTCATCCAACTGTCTGCAGCAGTTTCCATGAAGAATTTCAACTTGGAGGAGAAGAGAGAGCAGAGCCAGGCATGAGTTTAGAGGCAAGGATTTGACACCTAGCCATGGATCTGGAAATAGACATAGCACGTCCTGTTGAGGAAATAACTCAGGAGCCTGAACTTATGGTTAATTGCAGTTGAGTCACCCTAGAACCAAGCTAAGATACCCAAGGACACAAGTTAGGAGAATTCGTAGTACAGCACTAAGTCACCTGGGGAGCCACAGGTTAGCTAATGGGTGAAAAATGAGATCCTGGCCACAAGATGCAGGGCTACAGGGCAGCATGTGTATGGAATTTCAACAGTAAAAGGAGGAAAAGTACTCATTGCTTATAGTGTTTGAGTAGTGTACCCCTGATCTTGTGGTAAGATTTTCCAATTCTGGCTCCCTACTTTGTATAGTTAGAAACCAATGTTTAGACCTATTTAAAAGGAAAGGTTTTCTAGATAACTCTAGATCTGCTACCCAATACGGAAGCTACTAGCATTATATGTCCATTTAATATAAATTCAGATTAATAGAAAATCACCAGAATTAAAAT
This sequence comes from Mus pahari, assembly GCF_900095145.1. Classification (NCBI taxonomy): domain Eukaryota; kingdom Metazoa; phylum Chordata; class Mammalia; order Rodentia; family Muridae; genus Mus; species Mus pahari. The sequence goes on along the minus strand of NC_034590.1, from coordinate 85,448,863 downwards.
TTTGTTCCTCAGCCAAATTTTAAGTGCTTAATTATGATATCTTGATAGTGGCTATCATACTAACCAGCAAAGAGGTAGAATATCTCCATTATCTGGAAAGTTCTGTTGTATAACACTGTTGTACAGTATGAACATCCTCTTGACAGTATTGCTGTATGGTATGAAGGTCATTAGAGGATGTTCTAGCACTATCAAAGTGGAGGTATAAGTATACTGTGTGATGGTGTACTATAGAGATGCCAAGAAATAATATTATTTAGTGAGGTCTCTGGAAATAGAATTTTTCTAGAAGAGTTCTATTATGTGAGGCTAGTTCTGAAATTGGTGCTCATAATGTGTATTTTCACAAAGATGTAGTTCATTCTCACCGGAATGGATTGTGACCAGATACAATGCTGTGGAAGTGGAGTAGAGTCATTACCTCATATGAGTGTGTGTACTTGGGGACACACATTGACTTTTCTAAGTTATCTCCACCCGTGTCAGATGGGAAGTCCATTCTTGCATCTTAAAAAAAAAAAAAAAAAAAAAAGGAAACCGTCAACTAGACTGCATCCAGCTACCACTGTGGTTTTTATGCATGCATTGTTCATTATATCTATTTTGTGTATTAAGTATGTGTTAGATGCAAAAGTGTCCAAAGTAAAAGAAAGAGATTAAACATGCTAAGGGAAGCACTAATGAGGAAGCGAAGTGCATAGAATATTCATTTTCCCCTTCAAAGTAAATAAAACTCCAAGGCAGAGAATGTTTATAGGTATCTACTCTTCCCTCTGATCTCCTAAATTCTGCCAGCTTGCCTTCTTAACATTGAATAGAGACAGTTTTACACATGGTACTTCTTCCTCTCCCTTGTCCACACTGGTGTGAGATCACTTATCCTAGATTTGGGGTCTAGAAATAAAATAATCCCAGTCAACCAAGCCCAACACTGTCCTGAAGAGATTCTAAGCAATGAGGGTGTCGTTATTAAAAATAACTCCTGGAAAAAAAAACCCTTAAAATTCATCTGCTCAAAGTACTGCATTTTGTCTTTGGTGAAATTCTTGACAGACCTGAATATTAGGATCATGGATCATGGAACCAGAATAAATGTGACCAACATCTCTTGATAGGTGCAAACTGGTTCAACATAAAATAGACACTTCATAGAAAGGATTGTCTGAAGAAGAACAGATTAAAGAACCAGACAGACACTGCTCCCTGTCACTTAGGCCAGCAGTCAGGGTAGGGAGGAAGCACTTGCAGGACAGTAAGCTGCTCTCAGCACAGTTGTTTGGCACCTAGTAAAACTGCTGAAGAAACTCCTGTAGGCACAGGAGAATGTTCTTCCAGTGTAGCTTTTAATAGCAATCAAGCCATCGACACAGGGAAAGAGCTACAGAGACCAACAGGCACAAGTTTGGAAACATTAAATGAAAACTGCAAAATTACATATCTGCTATAAAACTTATATAAAATGAAAACATAAAACAACCCTGTAGATGTCTTATATAAACTCATGTGGCCACAGTATGAAATGGGTCGAACCGATAAACATTTACTATACACCAAAGCCATTAAGTAGTTTTTGTTTGTTGTTATCAGTTTAAATAGAAGCAGGCTGTGCTGCAGGAGCAGAGGTTTTAAACAACCAGGCAAATGTGACTTGTTACCACCCAGTAGCAAAGCTGCAAGCAGCTCTCAAGTCCCTCCCCTGTCTGCCTCACAGCAGCTTTGAAAGTTGCCTAGCCTCCTCACACTGGCCCTGAAAAGTGTGCCTATTGTCCTCCCCTTGACTCAGGAAGCTTGAAAACCCCTGAGGGACTGTGGGTTGAGGAGTTCTCTTTGTAGAAGCAAGCAATTCCCCTTAGTGCTGTACTGCAGACAGCACTTTAGGGACAGCCTGTAATTCCCATGCCAGTTCATTCTTTTATATTTTCATCAGTGCCACTCATCTAGCTACATTCTTCTCTCTCTCTCTCTCTCTCTCTCTCTCTCTCTCTCTCTCTCTCTCTCTCTCCCTCCCTCCCTCCCTCTTTCTTTGCCTGTACACCTATGTGTAGGTTTGGATATGTGTGCACTTGTGTGTGTGTGCACACATGTGGAGGCCGGAGGAGGCTGTCTGCTTTCCTGCTCTACTACTCTCCACTTTATTCCTTTGAGACAAGATATGTGATGAATTGGAGCGAGGCTGGTGACTCTTGGTCCTCCTGTCTTCGGCCCCCCACCCCTAACACTACAGGGGTTGTTACAAGCACATAAATCTGGCCATACCCGGGGCTTTTACATGGGAGCTAGGATCCCAATCCATATATGTACAACAAGTGCTTTTACCCACCAAGCTATCTTTCCAGTCCCATATATGTCTCATATATGTACAACAAGTGCTTTTACCCACCAAGCTATCTTTCCAGTCCCATATATGTCTCATATATGTACAACAAGTACTTTTACCCACCAAGCTATCTTTCCAGTCCCATGACAAACACTTAGGAAGAAGCTCTCAGTGCTAGGAATGTAAAGATGGCTAAAATGTGGGCCCCATTTGTAAAAGGCCCTGCATCTAACATCCAGGTAACAACTGATTTTAGTTCACGCTTCTGAGGATGTTAAAGAGGAATTGGTCAAATTATGATTTATTTTTACTTCAAGAAAACAAAAGACTAGTGTATTAAAGAAGGAGAGTTATTTGGGTTTACAGAATGCTATCATTTTTTCTTCAGTGTATCAAACCCTGGAAAGCTAGAGTTCATATTTCTCTCTCTAGCATGGATCTGGTTTCTGAGTTCCAACTGTATAGAGCCAGCTTTCTGTCATTCATTCTGATCTGAAAACTTTGCATTTGGCATAGATAAAAAGGTGCTCCTGACTTTGTTTCCCAGATTTACCATGCCTCCATCTTCTTCCAGTAAATGGCAACTCTGTCCCAGAAACTCCATCACTACCCTAATCCTTCTGAGCCTGGTTTTGCAACACAAGTCCCAACATTATGGATTTCAGTAGTGACTGATTTCTGGGTTGTAGCAATGGGAGACAAAGAACATGAGCAGAGGCCTGAGGAGTTGGCATGTACTCCATCTCTTAGCTCTCCTGTTTGACTTTTGGGGTAGACTTTGACCTTTTGATGACCTGACATTCCAGGACCCATCTTCTTGTGCTCTGGGTTAGTTCAGACTGTAGCCAGCCCCAGACTCCAGTGCTGTCCTATTGTCCAAGATATTATGACTCATGTGAACCCTCTTAGCTCTTTGACTTCGTCTCCTGTGACTGCCCTTCATTCTTTGTCATTAAATACTGTTTTGTGATACAGATATAGACTACATTTTGTTCATCTAGCTCTCAGTGTGCATGGGTTATAACTTCTCCATGTGCTCATGCTTTCAAATAATATATTTTTTGAGAATACCTGAGCACTGCATCTAGGTTGCTCCTGTACTTTCCTTTCTCTCTAACTCCACCCACTTCTCTCTACTCCCCAAATCACAGCCTCTTCTTTGTTACTGTTGCATTTGTATTCACACAACCTACTGAGTCTGTTTAGTGTTTGCTTATGTAAATGTGTTCCTAGGGCTTACCTCTTGGGAGTGGACAACCTGTTCAGCATCTTGTCCCTGCAAGATATCCACTTCCCCTCCCTCAGCAGACGCCTACCACCCTTAGCTCCACCTACTCCTTCACAATGCTATTTACTCTTAACTGAAGAATGTAGGAAAGCCAAGGTTCTAGAAACACAAATAACTTGTTCTAAACTACAAAGACTAGGAAATGTGGAGCTATTTTTTAAAATCTCTCTTAATTGATTTTTTCAAAATTTATGCTAAAAAATCCAGGTCTGAATAAATATCTGTTGTCTATCATTGATTTTTTCTCAAGAGAATGTGGTTTCTGTAAACACAGCCCCTTGTTCTCAGCATCACACTGTGCTTTTTCCTCTAGATGATGACTGTATTTTGTCATGTAGCAGAAATATTTCTTATTTCTCGATTAGTTATGCCCATTATTTTATAAAGTCTACTCCAAATTAAATTTTAAAAAGCAATTTATTTTGCTGTTTTACCAAGAAGTTTTAAGTGAAGCCAACCTGTTACTAAAGTGTGGGTTTATGTTCTCCCAGGCATGCATCGGGGCACTGGCAGAGGTCAGTGCTGTCACTTTAATTCACATTAATACACAACACTTTCACCCGCCGTTACTTTCTCACCATCAAGGCAAATGTCAATACAATGAAATGAAAAAAAAAAACCCCAGTAATATTATAAAAACAGGTTTTTATGTGTGTTTTAGCTATCTGACTTTGTTATATCCATTTCATTCAAACTATGATTAATCTGCCAAGACCAGCCTAATGGGAAGACCTTCATACTCACTCTAGACTCTAACATCTAGAAGGAAAGCCTTGGTATAATTAGACATTGTTTCCCCCATGCCTGCTTCTGTCATTTGATTGGCATTTCATTGATAGGTTATATGGTACAATTGGGGAACTCAAATCTGCTAAAATAAGTAAAGCATCCACATTGATTTTAAGGCAGGAAAATGGTTAGCAAAGTTGATTAATGGGAAATTAAATTATTAAGTTATTTAAATTCATTTTTAAAATGTCAACAATGGAGAACGTATGATGATGGAAAGAATCTGTCCTGAGACCCAGTGAATCTGATGCCCAGGGCTCGGGATAAGGTCTGCTACAGGCTACCTGGTACACACCAGCCCTGAGTTCAAGTCCCAGCAATGCACACGTGAGTTCTGATTCCATTCCTAACTCTGCACTAGCTAATTAACTACATGACACCAGCAATTCCTCCCTCCCTTTCTTGCTTTTAGCTGCTGTATAAAATGTGGGGTTTAATGATCCATTGATTCTTTCCAACAGTGATTTTATGAGTCTATGACTGGATAAGCATGCTTTTCAAAAAAGACTTTGCAATTACTTTTTAATAGATAAGATAGGTTTTAAACTTACCTGCATCTGGTGAAAGAGTCAGTATGGGAAGCTGTGGGGAGTGCTGGGGAGTGCTTTTCTTTGCATGGAGTTCCTTTCCCTGTACATTCAGGTATATGATGGCCTGGGTGTTAGCCTACTGGCTTACAGAAAGATACACAGAGACAAAGACACAGAGAACACACCCACTGTGCCCACAGCCACACTCAGTCTTCCTTCTGCAGCTCTCCAGGCTGCTGTACATGGAGCCTCTCTGGGATGTTAGGGGAGAAAATTAGTCAGATGGTGCTTTGAAGCTAATGAAAGGTCCAAAAATCCAGATGAAGAACGTGTTCTCAGATACCTGTCTAAAAGAATAGTATGTTTGGGGGCTTGAGACATGACTCAGTGGTTAAAATGCTCACTGCATAAGAATGGGGACAAGAGTTCATATTCCCAGAGGCTATATAAATGCTGCACAGGTTTTGTGTCCCCTCCTGTAATTCCAGCATTTGGAAGGTGGAGACTGGTGATCCCATGAGCAAAATGGCTAGACAGACTAGTTTTATCCATGAGCTCTGGATTCATCTGAAGCACCCTCATCTGAAACACACTACCTCAATGAGTAAGATCAGAGAGAGAGAGAGAGAGATTGAGGAAGGCTCCTGAAGTCAGCCTCAGGCCTCACTCGTGCACAGGAACATATACACGTGGACATGTGCCCCTACCCAAGCAAATTCACGTACTAACATTATACTGAAAGAAAGAACAATGTGTTTTGAATGAGAACTTTGATCCTCCTGTCTATGCCTCTTCAGCATAACTACCAATGTGTGTGTGTGCGCGCGCGCGCGCGCACGCGCACACGCGCGCATATTGTGAATTAGAACAGCAAATAGGTTTGAGTTAAGAGTTCAAGGTCTGGCTTTGTATTCTGTGATTATAGCATATGTCTTTCCTGTATGGCCCATCATTTGTAAATTGGTGGAGAAATCCATATCAACTATTATAGTTTTTTCTAAATGACAAAATTGTCAATATTGTTTTGATGTTTGCAGTATATGCATTGTGGATTAGCTAAATTTAGCTATTATTATAACACATGCTACTATTTTCGTTGGTATCTATGACACAAAATGGTGATTATATTTAACAACATGAGAGCTTTAAAAACACTTGCCAGCCCTTTTCAGTGTTTGAATTATTATTGTGTCTGGTTGATTTTCATGAACAAATTATCCAAGATAGTGTCTTCCTTCCTATCTCACTGTATTGCAAGCTAAAGTTTTCACATGCTCTCATTTGGCACCTGTTTTATCATTTTATCGGTTGAGCGGGAAGTAGGACTAAATGAGTCGCTTCATACTCAAAACACTTGCTGTGCATTGTGTTATATCTTGGGGGATTTGGTGGCCTGGAAGGCTGTCTATTGCAGCTTTGATTTTTAATGGTGAGATAAAGGAGCTGATAACTGCTGTATATTTCTTGAAATATCAAGAAAAACTGTCTTGGTTTTTTTTTTCCCCCGAGTGATGTAAGCTACAGTGACTGTTGAGCTGCTGTGTTGAAATGGTGGAGATGGGGCTAGTGGCTGTCAGCCTTGTCACCCCTGCCCTTCTTTGCACTCAGAACTGGGATCCGAATCTGCACAGATGCTGGCGTTTAGCTCAGGAATGGGCTTAAGTGTTCACACATGACCATAACCACCTCGGATAGTTTGCTTGCCCATATGTTTGGTTTGCTACAAAGATAATTAAAACTTGGAAGTGCTTTTGCCTGAATCCAAAGTATACTTTGTCGTCTACAATACATGTGTGGGTTTCTTGGGCCAATGTTTCTTCTCTTGTTTATCTTTTTGCCACACAGAAAAACATGGCTGCTCAATTTTCTACTTGGACTTGACTAATTCTTTCCTCAAAAAAGGGTGTCAGAAAACCTAGTTTTTCAAATGTTAATGGTTACAATTTAATTGAATTTTTCTAGATGAAAAGGAAAGGAAAAGAAACCCAAGGTGCCAAGCATGTTTAGGGACATTTGGTAGAAGTGATTCAGCCACTTGATTTTTTTTTATTTTTCTAGTCTTCAAAATTCTTAATTAGTATATGTTTGAGCAATTCAGACTTTTCATTTAAAAGTTTGATCCCATTGCCTCTTACATTTCCTTTCTTACTGTGAACTTCACAGTATGAAGCAAGTTCTTTAAACCATTGCCCCAGGATCATATGGAACTACATGTACAAAGCCTGGAAGAGCCACTGTTTCTCCTTCCAAGTGTATTTAGTAAATTTCCTTGCTATTCTATGCTTGTTAGCACAAAGCCTTTTAGGCAACTTTGTCTGGTTTAGATCCATCACTTCTTATACCAACTGTTCCTTGTTATAGTTTATTCAGATTCCTCAGATGTCTTATCTTTGAGACTATTAGAAGTGTCTGACAGGTTCGAGATACGAACTTGAAAATATAATTAGGGCTCAGGCAAGACAGTCATTCTCTACTCATCATGTGGGAGTTACTTCTTGAGTTGGTAAGGCATTGCATATGTAGTATTTCTATTAATCTCCTAGCTATTTACTTACAGAATCTTTGGAATAATATCATTATATGAATATTTTAATGATGTTATGTAGAATAGGGATATAGGGAGAGATGATTATAAGGAATTTATCCAAAAACCATGAAATCTAACTCCTTTGAACTGTAAGTTCTAGCCACACTTCTATTTGGTGCCATTTTCACTGGCTTATGAAAGTTTTTGCTTTACACTTTTTTATGCTAGATGGAACACTTGACTAGTCTCTGTCTTTATAATGAATTTGACTATCTCCTTACTGTGTATGCCTATGGGATTAGAATCTTAAGGAGCAAATGTAAATATCATACTTATTTATGTATTTATACTTTCCTCATGTACTTAACATCAAACTTAAAGTTTATATCAATATAATGCTATAAAATATAGGTATCTTGATAATCACTATATTTTGCATGGGCAGCTTCCTGTTGTCTAGTTCACTGAGTAAAACTATAAATCTTTTTATTCTAAATGGAGAAACCCATATACTCTGAAAAATCTCCATAATCAGGAATCACTTTTCATAGGATTCCAGAGGTTATTTTTATTTATGTTAAATTAAAATTCTCTCCAAAATCCATGACAATACAGAAGTCATGGAATTAAGATGATATAAGCTGGCTTATTAGTGGATTTAGTTTTAACATAAGTCATATCTGTCTACCTATGTATTCACCTGTATATTTACATAATGAACTTCTATTATACATTCCTATATATTTGAAATAAACAATTGAGCTCACTTATTTTATAAAATTCCATCATCCATATCTCAGGTTTGCAAACTATGTGGATTCATGTGTGGGACTTAGGGCATTTATTTATCAGCTATGGATTCTATTTTTTATGTCTTTGATATTATTTAGAAAATGGTACTGAGAATAAGTTATAACTGGAGTGCCTCCATGTCCAGATTTACCAGGTGTCCTAAATCTCACACTTACATTATTGATATAATCTTAATGGCATCTCCTTTCATGAAAGAAATAACCTAGCATTGATGATATGTTGTTCAAATGACTTCACATGACAGAATTCCTTTCAATAAATAGTTTTTGAAGGTCTGCCCACCTGAATCTGTTATAGGTGTTGGAGAGTCTAAGACTGAGCAAGTCATGAGACAAACATGGATCTTAGATGTTTTTATATATTACTGTTGCCAAAAAATGAGATTAGATAAATTGTCTTTGTCATGGAACATAAAAAATAAACATCAACTCTGTATGACAACTGAGTCCTTTCCGAATCCTAGCACATCACTGAAACAGAAAGAAGCTGCCAACAGTTCAGGGAGAAATCCACAGATGTTCTGTGCATGTGTCAGTGTGATGGGAAATTGCATTGTCTTCATAGAGTCAAAGAGCACTTGAGATTGTTTAAACTGGAGACAAACTGCCAATACTCCATTAATTAAAATTCTTCTTGATTAGTAGAGTTGGATTCTCAAATGGGTTGCTAATAGCATATAAAAGCTTATGCAATGTGCCAGTTTTCTTCCTGCATTTTGTATACTTCCATTAGCCAAGGAGATTTTGTTCAGCTTATTGACTTTCTATAGTTTGTTTAATAAAGTAATAGATATATTGATTTTAAAATGTTAGAAAACACTGATATGGATCAATGTCAAGGTCTGGTTAGATCTGGATCACAATAAAGCTCACTCTTCCAACTTTTTAAATAAAAAAGAATTAATTTCCTCATACAACCCATATTTTCTTTTAAAGCTTTCTAACTAACTCCTTTGATAGTTTTCCCCCTTTTCTGAGTAATTAAGAATTAGAACCTGGACTCTAGCTGCAGGGTGTTGATACATACGCCAATTTTATTGAAAGGAGTGATTCTAGAGATTATTTATTCAATAATATAAAGCCCTTTAAGATGTTTCCCTTAAATGCTTAGACTATGTAATTCATACAGTCCTCCCACTAATGGGACTTCTAACTTAACTTCAAGTTTATAGTCATAGAATTATTTGACAAAACCATTCAAATAGTTTGAAGTTAAATATCTAGTTATAACATTTTTTCTGAGTATTTTTAAATTAGTTAATGTGTATTCAGTTCTCTCCATTTATGTTTATAGGTGTTAATATTATAATTTTCCTAAGTATACCTTACCTATTAATATTGTATTTACCAATAAAGTATTTAAAAATATAAAAACACAGAGTTACTTCTTGAGTACTATGTATCAAGTCATTGATAACTAGACCTTATCTGTATTTTTCTTTAAAAAACAAAAGAAAACAAAACAAAAATCAAGCCTGTGATTTCCTGGAGAACAGACCCGGTAGCTTAGAGTAATGCCTCAACGAGGTATATCCATGTGACCTTGGACACATTTTTACATTTTCTTCATTCTCTATTTTCTAAGTTTGTTAAACTATAGATAAAAATATGACTGACCCCAGCACACAGTAGGGACTGGGATTATCCTAAGTGCTTAAGAATGCTTATTAACCTAAACCAGAACATCTTTAATTACCTCTTTCCTTTCTCTGAATTCGGTTTAGTACTCCATATACAGTGATACGAGATGGCCAGTGGGTTTGTTTAGTTACAGTGCTCCCCAGACTGTGTGTGAGAAAGTCACATAAGGCACAAGGATTCCTGGGATTCAGAGCCATCCATCTGGCTTGTTAACTGCTGCCACTGCCTACCTCCAACCTTTCTGTGAACTCCTGATTTAGAATTGGTCACTAAGTCCTTTCAACTTTACTGAGCCAAGAAGTGCTAGTCAGCCTGGCATGGAATCTGTCTCTCAAAGATACTGGTGACACAGTCCTTTTCACTGAGGAGGTAGCACTCCGGTGGGAAGTATACAATAGCCGATGATTGCTTGTCCTGCCTTGCTCCCAACCGTCCCTATCCGTTTGTGTGGCACTACGATGCATTCTTATTTGCTCAGCAGAGCAGGTTTTAAACTTGGGCTGGGAACCAGACTGTCTGTGACTGTCCACAGCTGTACTTGAGGTTTACATGTTCTCAAATTGCCATCTTTAGGAAAGTCTACACTTAAAATTCAGTTTCTGTAAATACCCTCACTACCTCCCAGACTGTTGTCTCTCTGGAATGAGATGCCCACCCCTGGGGAGGTCGTGTTTTCCCCACACAGTAGTTGCAGTGTTCTATTCTCTGTGAGTTTCCAGTAGTTCCTCTATATCGCTTCTGCAGTACACACTCAGATATTGTCATCATGGTAAAACATTAGTTAAAATAGCTTATTCTTATTGAAAGGACACTTGTAAAACCAGGAATATTTTAAAGTTAAAAACAAGTTTATGAAATTTTTTCCAAGCTCTCTTTGGAATCTACAATCATATTAAATAATTCCTTTAAGACCTCAAACTGGCTTTCTATGTACTTAGGAATGAATGTTTTATTATGAGAATATAAAGAAATTATTGTTTATAAGTTGAACAAGCATATGTTAACTTTTAATTGAATTTTTATAGGAAAAGGCTAGAGAATATTCTGGATATTTTCTCATATTGTGGTTTAGCATGTTCAACCATGTCCTGTGATAGGAGACCCCTGGTCACTTCTGGATCCAGGTTTAATTGTCTTTCTGTCTCTGATAAACTTCAGTTCCTTTATTCTGAATATGTGAACTCTGAATTTCTAGTAAGAAAACCTGGAAAGGTGCATTCTCAATGTGGTGTGTCTCAGTAAAACAAGGATGAAGTTAATTTGGCAGTACTTGTTTTAACCGAAAGATAGTGTCAGTCAGAGTTGATAATGAAAAGAATATATGTGTTTATCCATCCATATTTAACTGTGAAATGACAATGGAAGAAAAAGCAAAGTTTTGCAACTATATGAGCCTTTACAGACTCCTCATCTGAGTTTGCAATGGGTGGGGTGCATGAGTAGCTTGTTACCAGGTCAGGTGCTCAGCCGTGTAATCCTGGAAACTACCAGTCACATACGGATACATAAGGACACATATTTTCTTTCTCATATGCATGTAAATAACTACACCACTGACATATCTATACACACACACACATATATATATACATATATGTACATATTCATAAACACATGTATATGTTTATGAATCAGGAAAACAAAACATAAATTAGAATAAAAATGAAAGTCCTCTACCAAGAATTTATTCTTACTGTGTGACAGGTGAGATTGGACTAGGTCAGGAGTTGTCCCGATTTAAATCAGGCAGATTACAAATATAGCTTGGGAGTGTGTGTGTGTGTGCGTGTGTGTGTGTATGTGTGTGTGTGTGTGTGTGTGTGTGTTGTGCTGACATAAATAGTTCCACCCTCAGTGCTACCTAGGAGTTTCACAGACTTTGCACGGAGGTTTGCCCATGTAATCACCTCTTGGCCAGTCCTTGTCTCAGTCTCCAGAAACATGGCATCCAGAGTGGTAGCACACTTGACACATGCATGACACTTGACACATGCAGATATTGGATACGTTCTCAGACTTTCATGGGTGTTGTAAATATTACATCTGGAATGCTAGAGAATGTTGGAGAATGCCTTGGCCTGCATAATCACTGTCTGGGCTTGGAACCAGCAGGCCACATGCAGTCTGGGGAGAGAAGGGTATGCTTCAAAAATAAGCACATAAAGGATCTTTCCCGCAAGTCAGACTGCTCATTTCTTGAGGAACTCTAGACTTGTCACTCAATGCCCAGCTCCGTTTTCATATCGATATCCTGACAAAGTTCATTGCTGAACTTTTTATCTATTTGATTTCCTAGTACAGCTTTTAAACTTCTATTGCAAGTACAACCTTAAAGAGTAGCTGTATATTTCTTCTTAAAAACCAGTTTCTGGAACCAGAGAGACAGCTCAGTGGTTAAGAATATATCCCGCTCTTGCAGGAGACCCAGGTTTAGTTCCTAGCACCACTTCTGGATGGCTCACAACTGCTTGTAACTGTAGCTCCAAAACCCTCAGGGGGCATTTGTACTCATGTGCACATACAAACACATACACATAACTTTAAAAAAATCTTTAAAAAGATAAAATCTGTAAGAGGGCTCAATTGTCTATTTTTACTACTTACCTGGCAGTAGTCCCTAATGGGTCCCTCATAACATTGTTTTTACATTTATAGATATTCCCTGATTATATTTCCAACCTGCAGAGAGATGGTAGCTTTAACTCTGGACATGTGTGAATTAGAAATGAAAAGACTAGGATTCAAATTCAGTCAACTGCTTCGTGGGTTGGCCAAGTTATTTATGTTCTCATTGATCTAGCTGTTCATCTGTGACATAAAGATAACAATGCCCTGTTTAGGGTATGAGCACAAGTGATGTTTAGGCAATGCTGCTTTAATGGGGCTGTCTGTCTTTCTCCTCCATTCCTAGCTGTAGATATGAGAGACTGTCCAAAGAAGGCAAGTCTGCAAACCTTGGTGATCGAAACAAAATGGTTCATTGTTCTCCACACAGGAGCAGAGACTCTCATGTTTCTGAAAGGCAGAGTTATTATTTTTAATGTGTGGGTTATGGAGACATAGCCCTTACTGCCCATCACACACACCTAGCAGTACTGCCATGGCAGCTTGTCTCCTACTGAAAAAGAGATGTGTCAGGATGTCTTCACTTCCGGACCCAAAAATGATTGGCTAATAAAGCACAATGGGCTGGTGCCCAGCTGTGAGGTTGGGAGCCCAGATGGCAGAGTTCCATGGATTGTTCTTGCTCTGTTAGGATCTGCAACATGAATAGACCTCAGTTGATCCAGGAAACACACTTCCTTTTACAGTCAGGAAGAAGGGAAGCTAAGGAGAGGTGAGTGTGCCTGGCATAGACAGGAGACTGGTCTTCATTTAGGAAGGACCGGGGTCTTCTTGTCTCTTGTTTAGTAGATTTGAAAGACATTTCAATTAGATTTCTTTACATTTTGAAAAGGAAACTCTCATATACTTAGTGGGGGAAAACGCCTCTGTCTCAATCCATGAGGCCGGTTTCCTGTGTGGTGCTCCTGAGGTCATTCCTAAGAGCACAATTGCTGCATTTATTAAACTTTTTATTTACTGAGGAGTGGATGGGAGCATATGGGAGCCATGACAATAGCCGACTGAGGAGAAAACAAAGCAATTCCAGTGTTCTGCTGTTTTGAAAAAGTCATTCAGGATTTGCTCCTATTGGTTCAGCTGTTGTAACCAAAGCCTGATAAGATAATAGAGGGCTTTGTGTTGTCGGATTTTTTCTGAAATCCTTTATCTTTATGATGTACTGGGGCCCTTAGAGTAGAAAGCTTTTTACATTACTGTCGGATTCAGGGCTCAATTATCTGCTGGTACCTTGGGACAGGGGTCCTTTCTCAGGCAGTCATCACAAAGTAACTTTTATCAAGGAATCTTCTGCTGTGTTGTGGGTCTTCTTAGCTCACCCTGTTTATTTTTTGTTGACTTTTTGATGCCCTATTTTGTGATATTTAAAAGAAGATTCCATCAAAAAAGGCCAGGGCTAAATGATGTACTGGGCTTGTGAAGCAGCAACATCACAGCCCATCTGATGTGTGCAGGGCTGAAGCGGGAGAGGCAGCAGCTTGACCAGGTTACCCCAGGGCAAGAGGGATCAAATGTGGCTTTCTTTTATGATTGGCATTGTATTTTTAGCTTTCTTCTCAAACAGTGTCCATTTTAAAACAATTAGACCCGACCTGGAAATTGACTCGTAAAAGCTTTTCTTTTCAACTGAATTTAAAATCTTTCTGGATTGTTGGCTGAGATCCTGGATTGGTGTCACTTTGAAATGACTGTTAAGTGCTTTAATCCTTCTAGGACTGATGTGGGAAAGTCTGTCCTCATTGGAACTCCACTCCAGTGACTCTGCCTGCTCTCTCTCCATTACACTGGGAGCAGGCATTTGTAGCTGCAGAGTCTTGTAGTTTCACTGTGACCTTCTATCGAGTCTGCTAAAGTAACTGGCCCAGGATCTGATGAAGCAGGCTGGTTAGCTGTTTCATGTTGGAGCCCCTCAGACTTGCTTTAGATGCTTGCCCTTGGCTTTATTTGACTTGGTAAATATTACTTTAACAACACAATCCCTCATTTCATTAGAAAGGAAAAGCATACAGGGAAAGGCACAGAATTTAATTTAGTTCTCTCTCTCTCTCTCTCTCTCTCTCTCTCTCTCTCTCTCTCTCTCTCTCTCCCTCTCTCTCCCTCCCCTTGGGCCTTTCACCTACCTTTTCTCTCTCCTTCCCTCTGACCTCCCTGTGCTCTTTGTCTCCTTCTGTCTCCCACTTGACTGCTGTGCACATTTCTTATTTTCTTCTAAAAATGTAGCCCTCAGGAGAGTAGTGTTCAGCTTTGCAACTAAGGGCTGAGGGGGTTCTCTACAAAGATTCCTGTGCTCTACAAGTCATGGGCATGGAACTATTTGAAAAGAACTGAGTCCAGTCCACACACAAAGTGCCCAACCCTGCCATGCACGGCTCTGCCCCGGAGCCTGCCTTTGCCCCCAGTGCCCAGCTCTCTTTCTAGTGCCACCAGCTGTAATCATATGGATTGTATGGACAAAATTAGCTGGCAAATTATGGTGCTAACTTTTAAGAACTGATGTGGGGGAAAGAACTTTAATCTTAAATTTGACTTTTGACTTCTATTTTAAACCAAAAAATAAACTAACTGTTTCACATAGATTCTTATATATTTTGTATTTTTCCCTTTGGTGTTGAGCCTGAAGAGAGGTTTGTAAAAGTTAAAAAAGAAATTATCTATTTTAGTTAATCTTTCCAGGTTCTTCAGATTCTGACCAAAATAGGCTAGAAAGGTGATTCTGAACTGTTACAATAAAAGATGGTATTTGAAAACTTTTGATGAGGGAAATTGCCACCATATTTATATTTTAAAAAGTGTTTCCTTATTTACACACTATTGACTTCCTATTGAGGCTCAAAATTTTAACTACAACTGGTAAAGATTTCAGTGGATCAAATTCAGTAAATCTGAAGTCACTGGAATAAAGGCCCCTGAGGGGCGGGGGGAACGTGTCAATTTTAAAGGTCTTTCCTAACTGAAGACCATTTTGTGATAGAGCCAAAGGTTAATAAAATCAGTAGTGAATGTAGCAATTTTACAGATAAGCTATTCACAACAAGTGTAGTTACTTGAATAAAAAGCTAATTCAGTTCTAAAATGCCACATGCAGTAGCAGTGAATAGCTGCTTTTAGGTGCTTTCCAGAGGAGGGTAAAATACAGAATCGCAGCACTCTTCTCTCACCGCGTCCCCGGCCGCCTGTAAATTGCTGTGAATGGGGCTGTGGGCTGACAGGCTCTATTAAGACAAACTGCCTTTCTCATCGGAGAGATAAAATAAATCAGGTGTTTAGTCAAATTAAAATACTTCAGCTGGAGCAGGCCCTGGGGAGCACTGATCCACCTTACTAATCCGAGAGAAACTCAAGACAGACGTGTTTGGGGGATAAAGATGACCCCATGGAAGAAAAAAGGAAAGAAAGAAAAAAGAAAGGAAAAGCGGCCCTGCAGCTGGCAGCCCGGTCTCTGCAGTTGGAGGAGAGATACAGCGAACTGTGGAGCTAGCGTCAGGCACACACACCCTGTGTGTGACACCCAGGAAAGGCAGCTCACTGACTTGGAGAAAAGCTGTGTACAGAAGCTTTTTACTGGCTCCCTTTCTGTGGTTTATGAAACTACCTCTGGCTTTCAGTGGAAGGCAGAAGAGGCTATTTTCTGGCAGTGCGTCTGAGAGTCATTTTAAGATAGTCTAAAGATGTGAAACAGATGACATTAGGCAACCGATGACCTCTGCTGGCCCGCTGAGATGGGGCTTACCCCAGGCTCCCATCTTATTTATTTACTTATTTATTTAATCTAAGTTTATTTGGTCAAATCTCAAAACCTGATTTAGGGTAAGATTTCCCCCCACATATTCTTAAGTTAATTGAAGAAGCATCTTATAATCCTCTGCCTTCTCTAATATGCCCTGATTGTCCTTAGGAGTCCTGTGTGCCCCTTCGGCTGCCTCTTCTTTCAGCCATCTTGAGCATTCTAGTTTCTCTGTAATAGTGGAATCTCGGTTCAACTAAATGTGTCTGAGAATGAAGTAATCTGGGTTCTCAGGTTGTTTGGATCACTGACTCACACTTGATACTATTTTTATTACGGCAGGGTAGGTAAATACTTCATCAGTTTAAACAAAAAAAAATTGTTAGTATAGGTTCAAATATTGGTATTTAAATTCATTGTGCCAAATGTATACAATGGGTATGGAACAGAAAAGTCACCTCTCCAACCTATGCATTTAGAGAACATAAACTATTGTATTGTTTGAATGTACTACTCACTGATCTGAAACCAAGAGATGGCTATACATAGGATTTCTCATTCTAAAGGAATTTTACATGTCACCCAGATCCATTTGTTGTGACTCATAGCTGTACAAACTATCTGTTAATTATCTATGCCATCCAGCTATCACCTATTGCCTATCATTTAGATCTATTTAACTATCATTTATCATCTAGCTACCAATCACCTACAATCTATATCTGACTAGCTATGTATAATTTATTATGTAACGTCTGTCTACATCTATGCTTATCAATCACCTATCAATTATCTATCATCCATCTATCTATATTACACCTTTTCCATTACATTAATCAACTATAAATTATCTATCACCTATCATTGGATCGATTGATATATAGATAAATTCTACTTAAGTTTAAGGAAAAAAATTGACTTTTTTTTAGTGACAATGTAATATGAGTACCTTAAACCTTAACTTACAAATACTACCTTTTTCCTTGTTTTATTTTCCTTAAAAAACATGGCTAAGTCCAATGGAAGATTTTTAAAATCATATTTACTGTTTATGATCCAACAGTTTCACTGTCTTTATACTCTGTAAAATGATTCATCTAACTGGTGTTATTAGGTAAACTTAGGTCCCATAATGGAGTCACCCAAGCATTTATAGATAGCACTGTTGGCTCTTCTTTGAACAAGAAGCTGCTATTTACATACTACCTCAGCTTCTCTGTTTACCAAGCAGAAGAGGAAGAGAAATAAATGAAAGGTTGTTGAAAAGGCTTTAAAACTGGAGAAGGGAATATTTCATCTTCACTGGAAAAATATAAACATAAATCCAACCTGTGTTTCTTTGGTCCTTACCCAAAGCTTCCCAACTCACCACATATAATCAAATGTAAGAAGAAAATTACAATGGATTAAAGATAGGACACAAAACATAGGCAATAAAAGGTGTACATTTATTTTATTGATTTCAGAACTTTTCAACCTGTTCCCCACACCACAGCCAGAGTGCCGCCCTTGCTTAAACTGTTAGTGATAGTGCATTATTCTCAGAATGGAGAGAAGGCTCATCAAACCTGCTCTATGTGGAATGACATTTTTCTGCCTCTTTAGCCTCTTTCCTTTATTTTCCTTATTCATATTTAATCACCTTTATTTAATCTCTGAAACACACCAAAACCCATATACCCCCAGTGTACACATGCAGAGCCCAAGTCTATATTGTTTTTTTTTTCCCCCTTCTGGAAAGCTCTTGATCATCCACTACTCAAAGCCCTTCCCTTATCTGTATTTCCCCTGCATGGTGATGATTCATATTTTCTGGTAGTTATCAGAAGGTATTTCCACTCTTTACCTTGTTAATGCATGTTCTTCTTGTTAAATTGTGGCTTTTCTAGGTTTCCTTCCTTGAACTTGGATCCAAACTTGGGTCAACCTCCCTTAATATACTTGCTTTGCTTGCAGTTTCTCAGTAGTGGTTTACATTCATATCGTGATTATTTGATATAGTACCTGGCACATTGTTTCCATCAAAAGATATTTACTGAATTAAAAAGAATGAAGTCAGTAAATAAATGGGCTCCTTAGTTTTCCTGTATCTTCTCAGTCCTGTCTATTGTAATGAAAACATATTGTTTTTGATCTCCTTTGGCAACCTACATTTATATTTTTCTTATTTAATATTTCTGGGTTAAGAACAACTTCTTCCTCTTCCCCCTCTTCTTCCTTCTCCTTCTCCCCCTCTTCCTCCTCCCTTTTTCTCTTCCTTCTTCTCTTCTCCCTCCTCCTCCTCTTCCTCTTCCTCTTCCTCCTCCTCCTCCTCCTCCTTCTCCTCCTCCTCCTCGTCTTCTAACCAATCCTAAAATCCTACTGATGAAATCAAAACCCATTTTTCTTCTTTAATGATTTCCAAGAGTCATTCCTGATTTACTCTATGTTTCTGTAATCAGTGTCTCCTTTCTTGTACCTCACTCTTGTCCTTTAATTTTGATTATAGATACCCTTTCAGGTCAGTAAGGGAGGGTTGTTTTTTTTTTTTTTTTTTTTTTTTTTTTTTTCAGTTTTGGTTATTATAAGAATATGATTATCTACCTGTGTTGCCTTTCTGCCACCATCTGTCTTCCCTTTAAGTAATCCCATGCTA
>NC_034590.1:85412061-85429971 GCF_900095145.1 Mus pahari | reverse complement strand
TTTTTTTTTTTTTTTTTTTAATCTGAGTTGGTTATTAAAACCCAAAAGTTATCTACCTGGGTTGCCTTTCTGCCACCATCTGTCTTCCCTTTAAGTAATCCCATGCTAGCAAGGGCTAGCCAGCATACTCTGAAGACACCTTTTTTTCCTTGGGGGGTCCTCTCAGAAAATAGGGACACACAGAATTAAGATATGTTTAGCTCCTTGGGTTGTTCGGATGCTTTCCTAGCAGGCGTGAAGGGGAGGGCTTCCCAGGGCTGGAAGTCTCCCCTTCCACATTCACAAACATCCATCGGCACTCTTCATCCCCTTTTGACAGCTGCTGGCGTCTTCTTGAAAAGCTTTCAAAGCATAGGTCTCTTCTTTATAATGAAACCAGTGAGGCTCCAATACAGTGACTGAAATCCTTATCTAACACTGTGCTAAAATGCTCTAATTTAGATTCACAAAAGGATTCTGTCCCCTTTACTTAAGAGAGCTGTGCAATTTGCCCATAAAAGACTGTGCAGTGCCATTAGCGCATACCATAAGTGCTCTGCGTCTTTACGTTCATTAAGCTTCACATCCTTCTGCACGGCCTTCCCAGCCTCTGAGCCTGTTTTCTCCCTTTGAGGAGTGACAAATGACAAAGGGTGAGGGACCCCCTCCCCAGCAACATTGTTGCCTTTGAGGAAAAATCTGGAAACCTTAGCTTGATCTCTAGTACAAAACCAAAACACCACTACCACCTTAAGACTTTCTTACCTAAGGCTATTTTAATTCTCTTGAGAGAACTTGTTCCATGGCCAAGAGCTTGACTTTTTTCTTACCTCTGAACTTCAGACAGACCTTTGAGAATAGAAAGCCTATGAGGACCACAACTAGGAAGTACCTTAGATAGTGCTTAGTGAGCACCTACCATTTCCTTGCAATTGATAATGCCACTAAAGAAAGGGTAGTTATAGACTATTAAAATCTCTAATGTTTCTACACTTTGGTCAGGTCTTTAGAACTTTGGTTTCTTTTTAAAAGGTTTTTTTTTTTATTAGCGTATATTAGTTCTACATAATAGCATGTTTGTGGCAACATTGTTGGTATATAGTGTATTTTGATGAAACCTCTCATTATATCTGCTGTCCCCTTCCCACTCTTGTCCATCTCCTTCCTCTTCTGAACTTGTCCTCCCAATGCCCACCCCATGTACTTTCCTATCTTTGTTTGTTTTCATTCTTTAGTTTTAGGTAACCCTATGAGTTTAACTAGGGTTACTTCCAGGGACACAGGTAAGGGGTCATTTACAGGAGCTGGGGCTCCTTACCTGTAGCTACACCACTGAAGAAAATAGCTCTCCCTCCCACAGCCACCATTAAATACCTCAGGTTTCTTGGTTTGCTCAAAGGATGCGTGTGTCGTGAAAAGGAGTTAGATGCTAGGTTAGTCTGCTTTGGTTTGATTTTAGAGAGGGGAAGGGATTCTAGGTGACAACAGTCTGGGCATGGAAAGCAGTGACCACATCACAGCACAATGCACTTATAGGGCTAATAGTCCCAGTCCCAGACTCTTGTCTAAGACGTTCTCCTTCTAAATTGGGCCCCTCTTTCTCTGATTCCTATAAGACATTCCTCAAGCTTGTGAGATTTCCTCTCATTTTCATTTTAGGTACACCTGAGAGCCTTGCAGAGAAAGAACGACAACTCTCCACCATGATCACCCAGCTGATCAGCTTGCGGGAGCAGCTCCTGGCAGCTCATGATGAACAGAAAAAGCTGGCAGCATCACAGATCGAGAAACAGCGGCAGCAAATGGACCTTGCTCGCCAACAGCAAGAACAGGTGAGGCTCACAAGGAGCCAGGGAACTGGAGATGGGGGGGGGGGGGGAGGGGGCGCCAAGCTCAGCAAGCAATCACACTGATTGGTCTACTTGTTGGAGGCTTTCTTCAGAAAATAAAATCATGGAAATTCAAGAGAAGAAAAAAGGAAGGAACAAAAAGAGAGAAAGAGAGAGGGAGGGAGGACAGAGGGAAGGAGGGAGGGTGGAAGCGAGGGAAACGTCTAGTAATTTAGAGTCTTCAAGGGGGCAAAGAAATACACCCTGGGCAGCAGTGCACACCACAGGCATTGCTTTTGGAAGGTGTGATTTGAATCACTTAGGTATAGTCATCTACAGAGTCACCCAGAGAATACTCATGCTAACTGGGGCCTTACTGTCCTCTCTGGAAATGAAGGGATCCTCTTCTAGAAAAACTTTGGGACTTTGCAGCTCCCTAGCCAAGTGATTTTTCTTTCCTCTAACTTTAAAAGTGCTCATTCTTCCCCAAATAGCGCTGCCTGGCTTATGTTTACTTTCCAAGGTAATTATTAATATCCCATCCCGTATCCATGTGAAAGCAGTGTTGGTTTGGATGGTGAGTTACAGTCTCTATAGTGTGCGTGAGGCGAGGCATTGAGCAAATTAGTACATGGATCCTTGCAGAACTTGATCGACTCAGAAATGAGAATGTAGAAAAATATCAGAGTTTAAATGTATGCCTTTTAGAAAATGAACCGCTTTTACAAGTGAGTTTTTCTGTCTCCCAGAGTGCATTAATATAACAATGATCCTATAGCATAGTCTCTCACGTCTTAGATCAGACAGACCCAAATTAATGTGCAGTTTTTAAAATTCTGACATTATTACTGGAATTATCTTTTCAGTTAAATGTATTTTACAGGGATATATAGAGCAGTATATGCTCTGTTGATTTTAATGAGTTGTGACGTCTGGTATTTTATATGCTTGAGTATTTGCCCACATGTAGGAATATGGACTCAGCCCCTAATGGAAAATAACATAAAGGAACACTGTAAAAAATCAGAAGTTAGAATGTCATTTAGCCATCCAGAGATGACACAGTAATTAACTATTGACACTTGTGAATAAGCTAGCACAAATTAATCTTGACACATTTGCAGACGAGTGATATCTTACAGTGAACACTTTGTAATTATATTTCAAAATGAAAATTAAATGACACTTAAAACTAGGTTGTCATGCTCAATGAAGCGAGCATGTAGCTCAACCGATTGGCAAATAAAATTCCGAGTTTGAGCCACATGGTGCTTATGTACCATACTTCACTGTGTCAAACCCATGTGTGCAGAGTGGATGATGGTAATTGCGCTGTGGTGTTTCCGATGCATTTCTAGGCAGCACTTTATCATTTACGAGGGACCATCAATATTAGATGCCTAGTGGTGTTTCACCAGTTTGCTAAGGGGAAATAAATATTCAAAGCTCCATACCTAGAGCTGCAAAGTGAGTGGTCCGTTTCTGATTTGAGTGGCAACAAGCCAAGAAGGCTGTCCTAACCTTATTAAATTCTGTTTTCCTATGGACTCTAAACTCTGGGAAAACATAATCCCAGTTCTCAAACTGGGGTTGCTTCCGGTACGAGCCAGTTGTCCCCAGAAACGATGGAGGAGCCTCAGAAAGTCTCCCACTACTGACTGCCCTTCTATGCTGGATGACACGATTGGGTATTTCTCCTGTTCTAGGCGAGGGAGAGTGACAGGAAACTGGAAGATGAACATGGTAGAGGCTGGAGTCATCGGCACTCAGTTTCACCCCCATAGCTCATCTTAGAATCCTGGGTTATGGAAATAGGTACAAAGAGGAGATCTTGAGCACAACACACTATGACTCTAGGTCCTTCTGGGAGCTCTTGGGCTCCCCGTGCCTCCCTGCTTCGTAGTGCATACTCTGGATGAAACCTCTTTAGAGCCTGAGGCTGCAGTCCATGTGAGCTGGGCAGTGAGTGGGTGCAGAGAGCAGCTGAACGCTGACTCCCATCTAGTTAGATAGCAAGCTCCACCGTTTTAGAAAAGGTTTTTTTGCCCTACTCAGAAGCAACCTCTGCTAGGGTTTGTATTTTATGGCTAGTATTTCTTTTTGTAGCCCAGATAACCTCCTGAGATGCTGAGTTTGATTGTTGTGCAAAGAAAGGGAATGGAACACCTGTATGCAAATCCTGTACTGGGAACAAGTGTGTCACCCCAAGAGTAAATTAAAATTACAGCACAGTCCGTCTTAAAAATGCTTTGTAGAGCACAGAGTGTCATCCAAAAAGCTAAGATTTTTCACTGTTTACTATGTTGTTTTTATGTCCTTTTGATAATATTTATAAGTCAGCCAGGGCTTATGACGGAAATAGACCTGTGGCACATTAGGAAGCCTTTTACTTGCAGATTTTACTTTTTATAGCCAGACTATCCTCGTTAGACAAATGTGGCTTGGATTTTTCTGTTTTATTCTACAAGGATCTAGTTTCCAAAGTCTGTGGTCTCCAGCAAATCAGTGCATATTGAGGAGCTAGCCCTCAGCTGGGGCACAGGGCTGTCATTTGCACCTCTGGATAAAGCAGAGGCACCCCACTAGCTCAGATTCTTCCCCTGTCCTCTCTGGTCCCATGACCTCCTTCGAAAGGGAGCCCTTCACACTGAGGTGCAGTAACCATCAGTGAGTAGCAGGAGACATGTAGAGGTAATGGTAAAGGTACAAGCATTTCATTTTAACCTAATGGAACTTTATTTCTGATAGATCGCAAGACAACAGCAGCAACTTCTTCAGCAGCAGCACAAGATTAATCTCCTGCAGCAACAGATCCAGGTCAGTGTGTTTTATTACCCTCATCTGACTATCTGTAGATGTACTCCTCTTTCAAAATGGAACTTAAAGTGTTGTAAATGACCATCTTATCATCAGTGCCAATGTGGCTGTTATTCAAGGACGATGCTGTACACAGTTGTAGTCCAAGAGGACAGCCAGGTGGTGGTCACAGCATCCTTCTCTGGTGTGATGTGTGAGCAGAGTCCATCTGCCCATTCTCCTCAATCCTGCCTTTTTCTATTTGCCCTGATGCCACCAGACTGAAGCCTCTTGGTTTCCAAGGCAGCATAAGATGCTGTTTTCACTGCTAAAAGCCACTTTTTGCTCTGTGTTTTATTATGTAATAGGGCTGCAGAAAGAAGATTACTTTTACTTACTTGTTAGGAAGGACTGGTTGGGTCAATTCTGAGAAGAATCTGGGAAAAGCCTGTTAATTAATTTCTTTGTTAGCAAATACTAATGGCACTATATTTGAATACAGGGCAAAGCAGACATAGAAGTGAACAGTGGCTTGTCTTCAAGGAGCTTACAATTGAGACAGCAAGAAAAATGGCTCTGAATAATTGTGACCTACTTTAGAAAAGCCTTTATTTATTTATTTATTTATTTATTTCTAGCAGCAGCATGAAATGTGCAGTTCATTACAGGTCTACAAAGGGAAGGTGATGGTCTGATTTATGTTGTTCCTTTAGACACTTGATTAACTCAACTAACAGCTGTTTCAGATCGATAGGGAGCATGGCTTTTATTTCTGAATAGAAAACTAAATATGAATTCTAGAAAGTGTTGGAATAAAGCACTGGTTGTCTAGATTAACCTTCAGAACACTGACTGGTCCCAGAGCTATCCTTAGCCAGCAACAGAAATCATTCTCTTGTATATTGTGGATATTTTTTAACCTGCTGAGATCTAGACCACCACAACTGAGCCAGTATCTTCTGAGAATTATGAGAGCTTTTCCAGGGGTTGATGTCCTGCCTTCTAATACTTCCAAAACCACCAATATCATAAACTCATAGTTTCTTCTAATGCTCTATTGAAGAATTCCAGTGATTTTAACTTAGATTGTTGCTTCATTTTGTTAACCTTTCTTACTGTGCTGAACCCTGTGATTACATTGACAATTCCAACAGTGTCTGAAGAGGTGCTTCTCCTCAATTTAGCTTTTTGTTTCAGCAACTTCACTGGGAGAACAGAGCTGGAATGTGTTTTCTGGTTGTGTTCTGATTTTGTATTCAAACCTATGTTTCACAATCAAGATGGAATGTCTTTTGCATTTTTGATGGTCAGACTTTACAATTAAATCTGGGAATAATTTCTCTTCATGATATCTCTTTCATGTCTCATGCTGAGGTCCTTAATTACATAGCTATCCAGGTGTCCACTTGTCTGCCCTTATTAAAGTTTCCAGTGTATTTCCTTCTTCTGGCATTAAGGTTTTTAGTCTGTGGTTTCTTATGTTTCTCTGGCTCCCTTTCCAAGAACTCAGGGGTGTTAAATAACATGATCAGTTAGTTATCTATGTGGATACTCTAATAAGAGTATGTTTTTATGTATTTCTAATGTAGTCTGCTCTTCAGCCAATGTTATTTATGTCAACTGACTATCTTGATTGATACCTTTCCCTGCTACTGAAAACCTCAGATACATAGCAGCTAGTTCATAGTATTTTATGAAATATTATAGTTACTGATTACATATGATTTTATCATTGTAACATGAAATTGATGTGTTTTAAGTAACTGTGGAATACAATCTTAAAATATTAGCTTGAATCTTCAGTTTGAGAAAATAGAGATGGGTCTTGAGAGATTGCTCAGTTGGTAAAATGCTTGCTTGTCACATACCATAAAAGCCTGGGTTCTGCCCCAGAACTCATACTGGGGTAGCAGAGCTAGATGCACTCCAAGTGCTATGCTCCAAGCTGATGAGAGAGAGACTTTGTTTTAATAAAATAAGACAGATGGCAGAGGAGAAATAGCGTGCAAGGTTGATTTCTGCTTTCTACAGGTGTGTACATACATGTTACGCAGCCTTTCTCATGTGTACCCTCTGGCACACACACACACACACACACACACACACACACACACGCACACACTCAGAGAGAGAGACAGAGAGAGACAGAGAGAGAGAGACAGAGAGACAGAGAGACAGAGACATAGGCAGAGGCAGGGAGAGAAAGATAAGCTTCTCTTCTTTCAAGTTTACTAATAGAATTTTAACTGCCTAATTATTGGGCACATTTTCATTGTTTATTTATTTTTTAATTTAGCTAATCAGCACTTGAACTCAGAAATCCAAGTTATAAACAGCAGAGCTGTATAATGTCATTGTTTGGTTGATTTTAGGGATTTAAGTTTCTTTCTAACAAGATTCTATGCTTTTTAGAATAAGAGAGTGGTTAGACTAATGCTTGCTGTTCCTTCTGTCCTGGGATCTGATCCATCTTGTTAGCACTTATGGGGGAGATCTTTCTCTCTAAGCATTTTTTCAAATGCTGAAAACACTCCTTGCACTAAACTTATTTATCTCTCACTCTTACAAGGCATAGTTCTAATTTTCAAACTTTCGATCAGTTCTTTGGGAGAGTACATGAGTTAGCTGTATTTTAAAAGATATTTTCTCACCAGTCATAAACATAGTCTAATTTATAAGAAAGAATTATAGTTGGGTTAATTTCTCTTTTTTTTTTTTTAAATTTTTTTCTTTTTCTTTTTCTTTTTCGAGACAGGGTTTCTCTGTATAGCATTGGCTGTCCTGGAACTCACTCTATAGACCAGGTTGGCTCGAATTCAGAAATCCACCTGCCTCTGCCTCCCAAGTGCTGGAATTAAAGGCCAGGGCCACCACTGCCCAGCTAGTTGGGTTAATTTCTATGAACTTTTAGGGGGAAAATGTGAGCTTAAAGGCTGTTTCAACAGTTTTTTTTTTCCACAAAGAAAACATTCTTCCATTTGAAACAGGACAAACAACCCAGATGATTAAAAATTAAATCTAGCCTCTTAACTTTTTTTTTTTCCTGAGACAAGGTCTCAGTGTGTAGACCAGGTTGGCCTTGAACCCAGAGAAATCGGCTTGCTTTGCCTTCCTAGCTCTGGGATTAAAGGCCAGATTAACATTTTTCTTAAAAAAGTGTTCCCAATGACTGCAAAGACAGTTTGAAAAAGTATTACACTTGTACCCTTCTCACAGTCCTGGAACCTGTCGGCACACATACATGTTCAGCAAGCATTGCCTTCACAGTCCGCTGCCATTACTATAGTATACTAGCTATAGTCGGATGCTACTCTAGCTCACTACGCTGATTTGTCTTTCAATTGGCAAGCTTTAGAAGAAAGGAGAAAACGTCTACACTCTATTAACTGCTTACAAACACATCTGGATCTATTATAAGAGCAACAACTGAAAACCTCAATGATTTGCCCAGAATGAAAACCATGATCTTTCATTGGAATTAGGAAAAGATGTGACTGAGATGGTATTGTAAACGTCCTGATGAAAATTTTATGGGCAGTCATTCAGAACCTATATGTGCAGTTGAGAGAATTTTCCCTTTATATTTTTTTCCTCTTTGAACAGTTTTTTTTTAAAACATAATTTTACCTTCGTGGATCTTAACAACATTTTGGAAAAGGATCTCTAAGACTGTGTAAATGGAGTTGAAAAAAAATATAATCAGTGATTTTGTGATTTTTAAAATGGTTTTAGTGAGCTAATGCTTACCATTAAAAAAGCAGAATTATGATTTAAAGGATTATTAACATAGCTTAATATTAGCAGATGCTATTTGCCTGTTGAACTCAAAGCCCTGTTTGTGCTTTGGGAAATGGTGATTCCTCAAGGTTGTTACATACTAAGTAGATCTCCTCTATGGAACACAGGGAAAGTCAGGCATGATTGATATTTCTGGACAGCAAGACCATGGGATGTAAACAAAAAGATCATAGAATGTGGGTCTTCCTGCTCAGCAAAGTTGCTTCTTAATACTCTGACTCCAAAGGAAGATAGTGGCTTCAGTCATTTCCACCTACTTTCCCTACCAGCTGCACTGTAGTACCTCAGCTAGTGTTCTGAAGCACTTGATTCATGAGTTATGTGAACTGAATACAGAACCCGCTTCAAAAATATATTTAATAGTTGTTACAATATTTTAATCAACTAGTCAAGATAAGGCTATATTAGATGAAAATGTTTTATAAATCTAGATTTTATTCTTTTATATATTCCTTCATCTACTTTCATTTGACCATATTATAGGTTTGAATCAGAAAAACCATTCTTCATAGATACAATATACCATATTGACACCTATAACCTGTCATTGGGAATACATTTAATGATAGCATCTTAGGGTTGCAACTTGGTCTTTGTAAGAGAATCCAGCTCATTCAAATATCTTTGTGAAAAAAATTACCTTTCTAGAAATGAATGGAGTTATCTAGTGATCCAGGTCTTTTCAGACCAGGGTTTAGAGTCATTCAAGTAGTCTTGTCTTTAAGACTGACTAAAGAACAGACTCTTCTGGAGGAAATGGCTGTGGGGGATTTCCTGAGGCACTTGGCTTTCTGGACAAGGGCTGATGTTGTCAGTTCATGAATACTCATCTTCTTGAGTGAAACTGGGAAGCTTGGCATCATTATCAATTTTGTGATCAATATCCAATATTCCTCACCCTTCTCTATGACTTCAGACACATGTTAGACTGGAAACTCAATCTGTAGAAATCCAGAAACAAATGCCATGCTGCTTCTTCCCAGAGCTTCTGTCTTGCTCTTTCTTTTAACTGCTGTAGAGCATGCTGTTTATTAACCTTTCCCCCAAATTGTTTTTCTGTTTAGCTTCATGGAAGATTTACTCTTAAGAGTATATGAATATTTTAATTCGTAGTGTTTTTCTCTTTTGGTTATATGTCCTTATATGCTGCTGGCATATGTCATGTATGTCTGCATTACTTGTGTGGTATAACACCAATAAATGTCTGTTCTCCTTCCTGCCATGTGATACAGAGATACACAAATATTCCAAGCAAGAAAACAATCACCTTAAGCAACCAAACAGGATGGCTTCAGATGTGCCCTGTTTTTCAGATAAGCTTTGCCTGTGGCTTCCTTCAGGATGATTAACTACAGACATTTCAGGTATCTGCTGAGCAGAATAAAGGACTACCTTTTAATGTGAAGTAGTTGTCTAAAGATCAGAAATAATTACTTTGTACATTAGCCTTCATGGCCTGCTTGACCTGGTTAATTAATTTTTTGCTAGCATAAAATAATAGATATATATTTGAAGATATGCTTTATCGTTAAGTATCTAATTGACCTCTAATTTTAAGAGCTGGACCTTCCATTTATTGTCTTTCCAAGATGGCTAGAGCAGAGCACAGTCACAAGCTGGCTTTCACTCTCAGACCAGCTTAGGTTGCAGCTCTTTTCTAACTGTATTTAGGGTTGAGAAACAAAAGGCAATTACACTGCTCCTGTTTTGGCTCTAGCAAATAGTCTGG
This sequence comes from Mus pahari, assembly GCF_900095145.1. NCBI lineage: Eukaryota > Metazoa > Chordata > Mammalia > Rodentia > Muridae > Mus > Mus pahari. Next base: position 85,419,840 of record NC_034590.1, on the reverse strand, counting down.
TGCTGTGTGGTATCGATCAGGTAATGGATATCCTTCCAAAAGCCTCAGAAAGTAGCAAATAAATCCATCGAAAGCAATTTGATACGTCTATTGGCACTGTACATGTGTCTGGTAGTCTCTTGCCACGCAGTGAAATAAACAAAGCTTAGAAGTCTAGGATTAGCCCCCAGCTTCAGCAAGCCCTTAAAATATCTTGTAATTCTATCTTCAATCATGAATTAGCCAAGAAAAACAGACCCTCTCTCCTCTCTATTTCTCTGCTGCATGCTGTTTTCAGTTGCCCACAGGCAAGCTGTGGTGATCTTCTTTCGAAGTTTAAAACCAAGATAAAAATGCAAATCTAATTATTTCTTTTCTGTAATATAATTAACTTTTAAAGTAATGATAGATGCTGTATAGCCTGCTTCAAACATTTTAATAATGAAGTTTCTAGATTATAAAGAATAGGTAGAGCTGCTGTAATTTATGAATTGCAAGGGCCATAAAAGCTAAAATGACAAACCCTTACTGTGGTTTAAAACTACTCATTAATCACTCTAGATTGCTTAGTTTGGAATGGGTCTAGAAATAAGAAAAGTGTAGACAAGATCCCATACGATGCTCTGAAGATCTAATCCTCTAGTTCCCTGCTTTCCTAACATGGCCTTGTGTAGGTGCTAGGCAAAGGGAAACTGGAGATTGTAAGTCTGTGGTTTTCCTGTGTGTGACTCTCCCCTCTTCTGCTCTGGTACTCTCTATAGTCCCGCAGCTTCTCGGACCTGTTCATCTCTCAGATCCTATCCCCAGCTTCCTAAATCAGAGATTCTGAAAATTCATGGAAGCCAGAGAGTCTGCTCCTTGTTTGGGATTAAAGTGGTAGAAAGTCTTCTCTTCTAGGCAGGGCATGAAGCTGCCCATTGGGTAAGATGATCCTAGTGCCATCAGCAGGTGACATAACGTGGCAGTGACTCATTCTTATAAGAAGAAAGTAACTCTGTTGGTTTCCTGGTCCTCTTTGCATTGAAGGTTCAGTTTTATATACGTCTTTAGTGAATCCCATTCCTTCCTCCGCCTGCCTTTCTTTCATATGTATGTGTCAGGGAGAGGGGTTTCCAATATGACAATAAAGGGATATGTATTTTTTTTATCACTGTCTCTTTTTGAGATAATGTTGCACTACATTGCCCACACTGGCATTGAACTTGCAGTGATTCTTCTGACTCAGCTTCCAAGTTCTACCATTAAGAACATGGACCACCACATGTGGCCTCGGGTTATTTACTTATTTAATTTCTTCTAGGATAAATGCTTACTTTTCCTTTTAAAAAATAATACTTTGTTTAATCCGAGCACTCGGTCCCTAATATCCAATACTTTGACTGGTTATGAGAGACTCTCCACTAAAAAAGAAGCTTCTCTGGTCACGGATGAGAACAGCAACAATATATGGATATAAAGAAATACTTAGAAAGCATTTTGGCAACATGACCAATGTAACAAAAGACTGATATATTTCCTCACCAGGTCAAATGACCTTCCTTGTCAAGGACTTTTGACAAGGTTTATAATAACAGCCTCAGAATCAATCAGAAAGAAATTTATTACCTGTACCAGTCATGCCACCATTTTTCTGTCAATACATCTTGCCTGGCACGTCAGTACTGTAGCATGCAGGGTCCAGTGCTAAGTCAGATCATTGGTGGGTTTTCCAAGAGCCTGCACAGTGGAACTATGGAAGCTAGCCAGCAGGGACATATGAGTTTTCTGCTCATTTCAATATACATTTCTTTGCCTTCTGTAACTGAGCTGTATGCTGTCTCCAGCACCAGGGGCCCACTGTTTAGTTACGGCAAGCAACCAAGGATGATAGGCTGTGTTGTTGTAGGTGCCTGGGGACCTGCCCTGACTAATAACTCCTAAGGAGATAGCTCGTGCCTGGCACTGAGTTTTCTTTTAATAACCCATGTCTTCTGGGAGCAGCCCTAACGTAGCCCTGTAGGTACCTTGCTTCAAACCCACTATTTTTCAAGGTTCTGGTTATTTTCTACTGATGAGCCATTTTTGTTTTATTTGTAGGCACTGACACAATGTTTTCTATGAAATAAATGTATTTGAGAGAGAAAAACAACTTTAGTAAGAATAAAAACTTTAAGCAAATAGTGGTTCAGCACCTTCATTGGATCAATCTGAAAGCTGTTGCTGATGGAGTTTGGAAAAAATCTTGAGAAAGCACTACAGGAAGAGGTGGTGCATGTTCTCCTCCACTGCATAATCTAGGCTGCCTCAAGGTCCTCACTCATGGCCAGGGAAGGAGATGGTTGCACACGTTGACCACAGAGCCAACTTAAAAGCAGCACTCTTCATTTCACCTTTTAGGAATTGAAAATGTCCTTTCTTTTTGGGAGCAGTACTCATCATAGACGTCGCCTGCTTCCCTTTCTAGTGGTTTTATTTGATAAATGCCATGAACTACATGTAGGTCTCTGCTTTTGTATTTATTTATTCTTCATTCACTTGTCTATTAAATTTTACTGGTCTGTAAAATAAAAGACCTGGATGACTCTTACATTTGAATTCTAAGAACTCAGCCTGCCTCCACCACTCATACCAGGGTAGTGCACACTCTTCATTAGTAAATGGAAAAGGTCAAGCCATTGCCATGGACTCAGTTTACTTCAACTAAGAGGTAAAAAGAATCGACTGGAATCTTTTGTGACATAGTTTGAGATATATTTATGTTTGAGAATTCTTTTGGTATTTGCATATAAACTTTCTGGTCTGCATTACTTTTGGGGGACTTTAAAGTATTTTGGGTCTATCCTGAGGGTCAATAACTTTTCTTCCTGTTAAAAGCTTTTTTAAAAACATTATTTTTGGTTGATGAAAATGAGCAGTGATTGACAAAGTTGCGTGTTTATGATCCTCAACCTTGTTTATACCTTGTCATTACGTGGAAGACTTTAACAAGTACTGGCATCTAATACCCATGTGAAATATCCTGATATAATTATTTAATTAGTTAGGCTACAGTCCTAGCATGGGCATAGCTAAAAATTTATTTGTGTATAATTGTAGTGGGTAATAAGAACTGAGAAATGTTGACCTTTACATGATAATATATATTACATACCTAAATATGAATTCTAGGTTGTTTAAATCGGCTGTCTGTCCATCTGTCTTTCTATCCAACCGTCCATCCGCCTACTCTTCCACTCATCCATCTGTCTATCACTCATTCACCCATCCATCCATTCATCCATTTATTCATTCATACTTTCAATAATCCAAAGAGTTGAGATACAGCCTAAAAACTAAATGACTAATTAAAATATACTTTCATCTTTGATCATAGACACTTAACTTAAGCAGACTGTATCTGAAGCAGATAACTGTGGCTAGTGTTTCTAATAGTTTGACTTTTAATCTCTGTAGGGCTATAGGGGGAGCACAAGAAAGTGATGATATCAGGTGTATGTTTTTAAGAGATGGTACACTTCAAAATGAAATATAGTCTTACAAAAAGAGACAAAACACTTAGAAAGTGAATTTTCAGAGATCACATGACTTTTATTATTATTCTAAACAGCTTTTTTTTAAAAAAAAAAAAAAAAAAAAACAGCAACATGAACTATCCCCTACCCCGACATTCTTATTGGGCAGGTAGATGGATTAGCAGGTAACAGTGTTTGCTGAACAAGCATAAAGATCTGAGTTTGAATCCCAGCACCTACATTAAAAGCTGGGTGTGGTCACATTCATGCTTGAAACCTTGCTTTGTAAGTGGTGGATACTGGAGGATTTGGGGGACTTGCTGATCATCAGCTATGTTCCAGATTCAGTGAGAGACCCTGTCTCAACAGAGTAAGTCACAGAGCCGATCTAAACAACCTAGAATTCATGTACATGTACATGCAGCTGTATTCACATATGCTTGTATATTACAGTACTATACTCGCACATATACTCATCCAAATGTCCATTTGTTTAATTGTGAAGTGGGGTTCTCACTCAGATTCCCTAGGAGTCTCGGTATAGCTGAGGATGACAGTGAAGCTCTGATCCTCTTGCTTTCATCCGCTGAGCGCTGGGATTATAGGTGTAAGTCACCAGGACTTGCTTGGTTGGTTCTGCAGATCAACCCAGGGCTTTGTTTATGCTAGGCAAGAACTTTACCAACTGTACTGCATCCCCAATTCATAACCTGTTGTTTTCTTAAAGTGTTTTAAAATTGTAAAACTGACTACATTTTAAAATCCATGAAGAATGTATGAATCTAGGGACACTAGAAACTAGATTCCTGTATATAAACCAAGCAGTCTGGATTCATGCTTAGGATAGTAGAGCACAGGTGTTGGAGATGATGAATCAGGTTGTAGATCCCAGTCCAGTTGATGATTAGATTTGTAGTCTATGATTCCCTTTACTAGCTTCCAGACAAGTTGCTTTAGAGCTCTGCACCTTCATTTCCTAATTCCTAAAAATGGATTGTTATGGTACCTGACATAAGTTTTTGAGAGTAGAGATAATTGTAAAAGGCCCCAAGTAAGCCCATGCCTAGTATCTGCTACTACACTGTCATTAGTACTTCTCCTGGGTAATGGGGTACAGAAATCATTTCAGAGATACTAAAGGGAAGCAAATGTGCACATATGTGAGTCTATGTAGATACACACATGTATGTTCAGAACCTAGAAATTGGTGATGTGATTAGAAGATAATCATTGTGTAATACTGTAATCAATTATTATCTCCATAATAACTATAGGCGAAGGAAAAGCAACGATTTCCTCTGACTGCCAAATGAGAGCTGTTTCCATTGTCAGGGGGTAAGGATTTTCAGGTGTGTAGGAATAGTCAGCTAAGAATTAGACAGTGCTGCTGAGGATGGTGCAGAAGGGAATGGGGCATTTTATTCTGGGAAACCAGGGTCCATTTCTTTGCACTCACGCTAAAAGTAGTCCTTGTTATTAGATCGATGGTGCTTGAGAAATTAGGACAGTAAACAAACCTTTCCAATTTATTTTATAGCTTTTAAAACACAGATGAAGTTGTGCAGTGTGGCTGCACAAACACAGAAGACCTTGTCTAACAAAGTTGTTGATGTAAATCTTGCATGTGCCATCACCTATAAGTCAAGCACTTGTCTGGCTTTTGTGAGTTATGTCTACACTTAGAATTTAAGAAGTTAAACAGTATGCATACCAGGCTTGAGAGATGGGAATAAAAATTGATATACTGTGTGGCACTTGATGGAGCACAAGGGAATGTCTTCTAAATATTGAGGGATGTCCTGACATAACCATTCTTAATTCACATATAGTAATTCCCACTCAAAGTTATTAGGGTCAGAGCCCAACATATTTACCTATTCAAAATAAAAGAAAATAAATGATTCAAAACGCGTGATGTCTCCTGCCAGATGCTGCATCCATTTCTCTCACCTCCCTGTCCATTAGGAAAATGTAAAACTGCATCCTTCCAGGAGGAAGCTGTAATAGTCTCCAGATCAGAATGAGGGAGGGGTCCGTTTTCAGGCAGGTCACAGGCTTGACCTTTCTTTCCTGTGTCTTTTAGTGAAAGGAATTTCTCTTAGAATGTCTGCCTACAGTAGCTGAGATTAGTGTAGTGGGCAGCTGTCAATAGGTTGGCCTGACTGCTGCTGTAAGGGCTGGTGGGGGGCAGGCCAGGCCATTCTGTGCTGGAATTGCACCACACACACACACACACACACACACACACACACACACACACACGTATATGCATATGAATATATCTTTATATGTGAATATATATTTATTGATATATATTCTTTATACATGTATGAATATGTATTTGTGTTAGGGAAAAAGGTTTAAAACTGATGTCATTTTTTAAAAAATCAGTAGTTACTTCAGAAAAGTGTCTCAAGTGAACAAAACATTTCTTATATACTATTACCACTATTTTGATGTTTCTGAAACTAGATTTGGCAGAAGTTGTTTTTAAGTGTTGAAGAATCAGATAAATATAGGGGACTAAAATATTAATATACTTGAGTGGGCCCAGCGGAGGCAATTGGAAACTGGGAACTTCCAAGAGAAGGCAGACCCCTTAGGTATTTGTTCAACAAAGAATGTCTTCTTCTTCATCATGAGTGTGTCAGCCCTTCCTTCTCCTGACTTGTACTTTACTGCAGACCATGAGCTTCAAACGTTTATAAGCTAGGATATGGGACCTGAAAGAATAAACAAATGTGGTGGCAGCTATCAGAGCACCAGTGCCCAGGAACAAAAAATATCCCGTTATTTTGTGGTGATTAATGGTGCCTCAAGGAAAAGGGGTGAAATGTATAGTATTCCATTGAATTATTTGTGCGCTCTGTGTGTGCCTGCCATAGGAAGGCAAGGTAGTGTAGAGGTGCTATTTGCTGACCTGAGATTTGTATATGGCAATAATACTCTAGCAGGATGCATTACTGGGTTCTACAGGTTAGCCTTTAGAGGATCTGGTTGCTCAGCTCAGTGCCATAGTGATGGAACCTGCATGCTCCTTACCACTTGAGAAATTCCAGCTCCATGCTGCCTAGCTGCAGTGCCAGGGCAGAAACCAGCACTTCCCTGCTCAGCATTCACATCACAGCTGGGATTCTGAAGAGATTTTTCTGACTTAATTCTGATTGAATTGTTAAATTCACAGGGTTTGAGAGGCCTCACATGGACCCCATTTTAGGATGAGGGATATCTTGGAACTCCTAAATCCTAGGTGATCTCTTGCAGGAGAGAGTTCAGATTATGGTAGTCTGTAGAGTAGGTAATCTGAACTCTGTTATTCAGACTTGACAATCATATTGATGACATTGTTCTTTCCCAATGAGTCGAATCTCTGGCTAGGGACCCTGTTTTGTGACATCCTCTCTATAAAGTCATTAAGGCAGATGTGTTGAATAGTAGACTCAAAATTAAGCTATTTTTTTTTTTTTAGTTTAGGATTAAATTTTTTCTAAGTGTTTTTATAATTAAAAAAAGTTAAAAATTTAAATGTACAGTGAAAGCTCTTTTGTATTAAGTTAAATTTATTGTCTATTCACGTGGTGGTCTCTCACTGACTATTAAAAATGACACTAAAGTAGTTTTTAGTGATTTAGGATAACATTACATGAACAAAAACCCAGAATACAGTAATGCAAATACAGCAAGATCTTATAAGGTTACATAAAAATAAGTTTCAGAAGAGACTAGAACAGACTACAGTATTGCCTGGTTAATGTTATTCTTCTTTCAGAGAAGACCGGTTGTTAATCTTTGCATCTTGTGTCTGCCTTCATCATATGCCATCCCTAACTCTTGGGATTGAACAACCATCTGTGATTGATGGTTGCTTCCACAGAACTTCCAGTTCAAAACAACCAAGACCAAATGGCTTGCAAAATATTTGCAGGTCAATGTTTTCCCAGGGTTTAAAACCTGTCTTTACTGATACCTACAATGGTTTTTGACTCATTCTCCTGACTTTGCCTGGGACAGTGGATTAATCCCACACTTGAATACTCTGGGAGTATTGGCTTTGGGAGGCCATGATGTTCAAGCCTAGAGAAGAGGATTCTCCAAGTGACTGACCTGCTCTTTTACTATTATTATTATTATTTTCGTTATTTACATTTCAAATGCTATCCCAAAAGTTCCCTATACCCCACCCCCACCCCTGCTCCCCTACCAACCCACTCCCACTACTTGGCCCTGACCTTCCCCCTGTGCTGGGTCATATAAAGTTTGCAAGACCAAGGGGCCTCTCTTCCCAATGATGGCTGATTAGGCCATCTTC
>NC_034590.1:85401625-85410576 GCF_900095145.1 Mus pahari | reverse complement strand
TTTTATGTGGAGGTCTTTGATCCACTTAGACTTGAGCTTTGTACAAGGAGATAAGAATGGATCAATTCTCATTCTTCTACATGATAGCCGCCTGTTGTGCCAGCACCATTTGTTGAAAATGCTGTCTTTTTTCAACTGGATGGTTTTAGCTCCCTTGGACTGACCTGCTCTTTATAGAATGTATTCCCATCTCAGTGGAGGACAGTAATACCCAAATGGAGACAAAATAGTAGCAGGGCAGAGAAGAAAGACGTGCTCAGGACAGAGGGCAGCCCAGTCTGGGATTCAGCACATCTGTGCTTGGTCTTTGCTCTGCTCCTGCTGCATGTCCTTCAGATAATTCTGCTTTCTTGTGTTTAAAGCAAGGGTTCTAAATCATGCCCCTGAAATTCTGAGAAGCTTTGATCCTGGTGGAAGAATAGATGTGGGGCCTTAGAGTAAAGAGAGGTTGTGGGCATTCTTGCCAGGAAAGCTTGAGGACACATGCCAAGTTGACTGTACCATTGGTCATGTTCAGAGGAGGATGCTCTTGTAAACCATGGAATAGCTTGGAATTGTGGGTTGCCTCCATGGAACATTGCAATGGATTGCAATGTTTGCCACCTAGCTGCTGGCTGTGGGGACTTTTAGAAAACTTCATTTAGGAAGAGGACTATAAAGGCCTGCTTTCAGGGGTCAGCAAACACATCTTGCAGTTAATGACAAATTCCTGGCACTAGGGATCCATAATGGAAAGCGTGACTCAAACTTAATTTTAGTGTTACAAGTAAAATATTATAATTTGGGGGAAAAATTCATAGCTTTCCAAGGTATTAATTGCAGGAAATGACAACACATCCCACTGAAGTGTTCCGTCAGTGGCATACAGAATGTACATAGCAGTTCTCAGTCTGCTGTTTTCTCCCACAGTTGCATTTTCATTTAGAAAGAGAGGTTAAAGGATTCCAACTTTGTCTAACCTGGGGGAAGGGAGTCAGTCAATCAACGAAGGGGAAATTTCCCTATATGCTTCCTGGAAGTGGGTTTCCTGTGTCGATAACTTGGATGTGAATCCTTACGGCTATTTCTTCATTTGTAGCTAGTTATGTTTCATCTTCTGGTACCAATGAATTTTCCAACTACAATTTATTTATTGGGTTGTATGATGAAAATATGAGAGAATTTCATTTCTGATGTGTGGTAGCGCTTAATATGGTTTTTCGATTTCCTCCCATTTTGTTTGAAGTAAATAGGGTAATTACTCACTAAAATTCTAATATATTTCAGGGCTTTAGGGATGAATCTAAAACAGAACCATATAATGTTCTATTTAAGCAAATCTAAGTTCTTATTAGACAGTTCACCTTAATGCCATTTTTTATAAGTAAACTTTGTTGTATTTTTTCAAGGGTTATTTAATTTTGTTGTGGCACTGCATTCTGATATCTGCCTGTGCCAAGGCCTGCAGGATGTGATTGTGGTTCAAACGCGAAAACAACTTGTTATTTGAAAATGGATAAACCATCTGGGGAGGATCCAGAATCATAAATGAGAAGGACTCTGATGAACTACCACTTCATTCTTTCCTTTCTGCTGAGACATGTGTATAGTTTATCTGTTTTTGGATAAGGCATTTGTGCTCATTGTACAACTGACAGTTACCTAAGTAAATAGGAATGAAGCAGATTCTTGGGAAACTACTGCCATGCTGGTCCCGTGGTTTGTTTATGGCCCCCATTAACTGCAGGCCTTTGTCAGATACCCACTGGCTAGATCTGGTTTTACTTATCATACTCAGGCCTGCTTTTCTCCCCCTGCTGCTTAAGGGACACTCCTTGTGCTGCTACCAGGCTCTTATGGCTCCTGAGTTCAGGGCATCTTAAGGATTGAAGCTGGCAGCCCTGCAACTCTGCATTTTCTGGGAATATTAACACCATTGTAGCAGAACCTTGGCATGTTTGCTCTCTCTACATGCAGCACAGTCAGGTGAAATGAGCAATTTACTTTTAAATGTAGTAGTCATTTTAATAAGTATGAACACATATTCATTTCACTCTAACCTGTCCCTTCACTGCTTTAGATAAACTGAAATCTCTTAAAGCATGGTTGGTGCTCTACCTTCACAGCCTTATCATCAGGTAAAGTAGTAGTGGGGTGAGAGGCAACACTCTGAAGATCACTATATCAGTAGCTTTCCCCAGAGGAATGTTGTATATCCTGGGAAATAAGAATACGGGAAGGTATTTGTTTGGGCTTCTAAGAAGGCTGTTTCACTTTCCTGGTGCAAAGAGCTGGCAGTAAGCAGTCCTTGCATGTTCTGCCTTGAGAATGGCTTGCCCTTGTATCCAGAGGGGTGAGGTATTGAATTTGAATAGGATGGCAATTCTGTGGTGTTCTCGACCTCTCCATTTTAGTGTTGCCAGGAATGGCTCCTGTAGCTGGGCTTAAACCCAGCTGTGAGAGGCACTGGCCATTTACAGAATGAGAGAGAGCTAAGATTAACCATCCACGTGGGAAAGATCTGTGCGAGGAAATCTGAGGAGACACTGCCTCCTTACTTTTGTGGATAGTGTTTAGGACATTCACATTACAAAAGAAAAGTCTCAGTACATTTTGAAAACAAACAATAGGAACTTTTGTTTGTTTGTTTGTTTCCAACTAGCTGTGAACTTGTACAAGAAAAACACTGAAAACTAGTCAGGCTCTTATGCATTAAGCAGAGTAGATGAAATGATTTATTGGGTTTTATGCACACTCTGTAAAGGGTTAGCATTGCTAACAGAATGAGTGGCAGCCTCTGGGAGCTGAACAGACCCCAGGGGCTAGTCTTCGTTCCTCCGGTCTTGACAGGCATGTGCCTCTGTTAAATGAGGGCTTAATTCCTCTCATATGTGAACAATTTCCAAGCCCAACAAAGGCAGCCAGGGCTGGAGCTGTTCAAAAGAACTAACACAGGAGGATGCATTCTTGAAGGAAGAGGATGCTAAAGGCTAATTACTCTCTCTGCTTAGCCACTCTCTTATAGTTTACACTACTCCAGGTTTATTAACATGGCTTTGCCACATGGTTGTTTTTTTTTAACTACTAGGGTATATTTTTAGTCTCTGTGAAATAGCCATTTGCTGATCTCTGCTGTTTGAAGAGAGGTGTTCCCCCTCAGTAGTCCTGGTGTATATCATGGAATATTAACTCGATAGAGGGGGAGGGGAGAGGCCAATATACTTGGGATTTCTGTCTCAAGTGGAAGGAATTTAAGCTATTTACTAAGCAGCACCCCTGGAAACACTATGAACCTTTCTTTTGACAGCACTGTCTTCAAATGTGGAGGGGTCCTTATGGCAACCTTTTCTGTGGGAGATTTGGGCTTTGAATCTTTCATTTGTCTCAGTGTGATCCACATTGTTAAGGGTGTGGGTGGAAAGTCACGTGAATAGTCCACTTTGCACTGTTCTTGTCTTTATCAGGTTCCCACATTAGCCATGTCTACTTCATTACAGCTGTATTGTGTTCCTCTGATTGTATATCAGCCAACTGTACAATGGGCACAAACAGATGAAGATCTGTCCTTCTGCAAGAACAGATGAAGGCTACATGTGCCTTAGCAGAAAAGAAAGGATGCCAAAGAAGTAACTCTTTTGCTCTTCCTCTTGTTTTTTTTGACGACTGATCTTTATCCTTGAAGAGTGTTCTTTTTCAGAATCAGTACTTTCCAGCAGATACTACCTACTGGAGTCCCTTTAAATGTGTCTGCATGGGAATGTAAGGAATTATAAAGATAGGGCTAATTATGAGAAGTGACCATCTTCTGACTAATCATTGGATTTATATGTTCTTAAAGCAGGAAGCAGGAAACACCAGTTCTTTGGGTTATTGTAAAGGGTTATCTGTAAATGGAGATCTCTTTAAATTCTGAACTTAGGTCTCAAGAATAAAGCATGGCTTTATGATATGAAATAAATTACAGAATATTCACAATTGATGTGATTAAAAGTTTCTTCCAAATACTGTTCAATCTATATTTAAGATATTTAACATAAAAACATGAGGAAATCTTCATATATGGTATCCTGGCACAAACTCAGACACCTCTTGTTCACTTCGTGGAGCAGTGTCTATATTACAGAATAGAAAAGTGGCAACTATTCATTACAGTTGAAGAGATGGACAGCAGATTGACACCTTATTTGATGGCATTTGTGAAGTGGTCTTTGTGATGATGCATCATTAGCAGGTATGAAGAATATAACTTCACCCCATGACTATTTCAACTAGAGTACAGGTGACTCTGAAGAAAATGGGGTGATAGCTCTATTGTGAGGGTGAAAATATTGACTTTGACTTGGGGGAGAAAAAAGTAGAAGCTGTTTCTTCCCAAGTGCTTTTCATTAGATACCGTGTTTAATACCCAGAGGCACTGTTATGAGGTCTCTGTCCCAAAGAATGCTCTAGAAGTAAAACACTGCAATCCATTTAAGCTGACTGAGCCACCTTTGCTCTAGATCTGGAATGCACAAGTTGATGAAATATATGAGTGCTCAGAATTGAGTCAAAAAATCCCAGCATGCTTATTAACATGTATCAATGAGGTTAAGCTTGTTCCTACTTTTATTCAGGGGGGTATCCCAAGGTAACAGTCAATAACCATCTGTAAGCCCCACTCCAGTCTTGTTTCCCATTCTTATACACAACAACACTATTGCATATCCATGTCATTTGTATTACTCACTTTTACAGGCACATCATAGAATTGCCAGTTCTAGTTCAGTTCCCTTCGAATGTCCCTGGTCTAGCCTATCTGCTTTTTAATCTATTGTTATCAACAGGATTTCATCAACAAATTTCTGACACTGGCTTAAACTGCTTCCCCACCTGATGGTCTCTGACTCTACTTCACTCTGTACATATAATCCAAAGCAATCATTTCTCTTTGCTTCTCTTCTGCTTAGATATTCCTAATGGGACCCTCCACCTTTGAATTTTGAATGACTTAGCAGTTTTTATCCTATGCTTATACTTCTAGTCTTGAGGATGTGATGGTATGTAGTACCCTCTGCCATGTTAAGTTGCCATGGCAGCAGGAACAGGCAGAAAGTGCACAAGGTGAGTAACATAGCATGCTAGTATGGACAGGAGCTAGAGGAGCATTGGGGAAAAGGAATTATAAACAAGATGAGCAAGCACTGATCAAAAAAGATGTCTTCACAGAGACTCTAAGGAATTGGGAGAGCTAGTCTTATGGATTCAGAGGAAGACATTTTTAGGATGAGGGAAAAGCATATGCAGATGTCATAAGGTAATAAAGTCAGCTGTAGGTAAGGAGTATGAAGGACCCAGTGTGGCTGTCAGACAGGAGGAGCTCTGGTATCTTAGTGACATAGGCAACCATTGAAAAGAAGGATGTGAACACTGGCCAGGGTTTTAACAAGCTTATTCTGGCTTGATCCAGATTTGGAGTGTTGTGAAGGAGTCAAGAGTGAACACAGGGAAACACTGAGAAAGTTCTGGCAGAACCTGCTGATTGCTTTGACCAGAGCTATAGAAACAGTGGCAATGACTAGATACTCTGTCATAAGGTGAAAACAGAGAGATGCAGAGAAAATGGGGGTTAAGTCAGAGTTAACCTCACCTAAGGGGGGTATTTGGACCTAAGCAAGTGATGAAATGGAGCTGCCACTGGTTTGTGTAACTCACTGGGACCTGGTGAGAGCACGGAACAAGGATGGGCAATGGGAGGAAGAGCAGAGAATCTGGAATTAAGTATGGAGCTGAGAAATGGAAGTAGTGGTAGAACATCAGGTAGTTGTGTTGAGCAGGCTGGAAGATCTACAAATCAGAATTCAAAGGGGACACTGGGACTGTGAGGGTAAAGTGTGTCAGTATGTTATGGTCTTCAGAGTTTAGAGGTCTGAGCCTGAAGTCATGGCTCTCTCTCTCTCTATGTTGCCCATGTGCAACCTTCTGAACATGCTTGTACTTTCCCATGTGCAAGCCACCTATCACATCATTTTTCTATTTGGGATACCCATTGCAGTGGTTTAAGTGAGAATGCCCCCCCCCCATAGCTTATATTTTTGAATACTTGGTCTCCAGTTGGTACAAGTGTTTGGGAAGGGTTAGGAGGTAGAGCTTTGTTAGAGGAGGTGTGTGCCTGGGGGTGAGCTTAGGTTTCAAATGTCTACATCTCTACCTAGTGGTTATGTCTCAAAATGTAAGTTCTCAGATACTGTTCCAGCATAATGCCTGCTGACCTGCTGACCTGCTACCATGCTCCCAGCCATGATGCTCATTGACCCACTCTCTAAAATAATAAGCCCCAAATAAGTTCTTCTATAAGTTGCCTTAGTCTTGTCTTATCACAGCAACAATATAAAAGGAACTAAAACACCTGCCCATGTTCTCATAGTCCTGTTTACCTCCTAGAGGCTTGGGGATCCATTAAGACCTGGTTCAGTGAAGCCTTCACTGATCGCCTGTTATTCGTACCTTCCAGCACAGTTCTTTCTCTTCTGACTTTCCACAGCCCCTCGAGATGTTCATACCACTTATGATGGGCACTGAACTTTAGCTACTTGTGCATGTCTTATCCTTCTACAAGATAAGTGTCCACCTGAAGACAAGACAAGTACATTTCTATAGCTTGAACATGCTTACTTGGTGCTTTATACATGGTAAACACTTGGTGAATATTGTTGGACAGGTATAATTTTCAACAGTTTTAGTGGAAAACACACAGAATTACTTGGCTTTCTTCTTTTGTGCATATATTAGTTATTGAAGCAAATATTGAAAAACACATGCATGAAATTAATTACACTAAAATATTTAGCTCCATGAGTGAGAAGAATTTGTTGAATTCCTTGGGCACTGACCTTATCAGGGTGAAGTCTGTCCATTGTGGACATGTATTTGTGGATAAATTGGCTATTAATTTTAATTTGATAAAGTTAGTAGTCTAAACGAAAGAGTCTATAGTTAGTGCAATAGAAATAATTGTAGCGATCTGCTTTGATGGACCCTTAGGTGCATTAAAATGCAGCATCCAGGGCACCCCTAAGATGTGAGGTAGCTCTTTGTGTCTTAGAGGTTACCATGGAAGGTGAAACAATTGGAATTCCCAAGAAAATACACCAAAAATTATTCCTCCACAAGTAGATTTTAAAACACCATTATACTGTTTTATAATCAACTATAAGTAAATCCATAGTTGTAAATGAATTAAGATAAAAAGAAAAGATAATATGGACTCTGGGAATCAAACTCAGGTGCCCTGGAAGAGCAGCAAGCACTCAGCTGCTGAGTATGTCTCTAGTCATATTTTTCTGTCTTTAAGAGAAAAAGAGAGTTTTCATCATGACACTATATCTGGAAAGTATGTGTAGAAAGTGTCTTTCTCTGTTGTGTTATGCTTTTTCAGAGACACTGGTCAACATGTGGTTTAGCTGTTTTTCAGTGAAAAATAAATGGTACTTAAAGTTTTGTAAGATTGAGATCACATGTTCTGTCATTTGTAATCTTTGCATTATGTTTCTTTCCAATCATGGCCCTACTCATTAAATTTTTCTTTTATGAAAGATAAAATCAAAATATAAAAGGTCTGAGATTCTTTTGGCTGGGAGGAACCTGGATGGAGAGTTCACTCATTTTCAATGCTGCTGGCCTCATACAGGTTTGTGCTTGTGTGTGACAGAAGCTGAGGTTCTCTTAAATGACACTCCCTTCCCAGAATGGATGACTCTGTGCCTTTTCTGCTTGGGTTGTTTGTGTTTGGTTCCTTTCTTGTCCTTTCAGGCCCTCTTCTTTCTATCCCCACATTCCACATTTTCCTTCTAGTCATTCTGCTGGCATTCTATGTCACTTCCTCTGATTCTTCAGCCTTTCCTTCATTTTTATCTTCTTGTTCTTATTCTCAACACTTATTTTCTTCACTCATTTTATGAAAATCTTGGTTTCTTTCATTTTCCTCTGTTCTATTCTATTGCATTCCTTTCCATTCCTTCCACTCTATTCTATTCTTTTATTCTTCTGTGCTCTGTTCTGTTCTGTTCTGTTCTTCTATATTCTGTTCTATTCCATTCTACTCTGTTGTTCTGTATTCTGTTCTATTCTATTTTATTCTCTTCTATTCTATTATTTTTGTTTTGTTTTACTATTTGTATTCTCACTGGCTTGTCACAACAAAAATGATATTTTTTGAAATACTGACCTTGGTCAAACCAATCATTGTGGACTCAGGCCGAAGCTAATGGAGATGGCTTTTCAATTATGTAAGAAATGTGAAAAAGCACACATTATATCCCACAAAATATCAAAAGAGGATGAGAGACCCTTTAAGAGATAATACATCCAGGCTACATGGCCATCTTAGTAAAACCTCAAACCCAATCCCTCCTGTTTTGAAGAATAGAGAGTATTGCTAGTTGAAGCTGTAAGTAGGACTGTCCATGCAAAATTGGGAAATTCTCAGTTATTTTGGTTTAACATAATCATCATAATGAATTTAAAGTTAAATTTACTAACAAGGGTTTTGAGTTATAGGTATAAAGTGGAAGGCCTGAAAGCTCCAGCACATATAATTATACAGAATATTTGCATCAGATGAAGTACACGAAAGAAATCAGAAAAATCTATTAATTCATTGTCTTAGTGCCGGGAGGGGAATGAGGGACAAGATAGTGGGTAACCACAGTCTGATAGAGTAGGCCTCAGCATAGCCCCTGCCAGAGGAGAGGTTGGCATAGTCAAACAGTGAATCCCAGAAAAAAAATATTAATTTCGACCAGTGAGAGCATGGAGCAAGCTGAAAATGTTTTAAGTGGGGGGCAGGTATTATGGCACTCAGAGGGCCAGTGAGGAAGAAAGAGAATCCTGCATACATGGGTGCTACAGGTAGTGATCTGACTTTAGGACTAGTGTGAGCTATGTTACATGAGTGCTACAGGAGCCATCTGACTTTAGGACTAGTGTGAGCTATG
>NC_034590.1:85359492-85401010 GCF_900095145.1 Mus pahari | reverse complement strand
GAGTGCTACAGGAGCCATCTGACTTTAGGACTAGTGTGAGCTATGCTGCATGAGTGCTACAGGAGCCATCTGACTTTAGGACTAGTGTGAACTTTGCCTGCTGTCCACCCAATAGCTTTTATGTAGTGGAAATTTTGTTGTGCTGCATAAACCCAACATTCTATTTTCTCTTTGTTCTGTTTTCCTTTTTTTTCAGAATTTCTCTCATCTTGTACCTTCTTAAAGAATCTGTGTGAACTTTCATGGCCAACAATAAAAATAAAATCAATAAAGTATTTTAATTTAGATAACTCGCTACTATTTAAAATCATTCTTATGTTTACTGTTATAAAAATACACGCTAATGCTAACATGCATTTAAAAGATACAGTGGTTTAGTGTAGGAACCAAACTCATGTTTCACATGAACCAGTTGCATCTCTACCAAATTCTGATCCAGGGAAATCATATTGGTTGAATGAAATCTGTGTGTACCAATGGAAACTGACAAATGGCTCGGAGCATTTTCTTCATTGAGATTTGGCTTACCAGATCTGTGATGGGGGAAATATTGAAGAGAACAACAAACTAACTGGTTATTAAACTAAAGCTATTTGGCACTACCTGAGGAGCCAGAATCATTAGTGTAGCACCAGGAGTTTGAATACTTATTGAAGCTTTGGTAAGAATTTGTATTTAATAATAAAAAAAAAAAATTAAGAGAGGCCAGTTCCAAACATTCACTAATTTAAAAATATGTTAAAGTTATTCACAGTCAGAAATAATAATTAGCCCCCTGGGTCCACTCTGCTACTTTTGTAGACTCCAGGAAAAGGATAATTTAGAAATTCAAATAAAGCCTAGCCTAACAAAATGAAACATTCTACACTTAATTTTATCCTCAATCCAAGAGTTTTCTAAACAGTACTTCTTCAGTATCTTGCAATAGTCTGTGCACCAACCCCCTTTAACATAAAGATTATTCTTATGGCATTGATTTCTAAAAAGTAGCCACATCATCTTCTATCCCTGAGAAGCAATTTACCACACTTCCTGTAATGGCTCAAACTGGTGTTTAAGGAAAGTGATTGTGATGGAAATGAGGCAAGTAGTATCCAAATCGCCCCCTAAGAAAGCTCAGTGCCCAACACAGGAGAGCAGCAGACTCAAGCCCGCGGAACATGCAGACCCTGCCTCACTTCTGCCAACTCTGACCCTGCCCTTCCCTGGCAGTTTCCACGGGCAGAGGATATAAATCTGAAGTTCAGGCATATTTTTGTCCAGACAACAGATAGCTGATAAGTCCAGCGCTTTCTGCCTATTGGAGGACATTTTGTTAAGCCCCAGTGATCCCTGTCCCTCTGCCCTGTACCCCTCTACCCAGTGGTTCTTTATTAAATATGCACCCGTTCCCCACATTTGTCTTACCTTTCTGCCTTTAGAGAGAACTCACCCTGCAGCGCCTGACCACATCCACTAGGATCTGAAAGGCAGTTTTGTCAGGTGTGGTCAGTGCAGCTGAGCCCTGCGCTCCCTTGTAAGGTAATTCTTTTGCATAGTCTTCACCCTTACTCTATGAGAAACCCCAAACAAACCCTGTGCAGAAGAGGCTTAACCCACTTCTCAGGACCTGTCCCCGACCCTGCCACTTGTGCGTATTTGGTTATGAAGTTTCACTCAGCCCAGTGTTCTGTTGCATTAACTAGCGTTTTATAGGTAGAAACAGACTTATCAAAAGTCTGATTGTTCTGCGTGCCAATAAAAGTCAGTAGAAAGGAGACTATTTAATAGTAACTAAATATGTTACAAACTTTATTACATTTTAAATTTAACCTAAAATTCCACTTGGTCAAAAATTTAAAAGATTCCACAGTTGTATGTATAGTCACATGGTTACTAAAATCCATGGTTTATACTTTAGAGTCTCATTTTACTCAGAGTGCTGTATAACAGTCTTTTGTGCTCATTTTTTTCTATCGGTTCACAAGTTCACATCACCTAATATTTTTTCTATTGAATTAGCTTTTGATCATGTGAGGCCAAATCAAAAAATTCAAAACAGGAAACATGTCTTTTCTTTAATGAGCAGCAATTCCTCCACATAACAGTTTTGGAGACCTGAAGGAAAAATGTTGAGAAATAAAATGGATGGATATGACAAGAAACATGAGCACCACTAATCACCCAGATGTTGTTAACATTTAATGAAGTTACTTTTTTCTCATCTGAGGTGACTTTCATTCTCTGAACCAAAGTAGGGCCTAACTCAGGCACCAGCCACTGCCAACCTCCAATGATTCTAAGCGAGGAACTTACGTCAGAATTCTGGCCAGCATCAGCAGCACTGATAGTGTGTGTGGTGAGGAGATTCTCTGACTGCAGTGTTTTTATTTCTCTGTTATTGGTAGATATGACATTGGCATCAAGTCCTCTGGGGACTGTGGGCATTATCTTTCTCCTGTAAATGACATATTTATTTCATATTCTGCTCATTTCTAAAATGCACAATATAAAGTGTTTGTAGCCAGATGGTGTGAGGTATATTTTCCCCTCCCAAAGACCAGGGAAAAACCCTGGGTTCTAACACACCAGTAACTCTGACTTGAAGTTTAAATATTTAAAGGAAGCTATTCCAGAATAACCAGAATATTTAATTCCTTCCCTTCTTTATCATTCTGATTCCCTCCACCTCCCTTCCTATTTTCTCATTTTCTTGTTATAGGAGCAGAAGGGTGATGGTCTCAGAGAAATTTGAGCCAAATAACGTTGAGATTGGTAATGTGAAGCAGAATATGAGGGACCCCGACATTGCAAGGGTACAGAAGAGTGCTTGCTGGTAGAGTGGCTCATCTCACTTGTCAGCTGGGCTGTATTCGTAACCAGCTACAACCCCAGCAGCTGTGCAACCCTGTAGGGGACTCTCTTCATCAGATCATGGAAGCAGAGAAACTCAATTGTAAATGTGGGCAGCACCTTTTACAGCAGCCTAAAGAGGAGGAGGAGGAGGAGGAGGAGGAGGAAGAAGAAGAAGAAGAAAGAGTAGGAGGAGGAGGAGGAGGAAGAGGAGGAGCAAGAGGAGCAGGAAGAGGAAGAAGAAGAAGAAAACTTTCACCTAATTGCTCTCACCTCTGCCAGCAAGTTCTTCTATCCTCATGCCATTTTTTTTCAAATTTTTATTAGATATTTTGGGCATTTACAATTCAAATGCTATCCCCAAAGTCCCTTATACCCTCCCCCCACCCTGTTCTCCAACCCACCCACTTCTGCTTCCTGGCTCTGGTATTCCCCTTTATTGGGGCATAGAATCTTTGCAAGACCAAGGGCCTCTTCTCCCATTGATGACCGATTAGGCCATTTTCTGCTACATATGCAGCTAGAGACACGAGCTCTGGGGGTACTGGTTAGTTCATATTGTTGTTCCTCCTATAGGGTTATAGACCCCTTCAGCTCCTTGGGTACTTTCTCTAGCTCCTCCATTTGGGGGCCATGTGTTCTATCCAATAGATGACTCTGAGCCTCCACTTCTGTATTTGCCAGTCACTGGCATAGCCTCGCAAGAGTCAGCTATATCAGGGTCCTGTTGGCAAAATCTTGCTGGCATATGCAATTGTGTCTGGTTGTAATCTGGTTGATTATGGTATGGATCCCAGGATGGGGCAGTCTCTGCATGGTCGTTCCTTCCATCTCATCTCTAACCTTTGTCTCTGTAACTCCTTACATGGGTATTTTGTTCCCCATTCTAAGGAGGGACGAAGTATCCACACTTTGTTATTCCTTCTTCTTGAGTTTCATGTGTTTTGAAAATTGTATCTCAGATATTCGAAGTTTCTGGGCTAATATCCGCTTATCAGTGAGTGCATATCACATGTGTTCTTTTGTGATTGGGTTACCTCACTTAGGATGATATCCTCCAGATTCATCCATTTGCCTAAGAATTTCATAAATTCATTGTTTTTAATAGCTGAGTAGTACTCCATTGTGTAAATATACCACATTTTATGTATCCATTCCTCTGTTGAGGGATATCTGGTTCTTCAGCTTCTGGCTATTATAAATAAGGCTGCTATGAACATAGTAGAGCATACAAGTTGGAACATCTTCTGGGTATATGCCAGGAGTGGAATTGCTGGATCTTCTGGTAGTACTATGTCCAATTTTCTGAGGAACTGCCAGACTATTTCCAGAGTAGTTGTACCAGCTTGTAATCCCACCAACAATGGAGGACTGTCCCTCTTTCTCCACATCCTCACCAACATCTGCTGTCACCTGAATTCCTTCACCAATATTAGAGCCAGCTTCTTTGGATTTCTAGCATAGACCAAAGATCAGCAGTTCTATAGGCCTCGGTGCCAATTTGGGGCTTCTGGGACATCCATCCTCATGGACTGGGTAGTGCTGTTTGTTTTGGCTTCTCTAGTATGTAACAGACATTTGGGGACTATCTGGAATGCATCTTGTATATAATAAATCCCATATGTATTCAGTCTATCAGTTCTGTTCCTTTAGCGAATGCTAACTAATAATACAGTTGATAAGATGTGATGAGAGTTGTTTCTCAGTAATGCTGTAGTGATATACACAAGTACAGGTGTGGCAGAATGAAGTTGAAGGGGTCTTTTCAGTGGACCTCATATGGCAAACTATAACCAGTTCTCTGAGAAGTTAAAGAAAAGAACAATATGTTATTTGAATTCCAGAGGGACCATTTTGATGACATTGTGAAGAATAGCATCAAAGCAGAGTCTGAGTGTATCTAATGTCCAAGCAATCCTAAAGGGAAGAAATACAGGATCCAGCTTACAGTGGGTCTCGATATGGAAATGGATTTGAGGATACTGAGTGCATGAATCTAGGGTGAGCAAATGGCTGGGTTTAAGAAGAGGTTAAAAGTAGTCCTCACATTTCTGCATGGGTCTCCAGGATACCAAAGAAGATGGATATGACCAACAAGTGTTTACCAGGTACCTAATGTTTGCTAATAAGAATTTTAAGTATTGACAGTATAATAGCAAACAAAACTTGACAAACCATGGAATTACAGAGGCTAAACAGTCAAGGTGCCTTAAAACTAGCGAGCCTAGACTTCTTTAATCAAAACTTTAATCCACTGAAGAAAGAAATGAAATGCACTAGGAGGTGGAAAAGCAGCCCATATTCATGGATTGCAGATTTCATATTGAGAAAAAGATTCTTGTTGTATTCTATTCACAGATTGGATCTCGATTAAAAGTTCTGTTACATTCTTTATAAAAATTTAAAAACATCCTAAAATTCACATGGATGCACAAAAGACCCAGAGTAGCCAAAACATTCCTTAATGTATCACATTTGCTTTCCAATTACAGTGTGCAGCTGGACAAGAGAAACAGCACACTGCTAACATAAGCCACACATGTCAACAGAGCTGTGAAGGCCACAGACAAACCCACAGACCTGCAGCTAGTCAGCACTGCAATGAAGGCAGAAACACACATTCAGGAAATTATAGTCGCTTCAATAATTGGCATTGCAAAGTTAGATGTTCCTATATAAATGACTGAAAGAGCATTCCTAACTCTTTCCTTGCACAAAACTCATTTAAAAATGGATAAAAGATATGAAGGCAAGACCCCAAAATTTGAAATTCTGGAGGATAATATTTCAAGATGCAGGCACAGGCAATAATCTTCTGAATAACTAATGGAACAATAACAAGAAACAACACAAAGAGATTGCCTCAAATTAAAAACCTTATATTCCACAGAGGAAGCAACAGCCCATGTGAAGAGATACCATGCAGGATGGAGGAAGGTCATTGATGTCCATAAGTCTGATCAGAGATAAACATAAATGATATAAAAGATTCTAAAAAGTTAAATGTCAAAAGAACAATTATCCCAATACAGGAAGGGGACATGAATTGAATGGTCCTCAAAAAGGGTTTTTTTTTTTTTTTAAGTCAATATATCATGAAAGTCTTCAACATCTTTAATCATCAAGGATATATAAATCAAAAATGTTCTATGACTTTTTATCACCCTAGTAGGAATGGTTATCTTAAAGAAAAAAAAACAAAACAAAAAACAAACAAACAAACAAAAAAAAACAATAAGTACTAGTGAGGACCGAGGGAAAAAGAAAACCTTATAGTGGGAATGTAATCTAGTCTGGTCACTATGGAATTCCATCCCTCAAAAACAAAAACCAACAACAAAACCAAAACAAAACAAAGCAAAAATAACAACTAAAAATAGAAGTATGGTGAGATTCAATGATACTCTTCCAGCACATACGTCTGTAGAACTGTATACTGGAAGACACTCAGGCCTCCAGAAGTACTAATCATAAGGGCCAAGTTACAGGGAGATGAATACATTAAACATATGAAGCATGTACATGATAGTTTATTTAATCAAAAACAAGAGTAAAATTAAACTAAATTATTTGCAAGAAAATGAGTGGAAATGGAGATTATCAAAAAGACAAATATAAACGATTACTCATCCCTGTAAGCTTAGCACTTGGGAGATGAGGCAGAAAGATTGCTGTGACTAGAAGGCCAGCTTGGGCTACAGAGTGAGGCCCTATTTTTAAACAAAACAGAACAAACAAACAAAAAGCAACAAGAAGACAAATAGAATGCTTTCTCATATGTAGAACCTAGATTCAAAAAACAAAAAGTATACGAACAAAAGAACCACAAGATAAATGTGAGAGTAAAAAGGAAATGTAGTAGTCAGCTTTGTCTAGAATCATCTGAGAGAAAAGCCTCTAAAGGAGTTGTCTAGATTGGTTTGATTGTGATGTCTGTCGGGGGGTTTTCTTAAATGTTAACTGATGCAGGAAGGGACAGCCCACTCCGGGCAGCCCCAGCCCTAGGTTCTAAGTATCTAAGTAAGCTAGCTGAACCTGGGCTCATGAGTGAGTCAGAGCATGAGCCCAAAAACTATGGTTTTCCATGGTTCCTGCTTCAAGCTTCTATTGGAGTTCCTGCTCTGATTTCCCTCAATGGTTGGCTGTAGCCTATAAGCTGAAACAAACTTATTTTTCCACTATGTTGTTGCCACAGCAACAGAAAAGGAGGCTAGAACAGAGAGTTTTGGGAAAGGGAAGGGACCATATATGGGGATGATGGAGAAATGATAATAAGTTGACTATGGTCAATATATATTATATGCATGTGTAAATGTGTCCTTTATAGAGCCCATTGTTCTGTACTACTACTATATACTAGTGAAGAAAAGAAAAAAGAAATCATCTGCTTAGAGCTACTTACTTAGCTTTTGAGGGAACAGTGACTAGAGACAGAATGACACCCCCAGGCCACATAGTTTGATCATGATAATGATGGGTCTGGAATTTGAGCCTTTGGATTTATTTTCTTTCTGTTCCTCTGACAAACACAAAGAACACTGGCTTAGAAGACTTACAAAGAATTTTCTATAACTTTGGTCTTAAACAGGATGTGGGAATGCGTTACTAAAGGAGAAGGGATGGGAATATGAGTGTGAACATTGAGGCAAGGAAGAGAGGGCATAAAGCATATGAAAACTACCTCCCTGTCTGGGATTCGAATAGCTCTTACTAGGGAACAGGAAGAAACACTCAGCAACTTCATCAAAGTAAAGACTGTACTTAAGAGAGAGGAAGCAACAGGAATTGCTGTGGAAGAGGAAGGTGGAGAAACAAGACAGACTGTATTCATAGTGGCTGGTATTTATTTACTGGTCTGTGTGCTTGTACCAAAATAAATGTTCACATGCTTTATGCCACTTGACTAGCAGAGTAGTTCTTTGTTGACCATCAGGAAAATAGAGGTGTAAGAAGTAAGATACCAACGGGACCAGATATCACACTAAGAGGCCTCATCAGGATTCTGATTAGCAATAGCAGACACATAGTACTTCCTGTAGTTTGGATACTTCTCTAAGGCTCTAGATACTTGAACTCATTGATTCCTTCAAGATAAACCTACAGGGTAGGAGATATCATCTCTCTCATAGGTGAGAAAAATGAATGAGATATAATAAACCCAAGCAATCTGTCCAAGGTCACACCTTTACTCTGTGGCAGAGCTGACAGTCAAGACTGGAGTCTGTGACCATAACTCTTGCACCCACTGCCTCTCTCTTCTTCCTCAGTGTCTCCAGAGTTATAACAACTGTATTCTCACTATTTTCCTGCACAGCAGCTTTGGTTGAGAGACCTGTAGATTCCTTTGTCAAAGAGGAAAGTGGAACTAAGAAAACAAATTCACATGCAAAGCATTTTGTTTTATGGGTTTATATTGGGATGTAAACTGAATACATAAATAATTGGTTTTATGTATATTTATTTCTTGTGATATTTAGCTTTGGTTCAAGCAAAGAGTGCAATTCAAGAACCATCTACAGACAAAAAAAAAGAAAGAAAGAAAGAAAGAAAGAAAGAAAGAAAGAAAGAAAGAAAGAAAGAAAAAGAAAAGGAAAGAAAAAGTAGGGAGCAATATAGTCTCAAAGTGGGAAATTTACCAGGCTCACAACTTGTAAAGGAGGAATGTATGAGTAAGACGTCAAATATGCACAACCCAAACTGTCCCATACAAATATTTGAGCACTCCCTGGAGGGCTGGTTGCCCCAGGAATGCCTGGCTATAAATTCAAGGTGTAACTCATTTTCAAGGTAGACAAATGTCCGTATACTATTTTGTGACTGTACATAAGATGGGTAAATGGAGATAGGAAAATGTGATACGAATATCACTAAAATTCTATTGTTTTATCTTTTTTTTTTTTTTTAAAACACCTTACATACTTTTCATGGACTTACATTAAGTGGCTTTAAAGTAATCAAGCCATGGTTGAATGTTTCAGAAGACTGTTATACTTGATTTATTCCAGAGCTGGGGAGGAGAAAAGGTCAGGTGTAGGTGTGTGAAGTTGTCACAGATACAACACAGAAGCATTGGAATGTGGAAAGAAGCATCGACAGACTGCTGGCCTCCACACTGGAGAGGAGGGACTGCTTCTGTATGAGTGTAAAGGGTGCTGAACAGAGATGTGTGGCTCAACTCACAACTGACAAAATGAGAGGCCTTTAAAAACTTATGTATGTCTGCTAGTGCACGTCTGCTTGTGTATGTGTACAAATTCATTCCACATGGTTGTCTGCAATACTCCCTTCCTATCTCCTTTATACTGTCAGTGGTGCATTTAACTTGAACTGTTTTCATGTGCTTGTTAGGCACACTTAGAATCCTGATCATAACATACTTCTTTGACTCTATTAAGGTTTATAATTCTGCCTCTGGATGATTTTTAGCTCTTTGCATGGTTTTGTTATGGCTCATATTTGTCCAACACACACACACACACACACACACACACACACACACACACACACAGGAAAAACAAAAACAGGTCTCAGATGTCCGGGTAGTGGTCAGCCTCTGGTAAAGGTGAGAATGTGCTGAGCTAGGAAGAATAAATTGCAGTTGGACTTCACTGACTTCTGTATTACTGGGCAGAATGGTCAGATCTATGCTCTCTACGCTATGGTCTGTTCTTAGAACGATGCTTATCAGGGTCACTGAGTCCATTGGCACTCTGAGGAAAACATTAGTTTTATTGTATTTCCACGTGGGATTTTGCATTTCTAGCATTAAGAGTAACTAGATTTTCCTTTACATCTAGCCAGTAGTACGTAAATTAGAACACCCAAGTTGGGATCATATATGACTAATCTCTTTAGTTTTGCTGGCATTTGAGAGGTAGCACCTGGAAGATTTAAGTGAATTGTGTTCAAGGAGACCAGAGCCCAGTGGTTACAGCAGTCAAGGAGTCTTGAGACACAGTGAATCAGATGGGTTCCTGGTGGGTTCAGTGGGCGTCTGCCCTGGGTTTATTCTGGTGCTTGGTGCAGTGAACCCTTACTGTTACTTGGGGGTAGTGGGATAACTGGATGAAAGATTTAATTTATTTGAATAACTGGTCCTATTAGAGGCTGTTTATTCTGTAGGATATTTGTGCAGAACTTCTCTGTATGGTCATAGACCACCAAATAAATTAGATAAAGCTATCAGTTCACAAAATCTTCCCTTTTCTAAGGATATTAATTTTCCTTCCTTAAAAACGTTAAGTATGCCAGCCTTGGTATCCCTTTGGTATGAAAGTGTGTGTACTCATGTGTAAATTAACATGAAACTAGAAAATGGAGGGAAGTATAATTCTTAAACCAGAATTAAGTATTTATCAAGAGTATCCCAGTGTGGTTTTTCTGGGTCAGTCATCTCTACTAATGGCAAAGTGTTTTCTGATTGTCAATACATCTGTTCCACAGACAGCAGCAATTAGTATTTTGTTTTGTGTTTGTAAATTACTGACAGGCCAGCATCAGACTCCCCTGGACTGTACTGCGATCCCATTTGTGTGTCAAGTCAGCAATCACTTCTCCAGATAAGGAACAGCTCTGTCTGTGGGTGGGGTCAAATATGCCTGTGACTTGTGACCAGTGGAAACAGAGAAAAGCATTTGTGGCAAGCAGTCACAGCACATGCCAGACTTCTAAATCATACATATCTATAAATAGAGAAAAGCGACTATTTAAGGTTGCTTCAAAAAAAGAACCATTGTCTACAAAGAAGGCAACTGTAATGTAATATTTGTAAAAGCAAACTCTTTGTAGGTGAAAGGACGTGTTTTTGTTAAAAAACATTAGTGGTGTCCCTCCACACTGCATGTGATCTGGGTAGGTAAATCAGCAGAGTTGAGTAGTAGAGATGGAGTTGACTTTTGACAACTTATTATAATAAATAGTGATAAATGGTATTCATTCAACCCAGAGGATCTTGAGACCACCTTTAAACTGCGGTGATGCTGGCTCGTTGCCAGATATATACAATGAAATTCTTTGATCTACGTTAAAGGTGTTGCCTGAACTGTATCTAGCAACTGCAGATGGCAATGTACGTGTTCATTACACTCTCAACTTCATTTTGGCCTCAGTACCTTGTTTCCTAGAGGTGGTCTCCTCACTGTTGTAAGGTTAATGGCCATAAGGCCTGATTGTATAGAACTCAATTTTTTTGACTTCTATATTTGCTAAGTGCTGGTATGATAGTTGCGATTTAAAGATTGTTTTGTTTATGATTTTGAAGATGATGAGAAATTCTGTATCTGATTTTATGTTATTTTTTCTTTGCCAAAAAAATGATAAATTTGGTGATATTCTTTCAAAGAAAACGTAAAAATATAAAATTTTAAACAGGAATTTTATCTCAGAATAATAAGCACATTAGGATGTGTTAGGGTTTAAACAATTTATCATTCCATCGTATAATATGTGTGGCCATGCTGGGAAGAAGGAATGCTGGGTAGGTTATATGGAGAGGAGAGGTACTAAAGCAAAACTGACAAAACTACCCCAGAAGCTTCCGAGGGGAGGAACAGAAATGCAGTAAACAAGCTCACTGTGTATGTGGTAGAACATAGAGTTGCCACTTGCAAGGGAATGCTTCTACCGATAAAAGAAGCAAAGGTGACAGGGTTATTGTCAGAAGATGCAAAGTTAGTTCAGAAAGATGAACAGAATGAGTTGCAAGGCAATGGGTTGAAATGCAATGTCCAAACAGATGTGATGATGTTACAGGCAGTTAGTTACTCAGTGGCTGCAGGACTGAGAGGAAAAGCTGGTGTGACACACTTAGCTCTTCCTTAATCATACTTGTTAGCCTCCATTGTCAGCTCCAAAAGGCAACTATTCCTTGTGTTTATATCCAGAATGCTAGTCACTGAAACCCAGAACTTCTCAAAATCGGCTGCCTGCAGAACCTTGTATGGATCACCTTGTTCGTTTCTGTAAAAGATGAAAAGAACACCTTGTATCAGAGAAAAGTTCCCACTCCCATTTGTGTGTTATGAAAAGAGGCACTATTTACTATAAGATCCAAAAGTATTAATTAGCTGCCTTTGGTTTAAATAAAATTGATTGTTAAGGCAGAAAATAGAGGATAATATGAGTCCTATTCTGCCGTAGCCTCCCAATAAAAGATGCAGTGACCCAACTCATTAGCCCTTTGATTTAATATATTGACACTTGGGTTCGAATAATTCCGTTTAGTGGCTTTTGCTTCCCAGGGATCAATTTAATTAGTTATAAAATGTGACTTCTTGTCAGGAGCTAGAAGAAATGCTGACGTTAAATAAAGTCATACGCAATTTAAACAATAAAGCTATCGATGCCTGGTTAAAAGTTAATGATGCAAGAAAAATGGCTTAATAGAGACAACCTCAGCATTGCAAGTGATGCTAGGAAAATTAAGCTAAGTGGATGAATGAGGAATGGTGATGTTGTTGAATTGTTAAAACAAATTCGGAGCTGCTCCGATGGCTTGGCAAGGTTGTAAGTGGTTATCTTTCAGCTGAGGAGACAGGACTAATTGTATGTTCCTTGTCACTAGGACTCGAGCACCAGGTCAGTGTGCTGCTTTGGTCCAGGTTTGGGGTCTGTAAGTTAGCAAACTCTCATACTTCATGAGTGACTCCAGAGTGCTGGTCATGGTCATGCCTGGACCTCAGTGAGGGCTTCTCTCAGTGCTCTTATGACTGGGCCTCTCTGAAGAGTGCTACAGGCATTCCTAGCCCCAGGCCTTTCCTGAGAAATATTGGAACTGAACTCTCGGTCTGGACTGTGGCCTGGTATGCTTTCTCCCCCTGGAGAGAGCTATCCCCTCCTTCTGCAGGGAGGCTGATGACCACACAGCTCTTCCCATTCAGAGATGTACATTGCTCTCATTGGGATTATTTGATGCCACCAACTTCTCTGATGCTCTGGCTTTAACCCTGGCTTGAATGATTTTTCTGTGAGTGTCTCTAGCCACAGCAGACTTAAATTAAGTAGTAAGTGAACTGACCCAGTGTTAAGCGACTAGATGGTTTCTGAAATGCTTTCTGACTTCCTTAATTCAGTCATAGATTCAAACTTAACTGCTTAGTCCATGAAATCAACTGCTTTCAGAGCAGTCAAAACAACCAGTAGGCTGGCTAAATATACCCTGTGTCCTCTGGTATGTATACACACACCCACAATCAACCGTCTTTAGGCTTGCCTGCTACCTTAACACTAGTTAGCTAAACAAAAGATTTATTTTATATCTTTTTTTATTGTCAGACAAAATGTATATCTCATTCTCTCAACTGTTGCATTGGCAAGCCATTTGCTCACTATGTAAAAACAAAGCACGTGTTGAACAGTTTTCAAACACTTTCTCTAATCACAGGATTGGTGTATGTATGTTGTGCTAAACTATTAGAAGTAGCCATAGAAGCCTGCAGTTTGCCCCCAGTTTATTGCCAGGTGCCTTCAGTGGTTGCTGGGTGGGAATACAAGAACAAGAAGCTGTACTCCAGAAAGAAAGAGGAAGTGGGATTGATGGCCTTCCATCTGCTCTCTAACACCTTCCTGCACACCTTGCAGTGGAGCAAGGCTCCTCCATCGCTTTCCTGGAGCGTACTAAGAGGGTTCAAGATTGAAGATCCTGGATAGAAGCTTACTCTTTGGAAATTTGTTTATTCTTTCTGCTGATTCAGCTGCCAAGGAAATTACTGTAGCATCGACAGTGGACCATCAATGTGCAAGTGTATCCATCTAGGAAAATCACTGAATAACATACCTTGTCTATTTATATAAAATGACTATGCTCAAAAATTGCAATAAAGCACAAAAGCTTCGAACTTCCAGCAAAATAAGCATATTAAGATGTTTTGGGGCTAAAATGACCTGGAGGTTCATTTGTCATGGCATCCTATAATATATGGAAACACACTGGCAGGAAGGATGCCTCGGAGTTGATGTGAAGACAAGAGGGTGCTCTTGAGAAGCTGGCAAACTTAGCAAAAATGCCCCAGAAGCTTCCCTAGGAGAAGGGCAAAATGCAGAGGTAAACAAGCCCTCTGGCTTATGTGGTGGAGTGTTCACAGTAGCCACATGCAAGGAAACACAAGGGACGTTGCTGTATATAAAATTTGTGCCAATACTAAGCTCACCACTGGAGTAAAGGTTATCTTTTTATTTGCTTTTCCTTTTGAATGTTGGGGGAAGGGCAATTAGCTGAGGACAAGAGGGAAATTGTTGGGGACTGCTGTAAGATAAACTATTTTGCCTTTGTGTTGACATTATATTGGCTACAGCCTACACAGAGGGGATTGCCTGGAAAGGAAAAAAAGTCAGGAAAGAGAGGCATTAATATTTTTTAGCGTGTGTGGGTGCACCAGCAGCAGAGGGGCCCGTGTTTTCTTACGGCTCAGATGGCAAAGCTAAGCATTCAGCCTACGGCAGGAAAAAAGTGCCTTTTTTGTTTTCTGACTGCAGAGTCCAGGCATTCCCAGGGGAACACAATGAATGGCCCATTTTGTCCAACACAGTTTCATAGACATAGATCTCTTGTTTTTTCATCATTATTCTTGCCCGTCATTGGGTGTGCACATGACATTTGAGCGTGTTTTAAAGTCTTAACACACTCATGTGCCTGCAATAAAGTTACTCATAACAATCCAGCTTTCTCCAGACAACAGAGCAGGGTCTGTTGTTTTCATAAGTCACGGCAGCTGGGAGGCAATTGCATAGACAACAGCTTAATCTAGCTGGAAAATGCAGGAAGAGGACGGCACACACGAAATTTCCTCCCATATTATTCCAACGTGGAAGAATAAAAAAAAATAAGCCATGGGTGGTCTAGCTCAGTAACTGATTGGCAGAACATACTTTATAGATTTTTGTAGAGTGGTAAATAGAAGGCATTGCTTTCCCTGTGTTTGCTAATTGGCTAGCAAGCAGGATCAGACATGGTACTCAGGTCTGTCTCAGTAATCATGTGCTACTTAGGAGTTGTTACGTTGTTGCAGTGAGTTTGTATGAAAAGACACCGAACGAGTCAGTTCTAACTCCATGGTGAGTCCTCTTTGAAAGGTTTGTTGAAGGCTCATTGGAGGCTCACAGCAATTCACAGCTTCATCAGGCTGTGCTTTTCGTATGCAGCCTTTTCGTAGGCTTGAACTCGAACAGTGAATAACAGAGATTGGGGAAGAAGAGAGGAGCTGAAAAATCGAAACCTGACCTAGAACTGCTGTCCAGTGCAGCTTGCAGCCCATGCCCTCAGGATGCTGGAGCACTGTTAGTCACATGCATTTCCCCTTGAAGATAGGATAGAAGACCAGTGTGTATAGAGCGGAGAGGGGAGCTTTTCCTTTCTCTCCCACTGGAACTGAGAGAGAAGGGACTGCACAGAACCCTGGGAAGGAAATGACTTAGGAAGCAAGATTTGCCCTGCTGTGCTTAACCATATCAAACTCTGCCAGCTTTTTCCTTTCAAGGAAATATGCTGTGACAAAACTTGTAGGCTCTTTAGAGATACCCAGGTGACATAAAGCATTCAGTCTCTAAGACATAATGGCTTTGCAGGTAGTTTTACTGGAAAAGATGAAGCTGTCCAGACTGGAACCAACTCAGCCCTCCCTAGGATCTCGTGTCTGAGTAAGAATAATCCGGTGCATTTCCAACTTTAGTAGGGAAATAGTAACCCTATGAGGACACTTCCACGGGAGGCCTAATGGAGAAATCCAAACCACAGGCAGCTGGGGCATGAGCTAGGTCTCACTGTCTCCTCTCTTACATGCTGAGCATGGAGACACCTTAAAGATTCAGTTTCCAGAGCATCTATTTAGCTTTTTCTTAAATTGTGTTTTCCTTGCTCCATTCTTATACTTTACTGAACATACTCTTCATTTACCCTTGGCAGAGGGCAGCACTGGAGAGTCCTGAGCCAAGCCCTTGTGTTTCAAAAGCCAGGACAGAAGTCAGTCCTCTGCTGATCTCTCATGTTGCCACACTCCAAACCCAGAGCAGAGCCGTAACCACACAGGCCTTTATGATAGTACTTACCATCTAAGTTTGACTAGTGGTTTGTAGTTATCATTTGTGGTTCAAGCTACCAAGCAC
Organism: Mus pahari; assembly: GCF_900095145.1. NCBI lineage: Eukaryota > Metazoa > Chordata > Mammalia > Rodentia > Muridae > Mus > Mus pahari. The sequence goes on along the minus strand of NC_034590.1, from coordinate 85,385,080 downwards.
CAATCCAGTTTCTTTATGTTAATTTTCTTTAACTTTAATATGCAACAGCTTAGGTTTTAACTTTTACCACCTAGTAGAAGTGAAAACTAAGGTACCACGACGGCTGTGATAGCCAGGGGTTGAGCTTATTTCTCTTTGGTTCCCAAAGCTCTGTTCACTCTGCTATACCAATTTGTACCCAGTGAAATGAAGGGGATAGCAGTTTGTAGTTAGTAGGAAATAGGACCTACATGGGAGGCTAGAAAAACAAAAAGCACTTTTTACTTCTTATTCTCCTTTCTTATCTTACTCAGATTAGAATTCTAGGTAGGATCTACTAAGAAAGGAAACTAGGCTGTAAGCAGCCCTGTGAGACAACTGCTTTTATCATAGTGATGGTGAGACATAGGGCCCATAAATAAAGACTGCTGAATTCAGGAGCAACCCAAGGATGAGGACATATGTTCATAACATAGAAGAGATACACAAAATGTGTGTGTAGATCACACACACATACACATACATATATATGCTGCGCGCCCCCAACCTCCGTCCCGAAGAGGTGGGGCAAAGACGACACATACGCCAAGGCAGGGTTTGAGCAGCTTCCACAGCTTCCCGCTGCAGCTTCCTTTATTCTCTCTACAGCTCACCCCAGCTCTCTACAGCAGTTCAGCTTTAGCTCTCTGCTTCTCAACTTCTACTTTATTCTGGGATCGCCCAATTTATCCCCTTCCATCCTCTGCACTCGTCTCTCATCACTCATCATCCAATCAGCATTCAGCATGCTCTATACAAGAGCCATGCACGCAGACAGGGTGGGTGTTGATAGGCCAGTGACTCAATATCATGCTGAATGATGCTATACGTCAGGCGGGCAGCGTGTAATCACTCAGGTGTGCATAATCAGGTTTTTGGTAATCAAACAGGGAATTACGGGGCTTGGCAGTGAATCAGGGTGCTGTCTTGGCTCACAAGGCCGCAGCCACGGCCGTACCCGCTTCATATATTCATATATATATATATTTTTTTTTTCATTTTTAATTTACATTCACACATATACATATAAAACACTGATGTACTCCTATAATTCTTTAGGAACTTCCTGATTTTCTGAAATAGTCATTATTTTCTTTTTCCCAAAAAGACATATACATATGTGCATATATATGTATACACATATATGTAAGCCTATATATGTATATATACATGCATACATACATACATGTATATTGGTTTATATAATGATTTTTAGGCTTTTTACTATTTTACAAAACGAGTTCCAAGTATGTATTGGAGCAAGACAAGAATAAATTCACGTGCTAGATTAGAATTCAAATAGTAACATAATTTCATGATGCTGCTTATCAAAACTATTGTAATATGAAGACTTACCTATTTATATATGGGTATAGTTTTTTGTACATGTGTGTATACATAATACATGTGTAAGACTTATTTCTCAGTTCTGTGAATGAAATGTTAGAATAATACTGGAAGTAAAGCAGTGGTTCTCAGCTTTCCTAATGCTGTGACAGTTCCTCATGTTGTGTGACCACCAACCATACAAATATTTTTTTTCTACTTCAAACTGTAATTTTGCTACTGTTATGAATTGTAATATAAATATCTGAGTTCTCCAATGCTCTTAGATGATGCCTATGAAATGGTCATTAGATCCACAGGTTAAGAACCTCTGGAATAAAGTATCCCCTAGTGGTTGTCTATATACCGCAGTCACATCATATCCTCAAATACTTTCCCTTGTGTCTTTTTGGGAAAGGGAAAATAATATTTCAGAAAGCGAGGAAGTGCCTGAAGAATTATAGGAGTACAGTAAACAGCATTTTATGTGTGTATGTGTGAATATATATTAACAATGAAAAAATAGGTAAAGATAATACTCTCCCTGTATGGATTACCAATTATAAGATGTGAAGAGCTTAGGGAAGCTGCTCAGCAACCAACCTAGCTAGTCATGGTGAATTCAGAAGAGGATGCACAGGGATACCGAAGCTGCTGGAGGGAGCTGGCTATGGAAGGGCATCTACCTAGTCTGAAAAAATTGACACAAACAACATTCAGAGAAGCCAAAGGAAAAGTTCATCAGTGTGACGGAGAGGCCTGGTCAATACTACACTGCTCAGGTGACACTAATGGTTAGGGACTAACTTGAGGCCCCCAGTGACTGACGGGATGTGATGAGCACAACAGAGCAGCCTCTTCTTTTGGATGCCTGCCAAAACATACAATCCAAATTTAACCATAAAGAACATCCCAGTGAGGCAGGGTGTGGTGGCCCACGCCTTTAATCCCAGCACTCAGGAGGCAGAGGCAGGTGGATTTCTGAGTTCGAGGCCAGCCTGGTCTACAAAGTGAGTTCCAGGACAGCCAGGGCTATACAGAGAAACCCTGTCTCGAACCCCCCCTCCCCCCAAAAGAACATCCTAGTGAAAAGCAAAGCAACTTAGGGACAGTCTACAGGTTAGCTGGCTTGGAGTTCTCTAAGTTGCTATGATTGTAAGATCAAGAAGAATCTGGGTCACTTCCATTTCACAGAAGATGGAGACATAACACAAGCTGGGGGTGATGCCTCAGGACTGTTGGTGTCAGAGGATGAGCATCACACTTGCTTGGTTTTAAATCTTACCTATGTCAATCTAATGACTATATGTCCTTTATATACTTCTGAGGGTGACTGAGTGCATCCCACTGTTTTGTAGACTGATGGAGATAAAGTGTGAAGGTTGCATGCATCTCCTGGAGAGCCTGTGAATATCATGAATTAATGTCTCAATTCCTGAGCTTTGTTCTTCCTAGACATTGCTGTGAGTGTGGAACCATGGTGAAACACTGTTTAAAACCCCCATCTACAGATGGCTGGTAGCGATACTAATGTGGGACTCTACACAGCATATAGTGCTTCATGATAGTTCATTGTCTTACAGTCTCCCCGTATATTTGATAATTTTATCTTGATTCCTCAAAGTAAGCAGAAATACCATTTTATCATTTATTTCTAAGGAAATCAAGATCTTCTGGTTCAAATCTAAGATGGTAGGAACATGCAGAGGTGTAGCATGGATTTTTGCATTGGTCTCTTTCCAGCCATTGCTCCTTGATCTTTCTCAGAGCCACATGTTCCCTACCCCCCCATAAGCAAAAATACCTCATTCAATCCTTTAACATTATAGAAATTTTACTTTTGATTAATATGGCAACAGAATTTTTATCTTTCAAGATAATGTGCTTTTAAATATTTCAGAGTATTTTTATCTTCCAAGACACGTTCTTTTCAATATTTGCAAGTTTCCTGCAGGCAGCAGGAGGTAAGAGCACCGAGCCAGTGACTCTCAACACATGGATGTAATCTTGGAAAAGCCAGCATGGTCACTGTGTGTTGAAGAGCATCATTCCTGGCATGTGGCATGGTACACTTACATGTTGTGATAGGAACAGTGCACATCCTCTCTGTGGAGTCTCCAAGGTCTTAGCACCCTCTGTGATCCTCTGCTTTCTCCTTTCCTTATAACCTTACCCCTACACTGTGGCCCAGGGCTCGAGCCTTGAAGCATATGTACACACAAGGCACACTAAGTTAAGAGTAGGATTCCAGAGCCTGAATTCAAATCCTGAGCCCTCTATCTGTGAGCTGCCTGACCTTGAGGGGAACTACTGACCTTTCAGTGCCCATCTGTAAAGTATGGGGAATGGCAGTACCTACCTCATCTACATGTTTTGAGAATTACATGTGTTAGTTCATATGAAGCCCATAGGAAAGCACCTGACATGTTGCAGATGCTGGATTGGTGTGGCTTTCATTAGTATTATTACATTATCGTTATTATCATCACCCATGCAATTACCACAGTGGCTTAAAGCAGGGTAATGACACCATAATATCATTATAATGCCATAAGATTCAGATTAGCATCTGTCATTACGTCTTCAGTCTGCCCCTCTTACTTTTGTGTCTGAAAAAGTAATTTAGAATCTCTACTGCTAACCCTCTGTAGACAGTTCAGTGAAAACCTTGGCCTTTGTCTTCTGAAACCCTCTTCTCAATACCTTTATAGGAAACCTTTAAAGAGTGGTGTATTGTGATTCTTTGGGATCTGATCTGCTGCTCTTTAAAACATGCTTCTGTGATTCTCAAGACACATACAGCTGCCACCCCACTGTAGAACACACACGAATACACTCACATACACACGTATATACATGCATACATATATACAAAAGTAGTAGCTACATACATGTCCATGCACTCACAAACACAGATCCAGATGTACACACATATATTTGCAAACCCTCACACACACACACACACACACACACACACACACACACACACACGCAATTTATTTTGCAAATCGTTTTTCCCAGCTTGTTTGTTCAGTTGTGTATTTTCAAGTTTCATTGAATTTTGTTTGATTGAATGAAGTTTTATTTATGTCAATATCAAAGTTCATAATTTGGTTGATGTGTTTTTTTTCTTTTTAGCTTCATTATGTACACATATTTTAATTATTTGTCTAATACAATTAATACAATGTCACAAAGCCTCATCCTACATTTTTGTCTAGAAGTTTTCCTTTTTTTTTTTTTTTTGAGACAGGGTTTCTCTGTATAGCTTTGGGTGTCCTGGAACTCACTTTGTAGACCAGGCTGGCCTTGAATTCAGAAATCCGCCTACCTCTGCCTCCCGAGTGTTAGGATTAAAGGCGTGTGCCACCATGCCCGGCTTTTTTTTTTTTTTTTTGGTTAACTTTAACTTTTATGTTAGATATTGATCCATTTGAAATAGATTTTGTGTATAATGTAAGATGAATAGGCAATCTTACTTTTTCGTGCTGGTATCTATTTCTAACAAAATTTCATTTAAAAAAACTGTACTTTCTTCTTTAAATTACCTGGTCATCATTGTTCAATGGTATTTTAATCTATCTACTACATAATGTCTTTCATTCACATGCCAATTATTTGTATCTATCATCTATGTACCTATTATTTATATCTATCTATCTATCTATCTATCTATCTATCACCTATCTTCTATCTATAACCTATGTATCTATGTATATACATATGTATCTATCTAACTTCTATCTATATCATCTATGTATCTGTCTATTTGTACATTTGTATGTAGTATGTATCTATATATGTATATATGTATGTATGTATGTATGTATCTATCTATCTATCTATCTATCTATCTATCTATCTATCTATTTATTTGTTTTGATATGCTGAGATGGATCACAGGACCAAGGGAGCATGTTAGGCAAACACTCTTTGAGTTTTCTTCTTACCCCAGATGAATTTTTATTTATACTATATTCAATAAGTCAATATGAAGAGAATTGGTATCTGAACAATACAACTCTTCTAGTCCATGCATATATTGCTTTCTTCCTTGGTATGGTATTTTAGATCTTTCCTTTATAATTTTCTACTTTTATGTGCTCAATATAGTGAAATGGAGTGACCATAGCATCTTTATTATTTCACATAAGTATTTCTTTTGGGTGATAAAAATGCCAGAACTTTCTACCCTTGGCCATTGTTGAATTGCAGCACAGTCTTGGTTGCTTGGTTCTCAGGCTGTGAATTGTGCTTTTGTGTCATATATTCTATCAGCATAGGAGTCTTATAGTTTTTGGCTAAAGTTTTCTCACTCCTTTTTATGAGAGCATATATGGAATTTTCAAAAAAAAAATTAGTTGTTCATTGCCACTATTTAGAAAAGAAACTGCTCTTCTTTTGTTTAACCTGTGTGTTGACTGTTAATTTATTGCTTTTTAGTTCTTTGTTTTTTATAATATTTTGATTCCTTCAGGTTTTCTACAGTCATGATCCTGTGTTCCACAGATTTTCCACATTCTGAATTTTATTTATTTTCAGCAATTGCTGGTTTATCAAATAACCTTGATGATTGTGGAGAACTTCCCTTCCAGTGGAGTTTGTTGAAAGTTTTCTTTTTTAAAAACCATAAATAGATTTTAATGAAAAATTCTTCTCTATTATTAATATAATCATTGTTTTAGTTTTATTATCATGAATTACACTGATTGGTTTTCAAATGCTAACCCAACCTTACATTTTCCAAACAGCCGTATTTAGGTTTGATATATTGTTCTTTTTATATACTATATTCTACTTAGCCTGCCCATGTGTATGTAGCCTTTTAAAAATTAATTTCAGGAGTATACCGCCCCCCTCACACACAAAATTTACATATTAGTAAACAGTTTTTGGAAAGCTCTGTATATTGTCAGGAATTTGAAGGTCAAAGTTATCATTCTGCTCTCAGAATTAATTGTTTCATGTATTTTGTAAAATGATAGTGCATGACTAATTTGAATACATGTGATAGGCATAAAGATTGGTTGGGCAGGTGAAAGGAAGAAAGGTAATTTCCAGTGTAGTCTGCTAGCCATGTTGGCTAATTTCCCTTTAGACAAAGTGAGATTTGTCCTCATTCTCTTTCCATGTGTGGACTTGTGCCAAAGAACTCAGAGTAAAGTTTAAAGAAGAAAAGAGTGGCTTCTTTTTAGGTTCTATGTTAAGAGACAAAAAGAAACTGTAAGTGGAAATTAAAGTCCCTGAAATTGGATTTCAGCAGATTTAATAACATGCATGTTCTTTACATGGTAATGCCACCAACAAGTCAAAGCACCCATATCCTTCTGGTCTTTGTCATATGTGGCCACTGGCTCTGTGAAAGCAGGTGGCAAACACAGTTCTGAAAATGCACAGGAGTGCTACCTTGTCGGTGTGAGAATCACTGGACTAGAATTCTTTTTCATCCCCCAAAATTTCATTTTCTAATGTTTTGAGTAGTGATGGAAACAGATTGGCTTCAGTTTGGGTTTTGACCTCAGGTTTTGAGACCTTGACTTACCAGGTCTCTGGGTCTTATTTTCTCTATGTTTAAGATGCCTATACTGAAAAATGCTTTTCTAAAAACACTTCTAGCTTTTTAAGATTGTATGAATCAGGTGATTATTTTTTGTATTGTATGTACTATGTACTATGTGTATATGTACTATGCACATCAGCCTGGCAAAGAACTTACTGAAGTAAGATAAATAATTACCATTACATATTTTATGTGAGTGTATTCAACATCTTTAATAATGGAAAATGAAAACCAATGCCCACATAGTTAAAGCCATTTCTAATTTTAGTGGGAGATACAAATTCTTTCTTGCCCATGTGTTGAAATGCCAGGATTGCATCTGCTGTTCTGAACATGCAAAACAAGAGTCTTAAGACTTCTGTATATTTTATATGCTATGCTTTTCCTTTATTATTATTTATAGTCCGTTGTAAGAAAGCTTCAAGGAATACAAGACATTAGAACACCACACCTTTAACTAGCTGTGGCATAATACATGATTTGAGTCCCCATATTTTTTTAACATTGAGGTTTGTTTATTAAAAAAACCCCATGCTGTGACCGAATCAGTCTAATAGAAGCCAAGTTTGAAGTTGAACATTCAAATGTCTGCCCATCTATCTTGAGCATATATCATACGTAATGATGCGGGGTCTAGACATCTTTCTGGGTTTGTTTATGTCTGTTATGGATTCCCCTCATTATCCATACCGTTTGAGGGAGACCCCATGGATTCAGCGAGTTTATTGCACAGTTGCTGTATTTTAAGACTAACTCAGGTTTTCAAGCATTTTAACTTGGAAGATTCTTCTCTCACTCTCCTGTTTTATGGTGATGATTAAGGCAAAATTGAGTACGATTTTAAAGAGTAATGACATATTAGAGTGTGAGGCTCTTGACTGCTTCGGGTACAGTTCTATAATCCTTTTGTCTATTACACCAATCTTCCTAATTCTTCAGGCAAGTTTGAATTATAGCATCTGTTTTCCTATTTTAAAAATTAAATTACATACCATCTGCTGTCTGGTCACACTGATCATCACTCTTTGGACACACACACACATGTATATGTGTATGTAAAGTTTAAACTGTAGCTATTACTAATGCTACAGTTTGTGCATAATCATATTCTGAGTACTAGATAGAGCTGAGCAAGTAAACTTTATATATAAAAGTGTAAATATGAAGAAGAGACTTTAATTTAGAAAAGAAAAATATTTTCCATTTCTAGTTGAGATTCGTTCTTATTCTAGTTACTAGTCATTTTCAGCACGGAGCAGTGAGGTCATAATGAGATGAGGGCAGCACTCTTTTCCGTCCTGTTGTTAGGATTCTCCTCTAACATTTTTCACAGTTATGTATCTCTTTGCAGGACTATTTAACTTGAAGGAAATGCTATTCCTAGTCTTTATGAGTTACAAAGTTATCTTCTTCATTAAATGAAATAAAGAAATCAAATAACATGATCAGAATTTGTAATAGACATTTGTCAACAGCACTTATCATTATGGATATTTTTGGAGGAGGTGCCATAGCACTTGCTGTAAATATTCATCTTGTTATTGAGTTTAAAGATGTTTGGATACAGGATTTCACGTGTGTTTATGCTGGTAAGGAACAAAAGAAATTCAGAAACTGAAAGCAGAAACGTAATCGAGCCACCCACTTAAAAGAGAAACCGGAATCAACGCTTTTCAGGGGAGACTGTGCCTTCCATGTAAAAGGCCAGCGTAGCAAGGAGTCTCTATTCTTGATTTCTTTAGACAGCGAGAGCCTTGTGCCTTGTCTAGTTCCTGCGTTTTAAGAGCTTGTTCTGTGTAGCAGAAATAATACAATAAATGGGTTTAACCACATTTGTCTCAGCTAGACAGTCTGCTTTGTCAGGGATTGCTGGTACAACGTAAACAGATTACGTGTTTGTAGCGCTTTCCAATGAAAGCCCATCTAACAGAGCCGAGATTGTGTCGCAGCAGCTGTAGATTTAATCTCCTACCTGTCAGTTAAAACAGGCATTTCCTGAGCCAGATAAGGACTAGCTGTAGAGGAGGGAAGTAGTCACAGCTGGACAAAGACCTATTGTTATTGGCTGATAATTTCCATGTACATTCAGCCCTTATTCTACCAAGGAAACTGCAGCCATAGTGTGGCATTGAAGGACCCAACGAGGGCTTATATTTTAAACTTAAATTTAAAAGGCTAAAGAGAATGAAAGCCAGGCTTTGTGCCATTGACTTGGGAAATTTTTAATGTACATTTAAAAAACAATTGCCCTTGGCTTTGATCATGATTCCAAATAATTGTGGACTTGATAACAAAACTCTGGTCAGTGTATGCTCACAAATGGACAGCTAAATATTTAGGAGTTCAAGTTGTTACCAAAACTATCCAATGTCAAAAACTTATATCTGCAGATTGAGGCTTTTTCCATAAGCACTGCAGCTGGAGACACGGATGTACTGGGTCCTTGTGTTAAGTCAGTTCTGTAATAGTCATGTGATCATGTCAGTGTGTGCTTCTCCTGGACTTCAGTTTTTAACAAAGAGCATGATTTGCTTTTAGCTACTGGAGAAGTAGTGGGCAGGAACAGTGTAGGTAAGAGATAAATAACCATCTAAATAAACAGCTTTGCATTCTCTTTTCTGCCCTTTTGTTGAAGGGGTACAGTAGCAAACAAGAGTCTCTTTCTTTGTTTCATTTTTTGTACTTACATAGAAATCTATAAGGTTTAAAATGACTTGTATAATCTGATAGGCTTGACTGGAAATAACCTCTCTCTAAATGATTATATGGAATAATAAACACCATCTTCTATACCAGTAGGAGCTAATGTTGGGGCACTGATAGATCAGCCCTTGTATTTATATTGGTATGTTTAGCAACCTAAATACCCTACTTTTCAATAGTCATATGGAATTTCAATTTAAAACAATTCCCATGAATGAACATGTGGGTCTCAAAGCATAAGAACATGAGTTCAGATCCCGAGCACCTAAAACACCAGCGATTGCACATGCGTGTCATCCTAGCTCAGGGGTTGGGAACTCGTGTGCTGAGGTAGGTGGATCTGTGGGTGCTTTCCAGTCAGCCAGTCTTGACAAATTAGTGATCTCCAGGTTTGGTCAGAGAACTTGTCTCAAAAAATAATGTGAAGAATGGTATAGGAAGACACTGGAAGTTTGATTTCTGACTTCTACATGCTTGCAAACACATTATGTATATATACTCTCACACATGTGTACATACATATGAACACATGCATATCTACACAAAAGAACAATGAAAATATGTGCATGAAAGCTTTTTCTGTTCTTTTGTTGAAAAAGTTTTTTTATACATTATTTTCTGATTACAATTTTCTCTTCCCTGACTCCATGCAGACCTCTCCAACTCCTGTGTTACCACAAAACAAACAGAAGAAAAGGAGCCAAGGCAAAGCACAAGTAGCGCCAGAGATGCACATTTTCTCACATACATTTTCCATGTATTAAAGTTTTCATAGCCATTTCATTTTGCTAGGAGCTTTTGGTCATTGCAGTTTTCACACACTATTCCAAGGTGGGTTGAACTCCCAGCTCCAGAGTCTCCTTTTGCTGAAGCAGGGAACAGAATGGCAACAGTGGAGTCAAACTGGAGTCCATAGATGTCACTCCCTACAAGAAGGCATCTTTGCTTCTGTCTGTTCTTTTCTGTAGTGTCCCTGCTACACTTAGCCATCTAGTTCCTTAACATCTCATGGTTAGGACAAGCCTGTGCACCAAGGTTCTTTTAATGGCCCAGAAGTTTAGGGGTGACTTTATATGGGCATATTTTAAAATCTGTGCTGTGCATTCTTTTCTTAACTTCCCATTAAGAATTGTCCTCAAAGGGAGTGCAACATTGTGCTTAAGTAAAAACCAATGCATCAAAATACAGAATGAAGAAAATCTTAAAATCCATCTCTCTGTGTCTTTCTCTACCCCTCCCGTCTCTTTCTTTTTCCTTTTCCCCTCTCTCTTTCTTCCTCTCCCTCTTTCTCCCTCTCTCATTCTCTTTCTCTCTCCTTTCTCTCCCCTTTCTCCTCTTCCTCTTTCATTCTCTCCCCCTCTCTATTCTCCCTCCCCTCTTTCTCTCCCCCTATACCTCTCCTTCTTTCTCTTTCTCTCTCCTTTTTTCTCCCTCCCTTTCTCTCTCCTTTTCTCTCCTTCTCTTTCTCCTTCTCCTTCTTTCTCTCTCTCCTTTTCTTTCTCACCCCCACTGTTTTCTTTTCTAGAAACTAAGTCTTTTCTGTAGCCCTGGCTGCCTTAGAACTTGCTGTGTAAGCTGGGTGGGCTTCAGACTTTTAGGCTATCCTTCTTCTGCTCAGAGCTACTAGAATTATAGGCATGTGCCATGGTTAGCTTGATTTGTTTGTTTTTTTCCCTCTATAGACAGAGTCTTATTATGCTTAAGCCTTGTTCTGTGGCAGTCCTCATGCTCCTTTCTCCTAAGCAACTTCATATATTTTCCCCCCATCCAGACAAGTTCTTAGTAAGAGGTTTTGGCTCAAGCAATCATGCTAAAGAGTCAGTAGTTTCAGTTGCCAATGTGAGCTCTGTTCTTTCTTTATCCTACTGGCTCAGCAGCATCTTTCCATTTCTCATCACCATTGGGTCTGTTTCTTTACTTGTGATTCTGCTGTTGCATTATTAATTGCACTGAGTTAGTACGAATCTGCACAAAACAACACTATTGGCTGGTGATTGTACTGGCAGGGTGACAAGAAGTGAATGACTGTCACATCTGATTTTATACTTGAGAGCTCATTTTTATTTACCAAATATGACATTACCCTTACTACCAAAAAATGTAAAGAAGTTTTATTCAACCAATAATTGAGCCAGTTTGCATTTGCTAAATTCTGTCATTGGGATCTTTATTATTGACATTTTCTCATAAAAAGGTTGCAGTTACCTTTAAGTGTTTTGAATATTTATTTTCTACAAAGAAATTGAATTAAGAATTTGTATTTAGTTTCTGTCAGTAACTTTCTCCATTGCCTAAAATTTTGGTAAGGGACATAGTAGGTAGGAGAACGTTCCTGTGGCACAGCAGGTTCCATCCAGTTTGGAAGATCTGCTCACCTCAGCTGCAGCATGAAAGAGACACTGGATTTAAAGGGGTGCACCTTCATTTCCAAGGGCACACCATGGCTTCTCAGGAGACCACCATAGAAGAGCATGGGTCATCCAACATCATCTTCCCTCTTCTTTGTTTGAATTTGGGGATACTCCCCTGCAGCCTATTGTGATGTCTGCCATATGTTTCCTTCTGCTTGAACAGAGAAGTTATGCAAGAGTGAAATAGGCCCACATCACCCCTGGTTGTGGACTACTGAGGCAGTTTCTAAATGTGTCTAGATTTTCAATTTGTGCTGTGATAAGCTCAAATTAAATCTCAAGCCACTACTCTCTCTTCAAGCCCTCCCAGGGACTGTGCCTCACTCCCAGGGAGGAAAAAGCCAACTTCCTGAGCTCTTCACTACCCTAGAGGATCTGTGTATCTATAACTTTCTAGCCTCTCCTTTCCCCTCTCTGCTAACTGTATTCTGGCCTCACCACCCCTCCCTAACATTATTGCTGCCTTAGGGACTTTGTAACCCCAGAGTCACTGACTAGAGCCACTCTCCTCTCAACTTACTTCATTCAGTGTGTATTTTCCCACTGTCTTGTCCTCTCTTGCTAATAGAGTAACATCTGAATATCCACTGTCTTTCTTGCCTTCCACACCATCTTCCATGTGGCCCAACGATTGACTTGTTCACCAAGCTTGGGTAGGATCTAGGATTGTGTGTGTGTGTGTGTGTTTATACATGTATGAGAATGTGTATGTGTGAGTGTGTGTATTTTGTGTGTATATGTATGGTATATGAGAGTATGTTGTCTGCATGTTTTATGTATGTGGTATGTGTATGAATGAGCATGTGCATGTTGTGTGTATATGAGTGAGCATGTGTGTATTGTGTGTGAGTGTGTGTGATATATGAGAGTGTATTGTATTTATGTTTCTATGTGGTATGTGTGTGAACATACTTGTGTTGTGTGTGGATGTATGTGTGGTGTATAAAAGAGTGTTGTGTGATTTTTTTTTGAGTACTTATGGTGTGTAGGTGATCCTGTGTCTATTGAGTGTGAATGTGTGAGGTATATATTTATACAGAGTATTTTTAAGTTTGTTGTGTTATGTGAATATATATGATATATATACATATGTGTGCATCTGTGTATATGTATATGGTGTATGTTTAGTATGTGTTGTATGAATGTGGCTTTTTTTGTGATATTGTATATAATATGTAAGTATGCTTTGTGTATATGTTGTGAATGTATGCATATGTGTGATGTACATGCTAAAAGTACAGTAGGAGTTGTATATAATGTCCAGGATGATGACATAGTGAGTGGGTTTTTTGTTGTTGTTGTTCAAAGCTTAGTGGGTATAGTAGATGATCAACTCGAAGGCCACTAGGCTTGTGGTGACAGTTACTGTTTATGCCTGTCCTCAGTACCCATTTTCTGACTATCACCTGCTTGCCCTCCAACCACACACAGTGTGCAGAGTAGCCTCCCACTGATATCTCCTAAGACTGTCTACATGCCAGCCATTGACAACATGGAAACCTTATGTTCTCTTTACATCCTGCACAGTGTCTTCCTCAGGCCTTGCTTGAGAAAGAACAGCTTTTGTTCTCTGAATTATCTGAATTAGTTGAAGCTTAACTTTTATTCTAGAAAATGTACTGTATAGCCAGCCCAAGATGGCATATCAAACACTTTTTAAATCATTACTTATACTATTACACTTAGTAATTATTAGACTATTACACTCTGGTTCTGTTGAGAGCATCTCATCCTCTTAGGCAGGAATGATGTAGTTGGTGAAGGTTCTTAGCATCATCTACAAATTATAGTAAAGAAGAACTTCAACTGATCAAACTAGAAAAAAAATCCTGATAAATGAATTAAATCAATTTTAATTTTTCTTATTAAATAGCAAACCTGGAAATTAGATTCTGGCATAGCAAACTCAAGTGCACCAGGGTAAGTTGTGTCTGAAGGTTTCTTCTCTTGTTACCCTTATATGAAGCTTGCAGATATGAGGAATTTGACTTAATCAAGCAGGTAAAAGTCTTCAGCACTGCCTTTGCTTAGTTTTTAAGTCAAGTACAAGCTTTGGATACATCTGTCACAAATCCTTGAGCACCTAGTTTGTGCAAGGCCTCTTACTGCGTCTAGTGAACACAATGCTCCTGCACTTAGGGTGCTTGAACAGAACTTTAACAAGACCAGCAGTTCCAAATATAAACCTGCATTTCTAGACGAAGAATTTAATAATTGAACTGTGGCCATTGCTAGCGGAACATGCTTCTATAAAACAGTTCAGGAGTCAAACCCAGTTTGCCTTCATTACAGGTCAAAAGTTTATGAAAGGTTTATATATGGATGTAGCTGCTACAGAGACTGGAACACCACATTCTTTACAAATGGGAATGTACGTAGATGGCATTCATGCAAAATATGATAAAGAAATAATTTTCATCTTGGCAAAACACTCTGATCATTGTGTATTTAATGAGGTTTCCACTTAAGAACAACAATCATCAGTCTCCAAAATGCTTCCTACACTCCAGACAGAAGACAGGATAGCATAGAACATTCATCTTCACTAGTCTTTGGAAATAGCCAAAGTAATTGACTAGCTCGGTCTTCTGTGATGGCCTGGTGACCACTAACTGTGACTATTTGCATAATAGTCAACTCTTCACTTCTGTAGTGATAACTGTGTATCTGATTAAAATTAAGACTGTTTTACTTCTCTTGACTTTTCCAGAAGTTGCAAAAATTGAGATTTGCTGTTCTGCTTTAACCAAACAAATGCACACATGGGGATAACAATATGCTGACTTTATGCAGATTTTACAGCACGGATCTGAATAAAATGCCCACTAATAGACCCTTGAGGAGTAATAAACACACATGAATTTTCCTTAGTCGCACTTTAAAGTGATTTTAACATACTACTAGACCTTAACAATAATATTTAATTGACAAGATTATGCATTTGTATGGATTGAAAAGGTGGTAGATATCTAATTCCAAATGAATCATAAATTTTACTTTTGCATAACATGTTTTATTAATTTCTTTATGGCCAGGATATTCTATCTCCCTCCTGGTGAGAGTTTCTTAAAACATAGTAAGAAAACTTAAGCACATTTAATTAACATTTATCATCTGTTTTAGAAAATTATCTGACTTATGTCCTCATAAATATTCTTGTTTTTTCTGGTGTATGCACCATGGAAAGATCATGGAGCAATACCTAATGGATTTTTTATTTTATTTTTTTATTTTTATTTTTTATTTTTTTTTGGCCATGATTTGATTTTCTCCTTAAGCAAATTCTTCCTTGCTTGGTTGACATTATTTCAAAGCAATCTGACAGACAGGAGGACTTATATTAGGGTATAGTGAAGACTAACATAATAGTACTTTATAATGAAATGAGGCTATAGGCACTTTATATCTCTACTAACCTAGCTACCAGCCATGCAGTGATAGAGACAAAATACATGTTTTCTGAGGAGTTGAAATGAGATAGGCACTGCCTCCTTCCTCAGGAAGTAATGCTCCTCCCAAGAGTAACTGAGGTGGCTGTGTGTCAAGCTCTTCATTTTAGGAATAAGGAATGAGGGACAAGTAAGTGAGAGATCATAGAAAGTAAGTCTGTTAATGTGAAATCCATGTTCTTTTCTTTGAAAAGTTCCATACTTAGAACATACATAGACAAACCAGGATTAAAGTCTTCATTATTGAGATCTGGTAGACTAAAAAGATGTCAGCCCTCTTAAAATGCTAGTGAGGCTAGAGTACTCAGTGTGCAGTGAGAATGAAGAGGTTTCAAGAAGAACAAGTGTCTCCATCAGGACTGGCTTTCTCTTTGGGGTGTATCTGAAGAAGTGGTGTAGGGCTTGTACCCATTGACTGACAGCTGCTCTGCTCTTCCTCGCAAAGGCTCCTCTGCTAAATAAGCAAGGAAGAAAGCAAAGAGCTGGGCTGGGTGGGGGGTTTGAATGGTTGTCTTAAGGACAAATGAGCAAACTGATTTAATTTTGCCTACTTCAATCACTCGTGGTAATGGTGTGGGGACAAAGAGAAGCTGGGGACAAGCTGTGTCTCTTTTATTTCGTCTGTAAATATTTCAAATGTTTCACTATGTAATGGTCTGATTAGTAAAGAGAAGTAAGTGTTGTAGCTGCTATCTTAGATTAACTTCTTGTTGATGTGTAATGTATGGAATAGTGTGCTGCTTAGCTTGTCACCTTGACACCAGATAGAGACATCTTGAAATAGGGAAAGAGAGCAAGGAACTGCCTCCTTCAGATTGCTGTGTAGGTAAGTCTGTGAGAGCACTTACTTGATTAATGATTGATGGAGGAAGACACAGCTCACTGTGGTCATGGATGCTATAAGAAAACAGGCTGAGTAAGCTACAAGGATCAAGTCAGTAAGCAGCACTCTTCCATGATCCCGGCCTCAGTTCCTACCTCCAGGTTCCTACTGAGTTCTTGTCCTGCCATACCTCATTGAGGGACTGTGCTTGGGATAAGTAAGCCGAATAAGGCCATTCCTCCTGGTTCCTTTGTGTCATGGTTCCTATCACAGCAACAGAAAGCAAATAGGACAAGTGGTATCCATGCAATATAAAGTTAGTGCTTTTTTTAATTTGATTGCAGAAGTAGATGAGTGAAGTAAAAAATTGAGTTTTGTCAAGGATGCTTTTAAACTATAATATATTTAGTTGGTTCTACCTTTGTGGGGAATCTTCTTGGCTAATTAGTAAGAATTTGGAGAATTCTAGGGGACAATGAATTATATAAAAGTTCATAATTATAATTATAAAATTTATATTATAATTTTTTAAATTATAAAAAAACAATGAACAATGATCACAAAATATCTTGTCTATTATCTTATTTCCCCAAAAATCTGAGAAGTGGAGGAGAAAGGGGAGAGAGAATGGATAAAAAGAGAGGAAAAGGAGACAGGGCCAGAAGGGATGGGCTGATAAAATACCACCCTGTCCCCAACAACAAACAGGAGCCAAAGATCCTTTTGTTAATGGACTACAGTGTCTACCCAGTGTATATGCATTGACTCTTGGTGGGATTCTGTGTACAAATTCTCTAGGAGATGTGTGTTTTAAACCTGTTCCTGCCAGGATTTCCCTTTAATTACTTTTAACTGCAGCCAGCTAGAAATTTGCTAGATATGTCAAGCAAATGCAGACAAGGTTATCTCAAGATGTGCTTTGACATTTTCCTACCCTTTGCAGGTGTAAGCACAATGTTACCACAATGTGGAAGTTCCTGGTCTTATTCTGAGTCAGCCATTACACAATGTTCATTATGTTCTTATCCCTTTGTTGAGAGTAACAGGGGCAGATTAAAATATAAATGACACTGGCCATTCAGGGGCTTTGCATGTACCTAGAAAGACATGGCAAGTGAACTGAAGAGCTTAGTAGATGAGGGCTGTGGTCAACCAAGAGGACTCTGTGGACTTCCTAAGAAAGGACAGAGTACTGTCGTCTGGTGTCACACATACTTAGCAGAACACTTGCCACTGAAAAAGTTTCTTTTGGGGGAAGAATATATGTGGGACTGTGATAGGCAGCCTATTTTGGTTGAATTACCTTAACTGCTCTTAAATCTGTTATCACCCTCCATTTACACGATTTCTTTCTTTCTTTCTTTCTTTCTTTCTTTCTTTCTTTCTTTCTTTCTTTCTTTCTTTCTTTCTTTCTTTCTTTCTTTCTTTTTTCTTGGTTTTCAAGGCAGGGTTTCTCTGTATAGCCCTGGCTGTCCTGGAACTCACTCTGTAGACCAGGCTGGCCTCAGACTCAGAAATCCACCTGCCTCTGCCTCCTAAGTGCTGAGATTAAAGGCGTGTGCCACCACTGGGCTGGAGAGATGGCTCAGGGGTTAAGAGCACTGACTGCTCTTCTGGAGGTCCTGAGTTCAAATCTCAGTAACCACAACCATGTGGCTCACAACCATCCTCTGGGGCTGTGGGTGTGGGGGAAAGAGGGGAGTGGGAGAGAACCAGAGTCTCACTAGAGTTCGGTGTTCTGGGCAGCAGATGTGGGAGGACTGCCACATGCTCTCCATGCGGCCCCGGGTGGGTGTCTGGCTGTAGGAAGCCACAGACCCCACTCCACAAGTGTTGGACAGGGGCAGGCTTAGGCACCAGGTTCCCAGCCTGCGGCATCTCAGGCTGGATACCTCAGAAGAGCTGAGAACAGAATAGGGGCCCCAGGGTGCCACTGGGCCCCGGGGCTGAAAGGAGGAGAGGGCAGGGGAGAAGGGACACTGGATGGTTCCCACTCAGGTGAGAGTCCTTGGTCAGGTCCGTGGCTGGAGCACAGGATAGCCTTCTGGTGGGAGGTTAGACACCTGGCTCATGAGGAGAAAGCCTATCCCATCGTTAAAGTGTTAAAGTACGGAGGGCCATGATCAGAGACAGTCTATAGTTTTAGAGCTTTATTGTAGAAAGGCAGGGGAAAAGAGAGAAAGTAGAAGGAGAGAGAGAGACCAGTCGTGACCATGTGGAGAGAGGGGGTAGGGAAAGAGGAGGGCTAGAGAGTAAGAAAGGTGAGGGCTTAAAGAGATCGAGGAGGGGCCAAGCAGCCTCTCTTATATGGGCTGGGCTATCTTACTGTTGCCAGGTAACTGTGGGGAGGAGCATACCTGCTATAGTCAGGTAACTGTGGGGGTGGAGTCTAGCCAGAATGCCAGAAGCTTGGGACAATGTCTGTGTGACTGATAGTCACCAAATTATGGACAGGCACCTGATTCTGGGAACATGGCTCACCTTTCTGTCCCTTGTAGATTTTTCTACTGGATCACTGGAGCAAACCCCATTCAACCAAAATAGGCTGCCTATCACAGTCCCACAAATATACACTACCAAATGGAACCTTTGCCATCATAATCCCTCAGAATTAACTATTCAAGTGTTATAGTTTGCTATGTACTGTTTGGCAGAGAGAGAACTCTTACCTCCACTTTAAAGCTCTTCATTTAAGTTTCTTGGGTCTTTTATTCATTCTCCTAGATGTTGCAGTTTTTAACCTTGGAATAATATATTATATAGGTTACTCAGCTATCCTCAGCCATGACAAGTGTGGCAATTAGGGAAACTGATCCCTCTCCACTGTCTGTATCCTAGTTCTGCCTGTTTCTCTGTCTCTATCTCAGTCTCTGTTGTCTCCCCCAACCCTCATCTACCTCTTTCTTTCCATCATAGTGTACACACATTGGAGATTTTCTTTCCAACATTTCAAAAGCCTTTCTTCAATTAAACCATACCAGGAATTATTTTCTAGAAATAAATTATTTAAAAAACCCTGACTTGCCCAGTCTTTAACTCAAGCACAGACATTAATATGTACATGATTTTTCAATACAAATACTTATTGCATATCGCTAAAAAAAAGTGGAACCATCTTCATGAAAGAGAAAATGAGGCCCCCTGAGTGTCACTCTGTTTGCATATTAGCACAAAGCCAGGTCTCTGCCAAGTTGCTCTGACTGACTGCTACAGATGCTCTTTCTCAAGTATTCTGAGTCAGATCTTTAGTGCAAGTCTTCAGGGACAAACAATAGCACCTGTCCCTCGCAAGCTATCAGGCAAGACTTAGCCCATTCATGTATCTTTAATGAAGCTCAGGGGCAGATGGCAAGAAATGGCATCGTCAACAACTTAGCACAGGGAAAACAAAGGCATGAGTCTTGACACAGCAATGCTACTTCACGAATTTCGAAGAGAGCAGACCCAAGTGTTTCACATGCATCTGCTGCTGTCTTCCTTCCTGAGTGATGCGTGGAACACCCCACCAATTAAAATTTCTAGGCATACAGCCTGTATGATGGAGAATGTGTTCTCTACTCTCTATAAAGAAGGAAATGTGTCGGGCAGGGGTTGCAGAAGTGTAGGACAGGGACACAGTTGTACTTGAGAGTCATTTGTTCCTTCCAGCATGCACTAAGCTTGACCTGAGATGAGATCCTTCTTTCTTGTTAACTCACTAGATACCCTGACAATTGATGCATTTTTCCAAAGCAGTAAAAGTACTGATGCTTTCATGCTGAGATTTATTTTGGCCACATCAAGCTTTATTCTCTGCATTTATAAAGTCATTTCTTTCTCATTATCTATAGAATAATTAAAGAATATCTCAATATATACAAGGAAAGTTACAATTTCAAGAAAGAGAAATGCTATCTAAAATCTTGATATAGCCACATGACAAGACATGTGGAGACTGGTTACTCTTTGATGGAGTGTGGGAAATTTGATTGCTTTTAGTTTTCAGTAAAATACTTTGGGAAGCTGCCATCTTCCATGTGACTACCCTTCCTCGAATGCCACCAAATGGGTGAGTGGGACAGAAGTCAGGATCACATTTTTCAGACCACAGAACTTTTATGTGTTTCCATAATGCTTCATCAGCCCTAGTCACTGGCACTCAGAGCAGTTACCTTAGTTCACAGCCCACAGGAGAAGAAAATACTTTGTTGGCTCTATGGTTCTTGTATAGCCACCAAGCCCTCTTTCCCAATCTTTATTACTTGCTTTCCCTTTCATTCCCATGTTCATCCAACAGTCTGTTAGTGAGCACAGGAATAGCCTGCTGGTGAGAAGACTGTAGAAGGTGATAGAAGTATCAATAGGCTTTATTAATCTTGATAATTTTTTAAAAGATTTATTTATTCATTTATTTTTTATATGTAAGTACACTGTAGCTGTCTTCAAACACACCAGAAGAGGGCATCAGATCTCAGATGGTTGTGAGCCACAATGTGATTGCTGGGATTTGAACTCAGGACCTTTGGAAGAGCAGTCAGTGCTCTTAACCACTGAGCCATCTCCCCAGCCCAATCTTGCTAATTTTTAAGACAATGTTTTCAACACACTGGGCAGCTCTGAGTAAGTTGTGGAGGTACAAATATCAGTCCCTTTGTGCTATTATGGTGTACATTCTAGCATCTTCTCAACTGAAGGACACTGGATAAAGGCTGCCTATAATCTCACTGTATTGTTTACTACAACTGAGTGGAAATCTACAACTTTGCCTCAAAGAACTGCATTCCCAATGCCATTTAGATCTGCTTTGAAAAACCCAACTTCATGCTTAATATAGCATGACAATTTGTAGTAGAACCTATCCCTGACAAGCACAAACTTTGACCTTGATCTGACCTTGGACCCTGTACATGCTACATTTTTATTTGATGAAGTTATTTTAGCAAGTTATATTAGTGTCATCCAGCTTTGGCTTTCTTATTGAGTAAGAATAAAATTGAGTGCCTCATGGGCTTGTAAGGATTAAATGAGAGAGGGCAAACACATCGCCTTTTCAATGGGAGGGTAAGGGGAACAATGGAAGATATTGACCATCATCACCTCTTCTTTAACTAAAACTCAAAAAGGAAATATCCTGTCTGCACTCAGCCTCCAGTCTAAGCAGTGGCTGCCTATGCTGCCTTTAGTAGGATACTTCGCTTCACTGCATCCTTGCTTTACTCATAATAAATGAAGGACAAAGTTCTGGGGAATCTAGCTTGGTAGTAGAGCTCACATGCACACTTGCTCACATGCACAAAGGGGATTTGATCCCCATTGCTTGGAATAATATGTTAAAGGCAATTTTATTGCTTGGAGCTAAATGATTATAGCTAATGAATGTATTGTAATCAGTGATTGGAATTAGTGACAGTAAATGCCAAGAGCAATAAATTCTGGATAACAATGAGAGAAAGGAGGAAACTATTTAAAATTTGACAGTGCTCCCATTATCCAAACCCTAGAACTGTCTCCAAGAATATGGTTCTGACATGCAAAATTACTATCAGCTGGAAGCCTCTAGGTCCCTTGGCTAAAACTGATCTCTCTTTTTACTACTACTGAAATCACCATGTAATAGCAAACAACCGCGTAGAGTTATTGGCGGTTCTGGACTCTAGGTCCCGCTGTCAGAGGCAGTGTAACCCTAGCCTTGTATCTTACATGGTTGCTGTTAGTCTGTTTCCTTGTGTGTACAATTTAAGAATTGGACTAAAGTGGGGATTCTCAAGGAATTGTCCCTGGCCAGCAGTACTAGCATTTCTTGGGAGCTGCTTAGAAATGTCCATGCTCCAGTTTTACCTCCAGTGCAGATTCCAAGTTAATGAGGGTAGGGCAGAGCCTTGTCAGTTTTAAAAAACACTTGTTTGTGTGAATGTACATCAAAGCATCACCACTCTCCCTGAAATGTTGTTTTAAATATTTGGTTCATTGGACCTCACCTCAGAGCATCGGACTCAGAAGACATGCTATGGACCTGGAGAATTTGCTCTGTGAAAATGCTGCTGATGCTGTTGGCCATACCTTATCTTGACACCTGTTACTGATGCTATTGGCCAGACCTATGTCTTGACATTTGCTGCTGATGTTGTTGGCCAGACTACACTTTGACACTCACCAGCCTAGATCTTCTCTGAGCTCTAGTTCTGGCTCTGTTAGTTAGCACTGCTGCTCCCATGCTGTCTCTATTCCAACTTCTTTGTTGTTGTTGTTATTGTTTTCTTTTTTTAACTTATTTTATTAAATATTTTCTTCATTTACATTTCAAATGCTATCCTGAATATCCCCTATACCCTCCCCCCACCCTGCTCCCCTGCCCACCCACTCCCACTTCTTGGCCCTGGTGTTCCCCTGTATGGGGCGTATAAAGTTTGCAAGACCAAGGGGCATCTCTTCCCAACGATGGCTGACTAGGCCATCTTCTGCTATATATGCAGCTAGAGACACAAGCTCTGGGAGTACTGATTAGTTCATATTGTTGNTTCACCTATAGGGTTGCAAACCCCTTCAGTTCCTTGGGTAATTTCTCTATCTCCTCCATTGGGTTCTCTGTGTTCTATCCTATAGATGACTGTGGGCATCCACTTCTACATTTGCCAGGCATTGGCATAGCCTCACAGAGTCCTTTCAGCAAGATCTTGCTGGCATCTATTCCAACTTCTTGATTGAAATAGCCTCCTGGATAATAGTTATCAGTTTTGGTGTTTTTAACCTTGAAGAGTATGACAGAAAGGAATGACCCCAATTTCGTACTGCATATGTTAATACAAAACACCTACAATTAAGTTATTTAGCACGCAAAAACAACCCCAGGGACTGGAGAGATGGCTCAGTGGATAAAGCATGTGATGTGCAAATGTGAGAATCTGAGATAAAATTCGAAGAACTCAGGTAAAGCCAGGTGTAGTAGCATACATCTGTCATTCAGTACTCCTTGGAGGAGAAGGAAGGCAGAGACAGGAGCATCTCTGGAGCTTGCAGGCCAGGTAGCCTAGCATTTACAGTCATCAACAGCAAAGTCAGTCTTAAACAAGGTGAGCAATGAAGACCAACCAGTACCCAAGGTTGTCCTCTGACCTCCACAGGTACACTCCACAGACACATATGTGTTCATGCACATGAACACACACAGTCATACTACTCACACAATATACACAATAAATAAAAACAAACACAGCCATTTTACTTAGAAGAGAGTGGTAATTTCAGATGGACAAACACACTCAACTCCTCCCTGTGTTGTTTGCTCACCTGATAGAAAATTAAATTTCTAAGATGCTGATTAATAAGGGACATTAGAAGCCTCCATGCTTCGTCTCCAGGCAGTCCCTGTAATTAGTCCCACTTCTCCCCTTTCATGTTTTTCTAGAAACTTGGTACTGGATTACACAGTCATAGCTTATCCTTACTACTTTGTGGGTTCTTCTTTCTTCCATCCTTTTTCCCCACCCTTCCAATCCCATAAAACTAGATAAGGGAGAGAGAGGAAAAAAGGATAAAGAGGAAAGAGATCCCTCAATAAAATCAAGGGTCAGAAAATGGGGCGATATTATCCTTGGACTACTTTCTGAGTTCCTTGGGGGATGTTTGATATTTGCCATCAGTTTAATTTCTTCTTGTTGTTTTCTTCTTTGCACATAACTACGTAACAAACCATGACCAACAAACAGCCAACCACCAACTTACAACAATACACCATGCCCCTTGAGGCCCTAGCATGTACATATCCTCTGAAAAATGCCTAGAATCTCAACTATCACACAATCTCAGAAACTATCTGTAGCTGGAAAAATCATGCCTCTGCTAGAGCACAAGGCAAATCATAGACAGCTGCCATGGACAATCTGAAGCAGCCCTGTATCCCATGTCTGAGATTAAAGCAAAAATGTATTTTTATATTTCTGTGTTTTTTAAAGAAACCAAAATTTCAAAATTGTTACTGTACACAGGTGAAGCACAGTGTCTGCCAAGTGCTGACAAGCATCTGCCGTCTCAACTGAATGGTCCAGTTAGCTCACGGTTTCCTTCTCGGAGTAGAGCTATGGATAAGATCTTCTGTTTAACCATAATTTGATATTTGATATTTTCCTGTTACCAAACATACAAAAACCCCCAAAAGAACAACAATAACAAAACAAAACAAAAAAAAAGCCCAAGAGCTAATGTTGACTACAATACAACTGTTATGTTAGGGAATGTGCTCAGGCTTCGGCTTGGTTCTCCTTTCCTCACAGTGACTGTGGGGCACCTAGTCAGTGTTTGCAAGTGTTAACTGACAGGATCAGGAGAGTTAAGTTTTTGAAGAGCACGTGGCTCAGGAAGTGCAGGGGACAGACACTTGGGCTTGTTCTCTAATAGAGACTCTGCCAGTTTTCAGTAAATACATGAAAGGAATTACTACAGTCACACTATGTTCTTTTAAAAGTGTTTTTGTTAATTCTTCCAACACAGTGAGTTTTTATCATGTTCACGCTTGCTCTCTTCTATCCCTACTTCTCTATATCCTCTTCATGTCTTCTTTTCCTTTTTAAAAAGATAATCCATTTACTTTTATTTTATTTATATGAACATTTTGCCTGAACATATGTATGTGTACCACATGCATGCCTGGTGCCCATTAAGGCTAGAAAAGGGCATTGGGTCCCCCTGGAACTGAAGAAACAGATCATTGTTGCAAGACATAAAGTGGTTGCTGGGCACTAACTCTTGTCCTCCACAAGAGCAGCAAGTGCTCATAGCTGCTGAACTGTCTCTCCAGCCTCCATCCACCCCATCACTTTTTAAAGACTCATTTAATACAATGTTAATTCCAGTATTCTCCTGGTTGTGGGACCATCAAACAGAGTATGGCCAACCTCCAGGGAGTGGTCACATTCTTAAAGAAAATTATTCTCTGTATCTCAGAAGCCATCAGCTGTCCATAGCTCCTCAGTTAGAGGTTGAAGTTCATGAGTTCCTCCCCGTTCCATGCTAGAATGTTGACTGGCTTCATCTTGTGCAACAGCCATAGTTGTAGTGAATACAGTGATCCTGTCACATCCTGAAGACTCTGTTTTTTCTCATCCTCTCTTACGTCTACCTCTTAGAAACTTTCTGTTCCTTCTTCTGTGATGGTCCCTCAGCTTGGTGAGGTAGAGTGATGTAGATGTTCCATTTGTGGCTCTCTGTCGACACTGTCTTCTTAAATGATAGCTTTTTAGTAATCATAGAATCACAAAGTTGGAATGGCTCCATATGTTTTATATATATATATATATATATATATATATATATATATATATAT